>NC_059360.1:2165000-2765000 GCF_019703515.2 Myxocyprinus asiaticus
TCAAACTTGAGATTTTTTTTAAGAATACTTACTTGTCCAAAATGTGTATTTCAAGCCACTAAACTTACACTGCCATCCTTATTTTAACTCTGTCTTGAGACATTATCAAACAAAAAATCTGAAAAATTAACAGCAACACAATTTCATTTAGACTAATTATTGCTTTTTCATGTGATTCTAGAGAGAAAATGTATGTATATTGCTGCCTAAATCTAGAGATGTCTCATCATTTAACACAAGCACAATTTCAGCATTTGATATCAAATTCTCTGTAACATAAGACGAGACCTTAATAAGCATTCCAAAGGGATTGCACGCAAATCATATGGATTAGGCTCGTGGATGAATGACCTCTGTGAGGTTTTTCAATTAAATTCCACAGAAATCAAGGATCTACTCCATGTTTTTAAAAAGCACATGCAGATACTCTTCTAATTCGCCGAGTTTTTCATCTGTCGTCTGTATTTTGTAATTGGTTTGCTGAGTTATTGTAGCTCATTGCAGCGTTTCTGTGTTTTGTATGGACTGTAAAAGGGGCACAATTACAGGCATCCATACATATTGAACTGTATGTCAAAGAAACAAGCATATATATTACAGTTACATGGAACAGAGAGGTTATCGCTGTTAATTTCCAACTCATCTTTTCAGTTTTTAACAATATTCATATAGGGGTTTGGTCCTGTTTAAAGAACGATATGAAAAGATATATCATTAATGTACACTTTAACTATTCTTTTATATTTGTCTTTGATGTCTCGTTGAATATATAGTGGGGGTTTTTAGGTCCTGCCCTGAGACATGAGTGAGACCTGTGATGATCAAGAGGGATTGTGAGATGTTTTAGTATTGATTATGGAAACGCGAGCCATTGAATAGAGCAGGGTGGGGTTCCCATTAGAAAGGCTTCTGGTCTGTTCCGTCATGTGGATTCACAGGCATATGCTCTTAAAACCTTATCAGAATATATATTTTGTAATAAACATCTACTGTGCTGTCCAGACCGCTTCAGCTGCCCACAAGCTCCTCTTTGTGTGTTTAACAAAGAGGATTGAATATATTCTTCAGTTTTGTGAATTTGTGACACAGGCAGCAACATCTGTTCAAACTGGCCACTTGTCATGCGTGTGGTTTTGTGAGGGTTTGTCTTCTGAATCCCTGCTACTGCACGCTTATAAAACGAGATACAGTAACACTGGGTGTGAAACGGTATCTGCATTCTCTACATTCTTCATGGCTTGATCAACGCTGAGACTCTGGCCGATTGTAAAGCCGTGGGTCACTGAAGACAGACAGCGATTTTCTGCTGCTTTAGACCCTGATGGGAGTCCACTTTGACTTGCCACTTTCTCTCAAATGTTCACACCAGACACTCTTTAATGCAGCACTAGTAGAATTTCATAAACATCTGTTTTGGGAGGATTAATGTGGAATGATGTGACGGTAAAATCTTCAGAAATCAGTGTTGTTACTGTAACCACAACTGCATGTCTGATTGGAATATGCACCTCTCAGTTTCCCATTTTCAACATTTCACCATATTTTATTTAGATAATAATCATTTTAATCAACACACAAAATACATTTTAATTAAAAATTGGTGTAGTTAGCATTTAAAATAATAAAAGGAACACATAGAAAGTAAAATAAACAAAATGAGAAAATATCTATTTTATCAGCAACATTGTTTAATGAGTCTAAAAGCACAATTTTGAA
This sequence comes from Myxocyprinus asiaticus, assembly GCF_019703515.2. Lineage (NCBI taxonomy): Eukaryota > Metazoa > Chordata > Actinopteri > Cypriniformes > Catostomidae > Myxocyprinus > Myxocyprinus asiaticus. The sequence goes on from NC_059360.1 coordinate 2,166,717, forward strand.
GTCATATAATTTTTACAGAAGCAGGATTTTTTGTAAAACTGTTTAAGTGATGCATTTTAAATACAGTATAAATACTGTATCTCTCTCTCTCTCTCTATATATATATATATAGAATGCATCACTTAAACAATACAGTATAGTGTACACACACACACACACACACATATACCTGATATATATATATATATATATATATATATATATATATAGTACTTAGAGTGATATGCTAAAAAACTATTTTTAGAAAGAAAAAAACATGTTTTTGAAGAACAGTTTAACATTAAACATAACTATGTGAGCAAGAATTTGCAAAAAAAAATTTCAGGCTGTAGTTGTAAATAAGAACCTTTAAGAATCTTGTTCAGTGAAATTCCTGGTAAAATACTGGTAAAAAATAAATAAATAAATAATAATAAAAATAATAATAATTATTATTATTTCTTCCTCATATAGGAGAGATCATTTCTGTTTGTCAGTATAGTTATATATATTGCATTCTGTATAACATTTCTTCAGTCTTTTTTTAAAGACTGGCTGCTCGTGTGTGTGTGTGTGTGTGTGTGTGCAGAGGAGTGTGCGATCGTCTGTGGGAGAATTTCAGCCTCCACGTCTCGTCAGCCCCACCCCAGCTCACTTCCCCCTCCCCCTCCCTACTGTAACTCCGCCTCCTCTGTGTGTTGAAGCCCCGCCCCTGTGAGGCAGCATGCAACAGCAGCTGTTCCATATTCATCAAGCCCTTCGGTCTTAAAGAGGCCGACACTGAGCGCACAAACACTCATTTCTGCCTCTCCTCCGCTTGCGCGCTCATCGTAGCACGCTGTCCTGTTGCTGCAGCCTCTTGCCTCTCTGTCTCTCCCCGTTACACCCTCCTTAGTCCCCCTCCCCCCTCACTTTCACACACACACACACACACACACACACACACACACACACACACACAAACACACACACACACATGCGTACCTGAGCTGACGGTGGGCTGCGCTGCTGGAGGGGCGTTTCACCGCAACTTTTCCTGAGGTGCTCGCGTGTGGTTTTTGGGGGAGAGGCGGGTGTCCGGCGTTTTCTCTTTCCTTCTGCTCTTCCTCCTGGAATGCTAAACTGGGCTGATGGACATTTCCGAACTTTGCATTCCTGATCCTCTCAGCTATCATAACCAGTAGGTGCATCTTCCTCTTTCACGCGCTAACCTGCTTCCTTTCTGACTGTTGTTGCTTATTATGCTCGTTCTTTGCCTCTGCTTTTCTGGCTTGTCTTTGAAAACTCTCTGTTTAGGTTGATAATACAATTTTCTTGCTCTGGGTTGAACTTTTGGCTGCTACCATAGGGATTTTCTGCTGCATGGCTTCACTGTAACTCTTCACACACACATTTTCTGTTTCTAATGTTTTTAGAGGTGTACAGTAGAGCACACAGTTTTCTTGCTTTTAAAGTAGGTTGTCTTTCTATGTTTCTTACCGTTTATTGCATTAAACATGAGTCCTATCAGCCGGACACTCTAGTACAATTTCTCTTTTATCCTATATAAGTGTGTGAGTGTGTGTTTTTTTAAATGAAGGGCCATAATGCAGGACAAAAGGCAGAGAGACAAGTTTTTTAAATGAGTAGACAGTAGGACAGAAGACAATTCGAAAGAAATGTCTTTTGGAGGCTGGAGTGGCACCAGACGAGCCACTAAAGGGGTCTGGGTGTCCCGGGGCGTATCAGTGCTGTTCTAAGTCGCAGCACACGGCAGGGTGAAATAATGCAGTCGCTTTAAGAATACACAAGGAAAATGCAACTTACAGTATACAACTTGTTCTTGTAAACATATAAAGAGATATTCATGATATTCAGATGTTCTTTTTTTTTTTTTTTTTTTTTTTTTTTGTCATTGAATTTTTTATTTCTTGTTCATTTTGCCTCTTTTAGCTTTGTTTGTAGACCGTTTATTTGAATATTATTACATGAAACGTAAACATGGTCACACATAGTAATTTATAGTTTCTTTATTATTATTATTATTATTATTATTATGATTTATTATCTGTGTGTGCTGATATTTTAAGAGAGCAGTCATTTGTCCTAAACTCTATACATTAAGGTTAATACATAACTAGTGCTTTGATAATCTTTAAAAATCTGAAAGATTGATATTGCCATAAAGAATATTGTGCAAATCTCAATATATGTATTTTTTTATATAGATTTTTTAAATTTAAGGTGTAATGCTACACTAGCAACATTTGCTCTCCGTGTCGCCACAGAAACGTATTGAAATGCGCTGAGTGACTACATTACACTCCTCAGACTTTAGTCATCTTAAACACACATATTATAATCTGCTGTGTAGTTTTACGTTAAGAAGGATCACACCGCTTCAATACAGCTCAGCTGCTCTATACAACTCTACACACACATTTCACTATTACACTTTACAATAAATGCAACACTTTTCAAGTGTCATGTATGTTGAGATTATATTTAAATATATATATTAAAAAAATATTCTGTTCTGTTTATATTCTGTTTTGTTGGTTTTATATAGAGTAGCACATTTTGTTTACATTTCATTTGATCTCAGTTTAAATGTTCCAGTCTGATATGGTGTAAAACTGTAGTGAGATTTGATTTACTGATTTAATGGCATCCTTTCATAGAGACAATTGCAGTTTAAATGGATTCATATGTAAATAACAGCCTAATTACAGCTTCAGAAAATACAGTTTATGTTTTTCCCCATTTATTTTTCCATCATTTAAAATGCATCTGATAATATCATGCACATAATACACCAGTTACACCTTTATTTGAAATATACAGTATGTTAGAGTTGACGTTTGAGTGTTGACTTCTTCTCAAACCTAAATCTGTTCTACCAAATTACTTTATGCTTATATATAATCATGATAGAATGTATTACTTAATTATATAACATAAAATTAATCTCTATGTACTCCTGCATAGAAAAATCATGTCATTATAGAGACATTATCACACACTTAGTTATGTTATCAATGTGTTATGCAAAATAGATGTGAATGTACATTTATGTGCAGAACGCTTTCAGTGTGTTTTTATTTATTTTATTTATTTTTTTACAAAATAACTAGTTTTAGGGTTTAAGGCTTTTGTTTGTTGTTGACTGGCTTTATACATTTAATTGCTTTATTAAAAAAATACTCAGCTCAATTAAGTTTTAATTACATACAGGCTAATGTATTTTTCCTTTAACATATTTTCTTAAAATATTCAGTAAAATGAGATAGCACAGTTGCTTAGATATTTCAAGAGAGTATTATGATGAATTTCAAGTAGCTTGTCAATGACAGTGTAATCAATTTAGGGATAATTAATGCGGCTTTGTTTTAACAGTAGTTGTGTGAGAACGGCATGATTATTTACAACCGATAGCACACTTAGGGGCTGATGTGGAATTCAGCTGTATGTTGGTGAATTCACTGTCATATACACTGACCTCAAATGCACCATTGCACTCGATTCACATAAAAATCGCCATCAATGAGTGTTTACTAGCACATGTAGTGACATTGATGTTGTTAATGGGATATTCAGCCCAAGATATGTCTATTTAAAAAATAAAAACAAAATTATTCATGGTATCGGCTGTTTGGTATAGTAGTGTATCCAGCCGCTGAGAAATGTGTGTTGATTCACTCGGTCAATGTGACTTTTTTTTTTACTCACTGGTGTATTCAATATGACCGGAAGCAAAGATTGACTAGACGGATTCTCTTTTATTCTGACCCCATTTCCAGTCCTCACTAGCACTTTTATTTCTTCATCGGGCTGACAGTTCGATTATGTTTGTATGCAGAAAAGCTCTATAAGCACTCGCAGACAAATTCAATTGAAAAATTGTTTGACTTCATTACTGAGTTGGTGAATCTAGCACATCTCTCGCATTTCCTTCCTCCGTTCACCCCCATCCATTTTATCGTATTAACTCAGGAAAAAGCAGCAATGGGAATTGCATTAGTGTATTTTAAGTTAAAAGCTTGTGCTCTCTAAACAAGTGTTTCAGTGCTGTTGGGTTAATCAGATTTTTGCTGTCTGTGTGATGCTATCGCGGGTAACCGAAGCGGCCCGGCTCTGACACTATCCAGATGGGATCGGCTTACAGTAATTTGGTTTCAGAAAACATTACTCACACAGATCCGTGCCTGTGGTCAGCCCACATATTCATGAGCTCTGGAGAGGGGTTCAGTTCTCGCGGTGGCCGCCACCGCCAGCCAGCCAGCTGACCTTTAACCAAACTGAGTTTGTGCCTAATTTTCAATTTGGTTCAGAATGATGCACATTTTTAAAAGCTACAAACACATAATTCAGAACTTATTTTCAGTGAGCCCTGAACACAAGTAGATGTTTTACGCTGTTAATAGTTTCTCAGATGGCTCGTATGTTTTGTTTGTCCATCCTAGGCTGCTTACAGGTGTATTTTGGAGCAGTTTCGAGTGCATCACTCTCATCTTTACTTTCAAATGTTTGTTTATTATCAACACATGCTTTACTGAGTGTTATTGCCGCTCTTTCTAACCAGCTTTTTTGGTTAGTTAGTCGTATGTAAATTCTGTGGGTGTGTTCTGTTTGGTTGAGGTTTATGGTTTGATTTCATGAGAAAATATTCAAGACATTTTAGTCTTTAACAGAGCTATTAAACACTAAAAACTACAAAACACTTTACATTAATGTTCCCTTTGTTAAGAGTTTATAAAGGGGTTGATTAATGACTAATAAGTCATTTATGAATGCATTATAAATAATTTATAAGCAGTTATAGCAACATGAATAAAACAGGCAACTTTAATCCAATATTTACTAAATTGTGAGCATTTTAACTTGCATGTTATAAATGTTTAATTCATAAATTTATTCATACTTACATTAATCAAACACATAAAATGGCATGATTCATGATTTATGTCACAGTGCAACTAAAAAGACTATTATAGTGAAATTAAAAGGAGGGATATTGCAGCAGTCTGCTTTCTGTATATATTTATTCAATGTCTTGAGTCACTTGTGTTGTCACTTTCCTTGTCATGTTGATGCCATAAAATGGTTTTACCTAGTCCTAGTTACCTAAAGTAACGTTTTCAGGTCTTTTCATGCTCATTCACTGCATGTATTATAAAATAAAGCCTGATGACCATTATAGCATGCTGAACTTTATGTACAGGGTTGTAATGTTGGCAACTCCTCAATAAATGCTACAAAAGTGTACACTTTACATTGAAATATATTTTGGCAGGTTACTAATGTTGAATAAGGGTTATTAAGCATTTATAACATGTAAGGTAAAATGGTTCATTATTTAGCAGCTATTGCATGAAACACCCTTTTTTCGCATGTCGTTATTACTGCATATCAATGATTTATAATGCATTTGTAAGTGAATTATTAGTCATTAATGAACCCATTTTATAATCCCTTAACAAAGGGAAAATGTATGTACAGTGTTACTAAAAAGTGCCTGTGTTTGAGTAGTTCACATCAAATACTTTCAGTAAGTTATCAAGTCCTGCAGCGTGACATGCTATACTCGGTCCAAAACTATATTAAACAACATTTTGTTTAATATTATATAATAATTATGCATGCAGCTTTTATGTCACACTGCACAACTATTTAAAAGGAACTAGTAAAAGCAAAAAGGTTTATTGAAATGGTGAAAATTTTAAATGAAATGGTGACCAGTTTCAAGACCTTGGATGTTCTCTTTCCCTTATACATTCATATAAACTGAAACCTAAGATCTTGATGTTTATAAAAGAAAAGCTTTTGATCACGTTATGCATGAACTTCCTGTTTATGGAACAGCAAAATCAGAAAGACACATGCATAAAAGTCCAAAACAAATGTTTATTAACAAACGGGCAGAAGAGTTGTATCTCAGCATCTCAGCGTGCCAGTTTCAGCGCTCTCACACCCTGCAGCAGCTACTGAACTGCCTGGTGTCGCCCATCCGTCCCCAAATTCTCACTCAGGTAACCTTGGCATTCTTGCCACACCATGATGGCAGTTTTAAAAATAAACCAAGCTCTGTTAGTGTGATGATAGTGCCCCATCCAATGCATGCCTCATGGAGGGTCTCACGCTCACACACACACACACACACACACACACACACACACACACACACAGTTAAGGTATGGTTTGGAAGAGATGACCCCAGAGGAAACAGTGATCCTCCTAGTATTGATATTGATTTGAAAGCAGGGCCTTTATAGGGGCTTTAGTATAACAAATTCTGACTTTAGTGTAACAGTTCTTCCATATTTATGGTAAAAAGTGTCAGTCTTTGAAATGCCTTCAATTTGACAATTAAAAAATGCTTTTATATAAACTGCTTGCTGCACAAAAGTAAAGTAAAATACATAAACTAAAATTTGTAATTTCAATAGAACCAATAAAATCTCAAGCAAACTCACTCATTGCATGCGATGCTGCACATGCAGTTTAATGCAAGTATGTGTCTCACAGCACTTGCCCTCTATTTGCATGTGTAACAACGTCAATACCACAAACAATGAGTAAACGATCAGAGCGCCATGTCCAATTTTTACTGTAATCAAATGTTGCGGGGGCAAATGCTAAGTCTGCTAATTTACACGTTGGATAGAGGGGAAGAGAAAACGTCAGGCGAAATGTTCACGGGGCGGTACGCGAGCGTTTATCAGAGAATGGTATTGGTATCGAGCGACCAGTCGTTTGAAGGTTATGTTCCTGAGCAGTAATTGAAATGCAAAATAACATAAGGATCGATGGTTAGCTCTGTTTATTTATGAAATCAATATTGAAACGGTCTGTCACCATTGCTGCTCTGATTCTAGCTGACAGCCAAATGGAGTGCGTCTGCGTCCAGACCTGCAGCGTTCCACGCCATATTCATTACCTGCACTGTAACAGACAATACCACTAGTGCCAGGAAATGGGTGGGATTTATGGACAGGAAATGATGTCGCCACAGGTGTGTGAGGTCCCCAATCAAGGTTTTTTTTTTAAAAAAAACACTTTTGTATACCAAAGTAAAGCAAAGTTAAAGTAAATGTTTTGGATGTCCCAATTTAATGTGCATAGTCTATATTCAAGTCATTGGTACGTTGACTTCCTAAAAACACTGTGACTCTATGGCGCTTATAAAACATTGCTCTGTTAGTTTGAGCATCCCAACATGTCGACTTCTGGCTCAGTCAGTGGTGTGACTTTGGGACAAATAACAGAGAAATATTTTATATATTTATTATTTTTGTAATTCCATTTAGTGCCGCAAATGGTGCAGAAATTACACACTTCACCTTTAAAGGGATAGTTCACCCAAAAATGATTATTTACCTTGACATTGTAATGGATTCATTTTGATTAATAAAATTGACATTCAAATACTTTATGGAGGCTACACATCAAAAACAAGAACTGAGAACTGTGTTCCTGAATTACTGTATTGGTGTAGATGATTGACATAAACAGTCGAGCTCACATTGGGCCGTAGCAGCATGAAAAAAACAAAAACAATTTAAATTCTTAATAAATCATGTAACAGACTTGTCTGATTGCTTACAATGCTCAAACACTGCAAAAAACATGTCATAAATACACATTTTGAATGCAACGAGAGTAGACCTAAATGGAATGCTGTAATTGACACTTTTCACAATAAGTTAATTGTGGCAGCTGTAATTGAAATCTCGATAGTTTATTCGATTGATTGTGCAGCCCTACATTCTTTCTTCTGTGGAACACAAAAAGAATGTTCCTGATTTCCATTCAATGGCAGTTGATAGTGCCTCACTTTAAAGAAAAAAAAATAGTCCATGCGACTCGTGCATCATATTCCAAGTCTTCTGAAGGCATACGAGAAACAAACCGTAATTTAAGTTATTTTACAGTGAAGTTTTGACTTTCGCCATTGCTCTCCGGTGCGCTCAGGTAGCCTTCTCTCATAACCTTTTCTCATTGTGTTTATGAGTACAGTGAGAGAAGTTTGTTCACATTTGCTTCTGTTGAAACCTTGCGAAAGAAAACAACGCAAGTCCTCGCATGAACACAGAGCCATTGTGAACAACTTGAGTGCATAAGTGCAACTCTCATGCACTTATGGTATGAACGTGCACAAATATTCAGATATGTTTAAGAAAACTCGCACCATTTTCAGGGAGTTCGGGTCTTCAAAAGAGTGTTTTGTAATTCTTTTTTGGAAATGGTTGGTATTTGCAATGCACTTATCTACCAGCAACTGTGGCAGGTGACCTGTCCCAGATTGGCCTTTGTCAAGAAACTCTGTTAAAACAATCATAACCTATTTGTTTAATTAAAAGAATGCAAAGGGAACTGGGCTCTTTGTCACTAATGTCACTTTTTGGTCTGAGTTTATTTCTTTTAAAGAGGACTCACCTGTTTAAAACCCAACATGATCACATATGATGTTGGCATGTTGTTTCAGAGAGTTCCAGTACACCCTAAAAATAATAATACAAATGTTCAGTAAACTTAATAATATTCAGAAAACTTTTCAAAGCAATTAAATTAATATTTTTTTTCATCAAAACCTAATTTATTTGAAAGGATTTGATAAAGCCTTGTTGTACAAACTTAATTCATTTAGTCACATCTACCAGATCATTTTAATTACGTTGAGGCAACTTAATTTATACCAATCTTTTTTTTTTACTTTTGTTGTTGTAAGAGTAACAAGATGTGAGCTCGTAGTCTCTGCAATAGAGGACGACATCTTGCCAAGGAGTTTTAAATCAAGCTTTGCAACCAGACATGCAGGGTCCTTAACATATAACACACAAATGACAATGTACATTGACAGTGACACTCAACAGTCATATTTTTGGAAAGAGATGCACTCACATGACACAAAACCCAAAGGGACAATAAACTCAACGCCACCAGTGCTACTAAAACATTAACCTGACATCACATATACAGGTGCATCTCAATAAATTAGAATGTCGTGGAAAAGTTCATTTATTTTAGTAATTCAACTCAAATTGTGAAACTCGTGTATTAAATAAATTCAATGCACACAGACTGAAGTAGTTTAAGTCTTTGGTTCTTTTAATTGTGATGATTTTGGCTCACATTTATCAAAAACCCACCAATTCACTATCTCAAAAAATTAGAATACATCATAAGACCAATAAAAAAAACATTTTTTGTTAATTGTTGGCCTTCTGGAAAGTATGTTCATTTACTGTATATGTACTCAATACTTGGTAGGGGCTCCTTTTGCTTTAATTACAGCCTCAATTCGGCGTGGCATGGAGGTGATCAGTTTGTGGCACTGCTGAGGTGGTATGGAAGCCCAGGTTTCTTTGACAGTGGCCTTCAGCTCATCTGCATTTTTTGGTCTCTTGTTTCTCATTTTCCTCTTGACAATACCCCATAGATTCTCTATGGGGTTCAGGTCTGGTGAGTTTGCTGGCCAGTCAAGCACACCAACACCATGGTCATTTAACCAACTTTTGGTGCTTTTGGCAGTGTGGGCAGGTGCCAAATCCTGCTGGAAAATGAAATCAGCATCTTTAAAAAGCTGGTCAGCAGAAGGAAGCATGAAGTGCTCCAAAATTTCTTGGTAAACGGGTGCAGTGATTTGTGTTTTTTGAAAACCAAATGGACCAACACCAGCAGATGACATTGCACCCCAAATCATCACAGACTGTGGAAACTTAACACTGGACTTCAAGCAACTTGGGCTATGAGCTTCTCCACCCTTCCTCCAGACTCTAGGACCTTGGTTTCCAAATGAAATACAAAACTTGCTCTCATCTGAAAAGAGGACTTTGGACCACTGGGCAACAGTCCAGTTCTTCTTCTCCTTAGCCCAGGTAAGACGCCTCTGATGCTGTCTGTGGTTCAGGAGTGGCTTAACAAGAGGAATACAACAACTGTAGCCAAATTCCTTGACATGTTTGTGTGTGGTGGCTCTTGATGCCTTGACCCCAGCCTCAGTCCATTCCTTGTGAAGTTCAACCAAATTCTTGAATCGATTTTGCTTGACAATCATAAGGCTGCGGTTCTCTCGGTTGGTTGTGCATCTTTCTCTTCCACACTTTTTCCTTCCACTCAACTCTGTTAACATGCTTGGATACAGCACTCTGTGAACAGCCAGCTTCTTTGGCAATGAATGTTTGTGGCTTACCCTCCTTGTGAAGGGTGTCAATGATTGTCTTCTGGACAACTGTCAGATCAGCAGTCTTCCCCATGATTGTGTAGCCTAGTGAACCAAACTGAGAGACCATTTTGAAGGCTCAGGAAACCTTTGCAGGTGTTTTGAGTTGATTAGCTGACTGGCATGTCACCATATTCTAATTTGTTGAGATAGTGAATTGGTGGGTTTTTGTTAAATGTGCGCCAAAATCATCACAATTAAAAGAACCAAAGACTTAAACTACTTCAGTCTGTGTGCATTGAATTTATTTAATACACGAGTTTCACAATTTGAGTTGAATTACTGAAATAAATGAACTTTTCCATGACATTCTAATTTATTGAGATGCACCTGTACATCTGGGTATGGCCATCAAAAATTATTTGAGTTATCCCAACGCAAATGGAGTAAGTGAACTTCCATTTTACACATTTAAATTGATTGCACACAATGAAATTAAGAATTGTGTAAATAAACAGGAAACACTTTACAAGAAGGTTCCATTCATTAACTTTAGTTCACAAATTAAATATCATGAACTAACAATGAACAATATATTTTATATAGAATTTTTTTATATTTGTTAATGTTAGTTAATAAAAATACAATTGTTTACTGTTAGATTGTTAGTTCATAGTGTATTAACTAATGTTAACTAATGGAACCTTATTTTGAAGTGTTACCAATAAAATCAACAAGAAGCAAAAATTCATTTTTAGAGCGTACGCTAGAATCGGCCACGTTATGCCAACTCACTGGCAAGTGCCATCTCCCATCAGACATTTATGCATCGGCTCAATTGTGTTTACTTTCCCTTGTGGCGTGACCAAAAATTGTGTAGCGTCAGCAGCGTCGGAGACCGGGTTCGGATCCTGCGGTAAAACCCAGGAAGTAACTGAGTTTGCATAATCTTGATCTCGTTGAGATCCAATTTTCCCTCCAGCATTACAATTTTACTCCACTGATGGTTAGGTTTAGGTTTGGGGTTTGGGTTTGGAGGGGTACAGTTTATAAAATATGCATTCCTCTTCACTGTATTACATCCTTTACAGCTGAAATCCGCTCGCTTTTGGCGCCCCTCTGTGGACATTTCACCCATTAAATGGAGCTGACACGTGCCCATACGCTCAAAAACACTTACTACTTTGGCCACTGGGGGCAGTGTTTCACATTTCAGTAAACAGCGATTTTAGCTAAAGAAAAGTCAACCTACTGTTTCTGAATTCACTGTGAGATCAGTCTGTTAAAAACAGAGATCACAGCTGTCAGGATTTAATTAGTTGTGCATTTGTTTAATTTCACATATTTTTCAAATACATCAATAAAAATGACTGGTAAAATTCTGTGGGCAAAAAAGTAAATTTTCCACCTTGTTTATACTGTGGAATAGTTACTAGTTAAAGTTAATATTTGTAATAGTTTTAGAGCAGTGTTTTTTTTTTTTTCTGATAATTTATGTAATCTGTCATATTGATTGTAAGAAGTTTCAGTTTCTTTTTTTGGCTTGATGTTGTTTCTCTGAACTTATTTTATGAGCAGTCCAGCAGATTATATTATTTTCTTGTGTGTATCAGCAGGTGTGTGTGTATGTTGTTTTGTGTCACTTCTTTTCTCATACATAAATGTGTGTATGTGTGTTTGTGTGACATGCAAACAACTGCATCAAGGCATGCATACAAAATAACATTACCTATTTCTGCTAAAGACATCATATACTCGTTCAGCTCTAAGTCTTACTTTAGGAGCATGTTTGATCTGGCAGCTAATTATTTAGCAGAAAAATGAGGAATATGCATTATTTCTAGTGTAAAGAGGAAAAAAAGGGGAGCGATTTTAATAAACCTTCCCAAGTGTGTTCCACGCGAGGAATGAACTACTTTTTCATATGATGAACTGTTCAATTCAAGAGGGAGTTTCAGCGCTGGGCTCTCACACTTTTAAATGTTAACTCTTTCACTACTAGTCTCTCTTTCTGATTAACACTACATTGTATATAACACTATTATATGCAATGTTTTGGAAGCTACGAAACCCACACTATTCAAATAAAACCACATGCAGTTTACCACAGGGATTTTTTTGTTTTTTGTGCTTTGTCACTACTTGTTAGAAAAAAGTAGCTTGTTACAGGAAAAGCTAACACTGAGCTACTGTCACACTAGTCACTTGATAAATATATATATATATATATATATACTAAAATATCTACTTTGTGGCCATTTCGGTGGCTTTCCATTTGCTTTCATGTTTATTTGAACAAGTTATCATTATTTAGCTTGAACAGTTTTGTGTAAAATAGTTCATGTGTAGCTGATCAGATAGCTTTAAAAGCCACTAGTTAGAGACCTCACAAATATCTGTCTCCCCCACACACATCCTGCGGATCAATAGATGCGATCTGTTTCTGGGTCTGCAGCAGGACGTAGCGTGCTAAGGGCTTGTGTTGTTGCCGTGAGTGATGTCATTGTTTTATAACAGTGGTGATGCGCAGCAGACTGACTAAATTTAATCCTCAGCCGGCAGGAGTTTAATTGCCGGGCCGCTGGGCACCCCCTCCCTGCAGTAACCGGGCACCGCCACCACCGTCAGCACACGGGGCCCATACGAATATTGATCCGCCTCACTCTCACCTTCATTTTTTCATTTCCTTGACTTTCTGTCTCTCATCTTACCTGAGAAGCAAAATTACACAAGATATTAAAACAGAAAATGTATCTTGATTATAAGTGCGTATGCTTGTGTTGTGTGTTTTGTGGCTTTTAGTTCATGTCTGATAGCTTTGAGGTCATCTATTTGCTTGTGTATTCTTACGTAAAAAGCACATTCATTTTCTCCATAGGTGAACAGATTTTTAACAATAACTTTTAAACCTTAAAAGACAGACTTACCATGAGCTCTGAGGTTGTTAATGGACTCTTCTGTTGAAGCCATCAGTCCACCTTATTTCAACAAAGAAAAAAGAGCTCTGCAGCTCCACCCACTCCCATGATGCAATGGAGTCACTCTCCCTATGCTCTCTAACTACTTATAGATTTAAAAATATATGAATATTTTGCTATAAACTTAAAATATATTGTTTATATACTTATAATCAACCACTTCAAATTAATAGTTTTATATTTTTCCATAATCTTCAGTTGGATTACCTCACTCACAATGCTTCATGGGACTGTAGTTCATTCCCTAATAAAAGGCGTTAAAGGGATAGTTCACCCAAAAATGAAAATTCTCTCATCATTTACTCACCCTCATGCCATCCCAGATGTGTTTGACTTTCTTTCATCTGCTGAACTCAAATAAAGATTTTTAGAAGAATATTTCAGCTCTGTAGGTCTATACAATGCAAGTGAATGGTGACCAGAACTTTGAAGCTCCAAAAAGCACACAAAGGTACCATAAAAGTAATATGACTCCAGTGGTTTAAGTCTTCAAAAGTGTTATGATAGGTGTGGATGAGAAACAGATCAATATTTAAGTCCTTTTTTTTACTACAAATCTCCACTTTTACTTTCACATTCTTCTTTTGTTTTTGGCGATTCACATTCTTCCTGCATATTGCCACCTTCTGTGGGGGGAGGAGAATTTATAGTGAAAAGGATTACATATTGAAAATAATAATAAGTGTAAAATAATTCTAGCATACACCATCAACGTTCTCGGTAAAGACGCTGATGTAAACACAGGGAGGGTGCTCAACGGACAAACCCATCCATGTAGCGCATGATCATCAAGTGAAAACTTTCCGCTCTAACCCCTCTGACAACTGACAGGGGCCCAAATGTTCCACTCTGCCCCCATCCCCCAATCTGACAACCGACAGGGGCCCTGATGACCGAAACGATAAGCTCAGGGGCCCAGGACCACCTTAATGCGGCCCTGTTCTCAGTCACCTTTCATTGCAACTGTTTTTGGTATACAGTGAAAGTGAATGGTGACTAAGGCTGTCATTCTGCCTAACATCTCCTTTTGAGTTCCACAGAAGAAAATCACATGGGTTTGGGACAACATGAGGATGAATGAATAATTCATTTTTAGATGAACCATTTCTTTAAAACCATATAAATTTACCTGGTGTTTTAAATACATTCTTTAATTATTATTTTTTTATACTTAAAACAGGTAAAAAAAAAAAAAAAAAAAAAAATGCCAGTGATCAAGATATGGTTAAGATTCTCATAAAACAAGCCTTAATATGCAGTTTAGCTTCTCAGGTAGGCCTTACTGTATCTTGTTATAAGGATGTCTTTACTAGAAAACTAGAAAAACAATTCTTGCAAAGAATATAATATTTTGCAGTGCTCTCACTTCCTCTCCTCTCTCTGTCCATCCCTCATTGGCCGTGTTCCACCTCCTCAGATCAGTCGATCACAAATCAATTCATCATTTGCTTTTTAACCAAGTACTCTTCCTCACCTCTTCCACTTCTCTTTCTGTGTTTATCTCAACACTAATGAATGAACATCTCTTCACTGCAGCCCACAGCTTAAAATGGCTCCCAGGGGCCTGAGCAAGAGCTACTTACCCCTGTTACCACGCTTCACACACACACACATATATGAAAACAGCCCACAGGGTCAGCACCTCTTCTCGTATTCCCTTGGTAGCTGTTAATATGAGACATTTTTTTGGGCAGACATTTACAAGTGGCCCTCAGTTGCCCCTGAGGCCCTTCCTGCTATTAAACGATCCCCATTTCATTTGCAACGTTGGAATAGGGCTTTATCCTACATATGCAGAGAACAGGTCAAGATCACTTTCTGTCAAATAACTTTCCCCCCAAAACGAAAATAGTTTACCAACGTCAACGTTTAATAACGTCATGTCACTCAAACCCGTTTGACTTTCTATCTTCCATGGAGCACAAAAGGTAACTTTTAGAAAAAGGTCCTGGATGCTCCTTTCCATATAATGAAAGAAAGTGGGGACTGGGGCCGGACATATGCAGCATATTTGATTCAAGAGTCATACAAACTACATTAATGACTCTTTAATGGAGTTATTCTGTCATTGGTTTGACAGCCCCAGTCCTCATTGGCTTTCATTATAAGGTAAAGTGTAGCCAGGATATTCTTTAGAAATTCTCCTTTTGTGTTTCATGGAAGACAAAAGTCATACGGTTTGGAATGACATGAGGGTGTGTAAATGATGACAGAGTCTCACTTTTTGGATGAGCTTTTCCTTTAAATGAGTCTGTTAGAATAAAGCTGTGTTGTTAAATGAGCCCAGCATGCAAACCTCACAGTGTGACTGTCCCGCAGTAACAGGGGGAGAAGTCCATGTGGCAGCCGCCCGTGAGGACTAACGGCTGCCCGTGAGCATGTCATGAGTTAATTGAGTTCCTCCTCCGCTTGCTGTTCCTTTATCAGCCCATCAGCTGGGGTCCTCTGACCGATCTCCCCTCCGCCCCACTGGGGCATCAGATACTGCCCCGTCTGCACAGCTGAGCTCGCACATGCTCAGTCTGTCTGTGAGAGAGAGAGAGAGAGAGACAATAATGAACCCAATGACTCTATGATGACTTATTTATTCTGTTGTGCTTTTTACTTTCTTGTCAATTCCATAAAGAAAAACATTTAGAGACTGTACTGTAATGAGTCATTTTATATCATGCTTACAGTATATATCACAATATAGTTATCTGCAGGATATTTAACCCCAAATTTTTTTTGTATCAACCATGTGGTGATTGCTGTATTTGGATAATTCAATACATTAAATACTTTGCTTCACATTATCTAAGACTTGAGTTAAAAAAAAAAAAAGTAATATAGATAGTCCTCTCCCAAAAATCTGAGCATATTCGGAGCAGTTGAATTTTATATTAATGCAGAATGTCTCAATGTCATTCGGCAACCGAAAATCAGCTAAAGCAGAGGCTTTGCATTACACCCCTTACTATCGAATTCTTTCTCATCTTGAATTGTTTGGGAAACATTCTACTCTTTATTTTTACATTATGTTTCTTCATCACTTTTATGTTTAAAAATTGTAAATGGCATGTAGATGGACAGCACATATGTAATACTGCCAAGCACCTCATATAACTGTCCTATATGCATTGTAGAGGTCGACCGAGAGTGGATTGTGGCATGGGGGGTGTGGTCATGTGTCTGTCTTTCTGGGGGGGGGGGCAGGCCGGATGTTGCCCGGCCTGAGTCAGCAGTGGGGGTATGTGGCATGGGGGGCGTGGTCACGTGTCTGTCTGCGGGAGAGGGAGAGCGGTAAGGCTCGTTATCTGGGTTGTGATTACTCTAACACCTGTCTCTCATTATAGTGATGGCGGAGGGAGACCTGATAAGGTATGCCAGAGCGTCAGTGTGGGGGAGAACCAGCAGAAAGAGAGAGACTGAGTGTACAGCAGTGGCATGTTCTCAGAGTGTTAAAAATCTAATGAGTGTTTGCAGAGCCTTTTATGTTTATGTTGGAAGTGAATTATTGACTGAGTGGAAAATTAACAGAGAGTGACTGCGCTGTACACCAAGAGTGGAAATAAGAAAATAAAACACTTACGCTGACAGTTCGCTGCCTCCTGACACCTCCATTACCAGACATTGATCCTGGCAGTGCCTGGCTTCCCCACAGCTCCGACAGACCGGCCCAGGCTTTCCTAACACTCATGGGGGCGGTCTCGCCAACCTGGGGAGGAAAGTGGAGAGAGACAGGGGGAGAGGGAGGGACGGACAAGGTGAGGGGTTTGGGCAGGGCTCCTCTCCACTTCTGAGGAGGGGACATGAGACACAGGGGGTGGAGAGAGAGAAGAGAGACAGGTGTTAGAGTAATCACAACCCAGGTGACGAGCCTTACCACTCTCCCTCTCCCACAGACAGACACATGACCACGCCCCCCATGCCACATGGATTTTGCCGATACTGAAAATGGTGAAAAAGGCCAATAACCAATAAATCGAACGATAGTTTTTCCAATTCATTTATAGAATGTTAAAAAACTTTATTAGTCTTTCCTTACTATGATGGGCACAGACATAGTGTCAGTAAAAGTTCAAAATAAATAAATTTATTATAACCAGAAGATTAAAAAAAAAAAGGTTTGGAGCATGACAAGCCCGAAATACACACTTTTTTAGGTACTCTAATTTTGAAATGGTGGAGATTAGGCTCTGGTACAATGCTCTATATTTAAGTATTTAAAAATTTGAGCTTTTTAAAGCCTATATCTACGTATATACTCACCAGATTAAAGAATTTGTATAAATATATGTTGGAGACACAATGTATGTGCTGACAGGGCACGTTTCCATATAGTTGCATTTTTCTTTTCATGCCCTCGCTTCAATTTAGAACATTTGATTCATCTAATCAAAATAACCAAATTTGCATTGAAGTGATGATAAAAGAACATATATGGATAATTGTGGCGAGTCAGTGATTGTTTTTATTTCACCTCTAGAGGCTGCTGTTATAATATAGAACCAAGTTGTTCAAACTGTAGACACAGTGGAATACATTTTATTATAATCTTTTTTTTTTATTAAAAAAACTATCTGCAACTATTGTCGTAGATGTTTTATGATAATCTATAGTTCGAAAAAGCAACTGTCGGCACCGATTAATCTGTACAACTGATATATCGGTCTACCTCTGATACATAGCTGTAATTTTTTTATGTTTTGGCGGTTTAATGTGAGGAATATTCCGCATATGTGTCACCACATGAAGTTCTGGGGGGAGAAAAAATTACTTTAGACATGATGGTAAATTAAAACGGTCAACTTCTGGCTCAACCAATGGCATTAGCATATTGCTGAGCTAACAGCTTGAAGCATGAAAATACATAACACACAAATTGGTTACAATTTTTATTTTACATTGAACTATTTTTCATATGACATACAGAAGCTTAGATGATAGTATAATGTTGCTGCCTATGTTAGAAACAGCCGTTTGTTGGGAGCATGGGAGCCTATGATGCCTTAAAATGCTGTCTAGATAGGCATCTCACAAGGTTTTCGTTTCCTTTTCATTTAGTATATAACAAAGTTATAGTTAAAGTTACTAAACATACTACTGCATTGAAGCACTTTGGTTTGAAACATCTCTGCTCAGGCCTAATACTCACTTTAGTTAGTATCATAGACTGTAAAGGAACCGCAGCACGAGACCTTCATGCTAACTCGTGTCCAGCGCTGTGGCGGAGGTGCAATTATATTACAGCGGCTGAAATTCTGTTAGTATGGCCGACTGGAATCAGATTAGAGCCGAACTGAACATGATTCTTTGTGGGCTCCACTCAGCGTGAATTTAAATGGGGGCACCATGAAAAAAAGCAGACGGTAGGGGGGACTAGCCAGACGAAAAGAGAAAGACTCCTTGACTCCACCTGACGCAGCGATAGGATGCAGGAATGACAGAGAGATGAGGCTACACATCAGAGAACACAAACTCAGCAGACTAGATGTAGGACTAGATGTCATATTTAGTCTTTGAATAATATCAACCAAACAGTATAGAAGAGTGCTGTGTATGATCGCACAGCAGTGTAACGTGTCATTGTGACTGCTGCAGGGATTCTGCTGAGCGCAGGTTTTATATATGAACACAGAGCAGCTCAGACATTTATGCAATTATGCTAAGTGTCACCTTCACTGTGTCCTTTGACCTAGGGTTAAGATCCCATTGAAGTTCAGAAATAAAGCCTAAATGGAATTGCCCCATATGCTGCTGTCTCTAATGTATAGCTTTTAATAAATAAAATGAATGTGCAGAAAGGTGCATAAGCATTTATCTTTTTTCAGAAGCTCTAAGCAAATTGAAACAGATTTCACTTTGAAAATTATTGAATTTTGCACAATGTATATAATGTAAGAGAGGCCTAGAGGGTTCATCTTTACTGCTGGTGTGTCATTTTTATCATATATTCAATGTTGTTGTGATTTAAGACAACAAACCAGACCCCATAATTCACTTCACAAATTTCTGAGATAAATTTTACAAATTTACCATAAAAATTTCTTACCGGCTATGAAACTGTATTTTGCATTATTTTTATTCAAAATATAGATTTTTATTGCTATCACATTAGGATTATTTTGCATTTTTTAATAATGTATTATGTTATTATGTCACTATATATATATATATATATATATATATATATATATATATATAAATGAAGACCCATTGTGGGTTTGATCCTCATATTTGGCCTGCAAGAGCAAAAAAAATTCTAAATATTAATAACTACAGTCTTGACCAACACAAAATAGGTATCATTTTAAATCTTAGAAGCTCTATTTTACAATGCATGTAAACATTATGACCAAAACTAAACAAGTGCTTTGAAATAAACAGACAAATCAGAAGTGTTCCTTTTTAATAATTTATATTAAAAAAAATTGTAATCAGTAAAAAACATCAAACTCATCAAATAACCATGTGTCATATGTTGTTGGAAAGCTCTCAAAGAGTAGAATACAACCAGTCTATTTGTTTTACTCACAGACAAAAATATAGTGACTAATAGCTAAGTATACGTCTTTGACAATTATACTGGTGTTGAAAAATATACGGAACATAAAATATCTTATACAATTACTTAGAGGACGTGATTATCTTTCAAACGAGCCCACACACAAGGTAATCAGATGCATAGATCATTAGATAATCCACATGAAGCACAATGTTACATATGACCACCAGGAGATGGCGCCAAATACATGACACAGACTCAATGATGACTCAAATGACACAGAATGAAACTCATTCTGTGAAATCTCATTACTAAAATCATGTCTGCATGCTGTACAAACCTTTAGTCATTGTTGTGTTTGCATGTGTAATTAGTTCTTATGTACAATTATTATGTTTTATTTGTTTGGAGATGTTTTTGGACAGTATGATAAATTATTTTTGTAATGCTATAACTTTTGATTGCTTTGTCGTATCAACACAAATCTTTTCTCAGATACAGTTGACATGATTGGGAACAAAACAAAAGCAGTTTTTTGGCACATTTTATAATAATAGTAAAATCATCAAAACTATGGAATAACATTATTGGAACTATGGGAATTATGTTGTGACTAAACAAAATCCAAAATAAATCAAAACTGTGTTATATTTTAGCATCTTTAAAGTAGTCACCCTTTGCCTAGAATTTGCAGACATGTACTCTTGATATTTTCTCAACCAACTTCTTGAGGTATCACCCTGGGATGCTTTTTAAACAGTATTGAAGGAGTTCCCATCTATGTTGGGCACTTATTGGCTGCTTTTCTTTATTATTTGGTCCAAGTCATCAATTTCAAAAACTTTTTTTATTATTAAATTTTAGTTTTATAATGAAATAAATTAATATGGTGGCACAATTATATTTTTGTCTACAAAACTAATTTCAAACATTTAAGCATACGCCTTCAGATCAAAAGATTTTTAAGATCATGAGAAACATTTCAGTCAAGTATTTCAAAACTTTTGACCAGTAGTGTATATAATGTCAAATAAGAAAAATAAGAAAACAATTTTGGCCATTTTTTTTTCAGCAGTTTCTTAGGCTGAGAGTTGCAGAATGTATCATAAATTATATCATTACATTTTTTAAAAAGTTTTCTTTACAATGATACTAAACACTCGACCCTCGATTTTTTTTTTTTTTTTTTTTTTTTGTCCAGTTATAAGCCTTTTAATTTTGGGTATTCCACTGAAACAAGAAATCTTTAAAACACCTTCAGAGCTTAAAGGTTAATGGAGTACTGGGGGAAAACAATCTTATGCATCCTAGATAAACTTCTGATGGTAAATTTTCCACTAAGATATTTGTTGAAGACACCGAGTTGCCATGTGTGTTTTCTTTATTAGACTGATTCAGATTTGATTTAAATCATGCATGTCACACACAGCAAGTGTCAGATTATTATTCTTACAATCAGTCTTACGTTCTCTTTAGATTTAAACATTGTTTTACAGTATATTACGGTTCCTTATAAAGTTACTGGCCAACAGGAAAATACGTTTTATTTATTCACCAAAGCCATATTTACTCGCATTTGTCACTTGGCTAGTGTTCATTTTGGACACAGAAGCCATCCCATAACCATTTTGGAATCTTTGATAATATCTCGCTGGTCCTGCTGTAGTGTTCAATAAAGAAATGTTCTCTGGCCAAGGCCTTTTTTTCCACAAGGTCAGTGTTTTAAAGAAGGAGCTATTGTTTTATTATTTATTTTAGCCGTTAACCTTTTTATGAATTTGCAGAGGTGATGGCACCTGCTGCAGCATTGAATATACATGAAACGAGAGGGAGCGAAACGCTGCAATGAGATTTAAGTTGACACGTTGACCCCATCACCATGGGCACAGGAAGCCAGGGTGAGAAAATAAGGTTGACCTTCAACCCCTGGTCTTAAACCCTGTGTCACCCGCACTTACAATTAAATCATTCAGAGAAAGAGGCCGTCTGAAAGAAGTCTGCAAGCACACCCTGTCCCTCTGTCTCTCTGTCCACCCGACTATCTGTCCCCCATCTCTATCTGTCTATCTGTCCCCCTGTCTCTCATACACTGCTGAATGGCACAGGATAAGAAACACAGCAAGCTTTTTGTGGAGTCCATCTTAAGAGTCTCACCAGTGTCTTTCAGTTAAAGGTTGAGAGAATCTTCTCAGCTAAATAATCTAGTTTGGGAAGTTGACATGTCCTGTAGTGTGACATGCTATACTCCAGATTTTATGAGCTCATATTAATTAAGGGACTACATGGAATACTTAGAAATTCATTTGTCACACTAGGGGAAGGCAAAAAGGTGTTTAAAAACTGTGAAAATTTCACCTTTTGGTCAATGCACCTGTTACACAACAAATCTTGATCACTCCTACAATTACCCAGCGCTCAATTACAGCCTCGCTGATGAGTGTTTTATTTGAAAGAGAACTGTGTTGCGCTGCTTACTTGCAGTGTCGATAGGATGTTAAACACAGTCTTTTTCATTTATTTCTAATCTAAAAATAAAGTGCTGTCTAAATGTCTGTCTGCTCTTTGCCTTGTTTTCTCTTCTCTCTGAAAAAGGACGTGGCTTTGCTTTGATGACATGCAAACTGGTTAGTTGGCAGTGTGATAGTTACGCTGACATCTGCCATCACAGTTTAATCCTGACAGCGTGGTTTGTTTTGGATCAAGAAAAGTTCAGGTTTATTAATTTTGGCAAATGCATCCGACCTCTGATCCCAACCTCCATACCTAAAACCGTGTGCGTAACCTCACCATGATCCTAACAGCACACTGTAACGTAATTCTTTTTACAGCATAGTGTGAAATTCAAAAATGTTTTCGTTGGTGAAATGCTTCATTCAGTCCCACAAGGATCTTGTGAAACTGTCTTGTCTGATTTTTGCGTTCAAATTGTTTTGAATTTGCAGCGTCTTTTCTACATAAAACTGATGTAATTTGTGACAATAGTCTTAAAAATATCTTAAATAATTATAGCCATCTTAAGATCACACAATCCTGGAATGTTCATTGCAGGTAGTTCATTGTATTTTCTTTTCTTATTTTTATCCCCTTGTCTCCCAATTTTAAATGCCCAATTCCCACTACTTAGCAGGTCCTCATGGTGGCGCGGTTACTCTCCTCAATCCAGGTGGCGGAGGACAAGTCTCAGTTGCCTCCGCTTCTGAGACCGTCAATCCGTGCATCTTATCATGTGACTCGCTGTGCATGACACCGCGGAGACTCACAGCATGTGGAGGCTCATGCTACTCTCCGCGATCCACGCACAACTTAACACACGCCCCATTGAGAGTGAGAACCACTAATCACGACCACGAGGAGGTTACCCCATGTGACTCTACCCTCCCTAGCAACCGGGCCAATTTGGTTGCTTAGGAGACCTGGCCGGAGTCACTCAGCACACCCTGGATTCGAACTCGCGACTCCAGGGGTGGTAGACAGCGTCAATACAGGACCCCTCAGAATGAATCTCATTGTTAAGAAATCTATTTCAAACACGAAGCATTATTTTGTCATTATATGATATAATTTGTCTTGATTTATTGGGTCATACATTCCATGCCTTGAAACAATAATTTAGACAAAAAAAAAAAAAAATGGGGGAATATTCTCTATTATGACTTGCACGTACTGTGGTAAGAATACTCCACTGAGGCTCTCCAGTGTGTCAGTCATAGTATGTTGAAAATAGTGATGGTGTAGGCCTACTGAGTATTCCTAATTTTTGAAGCATGTATCCGTGTATGCTTTATATTACCTACAACTTAATATTACCTAAGGGGGCGTTCACAAAGCACACACCCTTGCATTCAGTCTATGTATGCACAGATGTTGTGTCAAGTTAAAAACAGTTCTTAATCAAAAAAAGTTTCCTGAAACCTCTGCTTTCTGCCCTTCTGTCTGGCTGTTTTTGACCTCAAGAACACATCCTGTATTTAGACCACCAGCAGTGGGGTGTGTTCAGTCATTGTTGAAGACTCATTAGAGTATGGTCAGTTTAATCTCAGCTTGGGTTATCTGCAGCCTGATCTCATAAACATTACGTGACTATGGCAACATTTTTGATAAACGAAATTAAACAAAATTCGAGCTTTGTAGTGGATGACATTGAAGAGACTGTCAGTCTGTCCCTCACAGCCTTGTTTTCATTCACATCAAAAATAAAATATGGCACTACTGTGAATAAGGTCTAGTCAGAGGCAGGTGGTATTAGGGGAAGGGACATTCTCATTCTAGAGAGCATTTGTTTGTACAAAAAGTCAATTTTCTAATAAGAGAAATCTGCGTATAGCTGCAAAAAAATTATTTTAACAACTTTTAGCAGTATACTACCATATAGTTTGACCTCAAAACCAACAGACATAAATTAAAAGCCACAAAACTCCAATTCATGTCATTTTTAACATGGTCGCATCTTCATAGAGCTAAAAAGTGCATGCACACTTCCTCTCCACTGTCATACAATGTTAGAACCACCCGACACCTTCTAACTGAGGTCTCGTAAGGCCAGTGATGGTGTGAAGAATGAGTGTAACATCTGTTCCATTTCACTCCTGTGACACCCACTCAATCCACTGAGGTCAAGCAGAAGTAGACCTTAAACCCCTAAAACATCTGACTGAAGGCTCGAGCGCTTAACACCAGTCTCACATGTTTCTCTCTCTGTGTTTCAGGCTGTTGAACAGAATGGCCGTTGAGGAGCGGCACATGCAATCCAGCTGTGGCTCCTACATAAAGACGGAACCGTCAAGTCCCTCATCTCTGGTGGACACTGCCAGTCACCCCAGTCCAGGCGCTCACTCCGACGCCAGTGGCGGCTACACCAGTGCCATCAACAGCCACTCCAACGGCCTAGACTCTCCGCCCATGTTCACGGCGTGTGGGCCACTGGGCGCAGCGGCAAATGCCTGCCGCAAACGTTACGAGAACTGTTCCAGCACATTACTGGACGACCCGGGGTCCATCAAATGCGAATACATGCTCAACTCTATCCCTAAACGCTTGTGCCTGGTGTGCGGAGACATCGCGTCTGGCTATCACTACGGTGTGGCGTCCTGTGAAGCGTGCAAGGCCTTTTTCAAGAGAACAATACAAGGTATTTATTTTGCATATGCTGTATTGTGTGTGCAAATGTAAGTTTTAGCGTAATTTGCCAAGGCAAGTATCACTATTACTATTGTTCATACTTAGGGTTAGTTATGTAAACAAATGTAAATTTATTTCAATATTTTATTCTATTCTAGTAGAGACGGGCTACTATGCATGAAGACTACATAGTAAAGCACATTTTTTAGAGATATGCCACTATGGAATTGCTTCATTACTACATTTTCAGAGAATGATCATCTATGAATAATGCTTTTCACATTGTCGGCTGTGAATGTCCCATTAGGCTGAATGGAGGATGTGGATTATTGACATCATATCATGACATGGGCATGGCAATGTATGGTTTGGCACCAGTAATCAATCCATCTGACATATGATAACATGACCACACTGAACAGAAAGATGAATTAGCCCTCATTGCATCATTGTGATATAAATATAACTGTCTATACTTACTACAGTACTAAAGAGTTTGATCTAGTGCAGCTGGAATGGACAAACAATTCTCCTATTGTGGACCTATTGGAGACACAATATAAAATTACTTGTTTCACAGACAACATGACCCTATTTGTTTTAATAACATTTCATCAACATGTAGTCTAATAACTCATTATTCTTTTCTGCTGATGTAATCAAGGTTGCATAGATGGAAAAAAAATATTATTTTAACCAGTAATGTCACAGTTAGTGGTGCACGTATCAGGAAATTTGAGGCCGATACGATCTCCAATATTTTAACACTGTGATTGGCCGATACCGATCCGATCACTGATAAAAAATTTTAAAAGTGCCCTTTGTCTAACATTAGTTTGAACTGAAAACAGTTATGAATAATTCTGTTGTCGCTATCAAAGATCATTGTGACATATTGCCAACCGGTAAAACCCAAGACAGCATCACACACAGAAATGATACATTCAAAATTAAGAAAGATATATCCAATACAAGCTCCAAAACTGATCCAATGAGAAATCATTATTATCTATCATTTGTTTACCATTTTGTTATATATTTTGATTTAAATGGTGTTTTTCACAAAATAGCGCTGGGATGATGAGTGACTGATAATGAGAAAGAGAGCATTTGAGTGGAGAGTGCACATGTTGGAAAGTCAAATCAAAAGTGTGCATAATCGCTCAAACTGTTTATATCGCTCCACACTCCATCTGTCACAACTAAGGTTACTACACCAAGTAAACCCAAATTTGTGTTCAAATGTTTCTTTGTTGTTTAATTCGTTTTTAACGAATTCAGAGTTATAATGTTTATGGTAATTGTTCATATTGAAAATATATAAGTTATGTATACATTCATACTAATATTATATCCTACTTTTTATTTATGCTAAGACAGAATCTACTTTTTGCATTTTCTGTGTTGATTTGGGATGGATCTGCAGAAATCAGTGATTTGGATCTAATACTACACTCTCATTGGTAACAAAGTATGATCAAATTAGCAAGTATATCTGTAACACATCAATGGAAAGGAGGAGGCGAGAACCGGCTTGACAATATAAATAATATTTTAATAAGAAACTTAAACCAAAAAGACAAACACACACATAGGTGTCGGACAGCTGTCCGTAACTCTCTCTCTGCCACACTGCCGTCTCCAGTCGGCCTTTATCCTTCTCGGGCTAATCAGCCTAATTAGGGGCCGGGTGTGCGGAATCACGACCCGGCCCCGCCCTCTGCCCTGCCACATTATATTTAATAAACAAACATGTACTGTAAGGGTTAAAAGATGTGTAGAAGTTTGTGAATGACAGGCTTTCGAAATCTGTGGCACTACTGTATTTTAGGGCAGCAAGTAGCAATTATTTTGATAATTGATTAATCAATTGACGATTGGTTCAGATTATTGCATAAAAAAGACAAACTTTAATTTCCTGTATTTTATTGTAAACACATGTCATCCCACATCTTGCCCAGTGCTCTCCTTCAAACAATATGCAAATAATATATGAATATACATGACAGGTAGATTTTAACACTGTCAAAAAAAAAAACCCTCAGTAAAACTTTACAGGAAGGTTGTAATTGTTAACAACCGCTAACAACCAGTGTTGGGTAAATTACTCAAAGTAATCAACTACAAATGATTAATTACTTTGCTAAAAATGTAATCGGATTACTTTACTGATTACTTAATTAAAAAAGTATCACTTTTCCTAGAAACGTTTTTTTGTTTTCCGCTCAAATTCAAAATGTCTACATTTCCTCCTCATTCATTGTCACACACCCTTCAGCTGTCACAGAAATGCTAACAGACGTTCATACGAAGTAATATTTTAAATGTATTATACAGTACATACAGTATTAATTTAATGCAATACTGTACTTAAAAGTAAATACTTTAATTGAAAGTCAGTAACTGTAATCTGATTACACAAATTTAAAATGTAATGTGTTACATTACTTTTTACTTAAAAAGTAATTAGATTACAGTAACTAATTACTTTGTAATTGAATACACCCAACACTGCTGACAATAAACAATTGTACATTGATAAATTAGCATTAATGAAGATTAATAAATGCTGAAATAAAATATTGTTCATTGTTAGTTTTTAAAAACTTAATGAATATTTTGATCAGATTGAATGTTTTTAGCCAAAATATTTGTGCTTGACTTGGATGCACACTCACTCACCTTTGTACTTTAACGGCAAGTTATTTTGCAGCGTGACTTTTTAATACAAGTGTTAAATATGAAGTGTTTTTTTCACTATATTACAAAGTGATGTCACTGACTGAGGTTCTCCATGCCACAGTGCACAGACACAACTAATCAATCATGAAATTCGCTGATGGCTATTTTCATGATAGATTTATAAATTAGATGTTGCAGCCCTACTGTATTTATTCATCTTCAATAGACTGCATGAATCGCAAACATTTCTGACCATTGGGCAGACAAATATGACATCACTTAGCATGCTCAAACGACCAGTTCTGTGTTCTCATGACTGTCAGGTGTTTAAATACTGCTTGGTGAACGTTGATATTGGCCGCAGTCGTATCGGCTTTAAACAGTCTATGTACCTTTCAGAAGGCAAACAAGCACGGATGTTCAAAACACTGCCATTTGTGTTCGCTCCTGTCCACGATCTCCACTGTTGACTAAAGATGTGCTGTTTCCCTCAAGTCACAAATTTTGAGTCCGGCTTTAAACACCCACACATGTACAAAAGCATTAATGATGAGAGACGCAAAACAAACACTTGAACAAACGAGCACTCTTGAGTTGAACGATGGCCCAAACAATTAAGAGGAGGAGAGTTACAAGAAAGACAGACAGACAGACCCCCCTCCCATCGCTGTGTTCCTCCTCTGAAGCTCTGTAAATGGAGCTAATCTCGAGCCGTTTGTCCGAGCCACAGGAGTTTTGTCAATAACAATCAGCATTGAGCAGGAGTAATTAAGGCCGAGCCTTTTCATTAGGCCAGTGGGAGGGGCTTGTCTCCGGAGACGACCACCACAATTAGAAATGCAGGCACGCGTCGCTGGGTAATTTCAACCAAGGCAAGGAAGGAGAGATGAAAAAAGGGAAAAAAATGGAGGAGTTTCTTTAGATTGAAGAGGGAGCCATCTATTCTTTTCATAGAGACGGACGACTAATGGGATAATAATCAGACGCGCGTCTCGGGATGAACAAGGGACGATTTTAGGCGAAGAAGAAAAGTGAAAGAGAGAGAGCAGTTTTAGATAAAGAAAGGAGGAAGAATGGGGCAGAAGATGAGCTTTTAAAAGAAGAAAATGAAAAGCAGAATAAGAGATGTGGATTAGACGTGATTAATTAAGTAAATAACGAGGCTGAGGTGAGGGTTCCGATCCTGACTGTGATACAGCGTCCGTTTACTGAACACAGAAAACAAGAAGGAGACTTTAATTTGACATTCAGCCTTAACACAAGAGCAAAAAGATTATTTTTCCTGCTAAACACGTATTATCTACTTTTGACTTAACAGGTTCTTTGAAAAAACAAGTTCTAATGGATTCAGAAAAAGGTTTTGTCTCTTCACAAATTAACCAAACATTTTGGGAAAATAGAGGCACAAAATGTGATTGTTAAACAGCAGCAATTTCACTGATATCAATATAGTTTACTAAAAAAAAAAAAAAAAAAAAAAAATATGGAAAAAACAAACTGGTAGCTGTAACTTTACATCAGACACTACGGATGTCATTTTGGTGACTGTACGTTTTACAGTTTGCTACCTTTATAAATCAATAAATGATATCATGTTAATATATATCTACTGAAACAGGCGGTAAAGCAAAAGGTCACATAATGACTTACATTTCATCAAGAGTGGCCCTTTCAGGAGCAATGGTCAATAAATATGTATAAACAGTGCACAGTGTCACTAGCACAAACACACAATACCATCAGGATAACACACGTGACACTAAAATAATGCTATAAACATTAACGAAACAACATCAAATGTAATATAAAACGCCCCAATATCAAAAATAAGAAGAAACAAATATTTCAATAAAATATAATCAAATGTGATGTCACGCAGAGACTTCTGGGAATGCCCAAATACCGTATTTGTTTACCGTAAAAGTACACATATTGTTTTGGTAGACATCATATTAATATTCACAATTAATTATAATTATAATTACTTTTAAAAAACATGTTTTTACAATATTTTACTGTAACATTACATGTATTGTTAAATAAAATATAATTATTCACCGTACATACACTGTACATACATATAATTATACACCATACAATCAGTTAGCATTTTTTAACGTAGCACTTTTACATGCTTTTCCATTAAAATTACGAAATATTTTTACAGTGTACAATATGTCTAAAAAAAATTATTATTATTATTATCCAAAGCGCCTCACAGTGCATTCAAGGTATATATTTTATTCGTTTTTGTGTTCCCTGGGAATCGAACCCATGACTTTAGAGACAAATGTTTATTGGCCAAGTGTTTATGTCTGCCTTTGTGTATTGAGTATGCTTCTGACGTTAGAAAACATAGGCATTCACTCAACAGAAACCTCTTTCAGAATCAGTTCTCATCTCTAATTCTCCCTTAATCACTGCTTCACTGTTAAAGTCGCAGTTGTCTTAACTTTGTGTGACCCCGCGACCTCAAGTGAGGACTCTCTGTTTTGGATTCGCTATACACAACGCGTAATTTAAATTCATTTAAAGCCATTGCATACTGTTCAGGACTCTAAGGAGTCATTTAAGGGTTAAACTGACGCACAGAGTCACGTGACCAAACACCATTGCGTCGATTTCTGTGAACTGCTTCTATGAGCACAGCGCCAACAAAAGTGCCTCTGGTAAGAAACCTCTTCAAATTTTTTCACTGAAACCTTTTTGGTTGTAAAGAGTAGCGTCTCTAGTTTCATTTGATATGCTGCTTTAAATATTTCGTGCTTTGGCGCACTGATAAACATGAAGTACTCAGATGAGTGTTGTGGAGCGGTTTACTGACACATGTTCCAAAAACATGTTCCTTATTCTAAATAACTTTACACAGTAACATCTGTGGGTCATTTCACTTCATTTTAATATACATTTTGTTATATTTTATTTTGTCATCACTGTGCAATATGATTCTATTCATTAACATTAATAAATGCATTTCTATATTTACTGTGCATTATCACATTGAGAATAAATGTATTCATCCAAAAGCAGAAAAATGTTGCTTTCAGAGGATTTATATGGAGTTAAGATGAAAATAAGGTGCATTTCAAACTGTTCTGAGACCAGTGCAGACAGACAGCACACTGGAGGTTAAGTCATTCACTAAATACGGAGCAAGGGAGCATCCTATAGCTCTCTATGCAGTTAAGTGCATTCACTCCTAAAATCAGATAAAAAAAGTTCAGTTTCAGGCTGAATAATCAACACTCCTGGAAACATAATAAACAATCTGATGAAAAAAAACGAATGGAAAAAATAAAATGGAAAATGCACACAGCAGTCTCGCTGGGGTCTCAGGAGGTTAAGGTGGATGCTCAAGCTGTCTACCGTTACCAGTTCTTCCAATAGTTCCATCAGTCAAAGCTGGTCTAAATTAATTTAATCTCTGATTGGCATCCGTTCATGACCAAAGCGACCCAACCATCATCCCCAAACACCTCCACAAGACTCCCAAAGTTCTTCCTGAGCCCATTTTCAACACAAGTGTAAGACTGTATGATACGTACAGCCTCTCTTTCTTCTATGAAATAATAAAGCTTGACAGTAAGCATGTAAAAGTCACTTTAGATTTTGATGAGGAAGACCTTCCATTTTACCGTAATTTACTTACTTGACCCGAGTCTCTCCCCAAACCACGGTCTGGCAGCGGTCCTGAAAAACCATCACAGAAATTAAAGCAGATAAATGTTGAGAAGAGAAAAAAACAACTTTATTTGTCTTCTCCAATCCCAAGGCTTTTTATTTTGAAAATATAATTTTAATAAGAGTTCTGAGTAGAGCCATTCTCAATGAACTGAAACGGCAGGGTACATGAAGCGATTGCACGATCATCTAACATATTGCATCATTTCTAAATGTTGCAGATCGTTTGCACATCAAATCTGAATCTGATATGACCTAAATATTTTTATCCAAATATTACTCCATTTTAATTTGATTGAAATTGTCTCTTTTCCATAGGTAACTTGTTTTCAACAAAACAATGCAATTTTCTTTTTTTTTATTGTATTACCATGGTATTCTTTGAAATATATTGGAGTACCATATAAATACTGAGGTATCATCAAGTTATATCATGGTACCATATTACTTTTTTAAGGGTCAGATTCATTTAAAGTGCGATGTCATTTTAGTAATGTGAACTTTAACGGTAAAATAAAAATTCTGTCATTATTTAATTAATGAATTAATTACTTTTGGACAGACAGTAATTCTGATCACAAAGTCTATACACATTTTTGCTATTGTCTTCAGTGTTTTCTGTACAACTGATCACACGCTGATACTGCTGTGCAATTATTTGATTCAGTTTTACACGCCAGTATTTTATAGAGCGAAACAGTCTGGTTCCAGAAGTCAAAAAAAAAAAGGAATTGATTATTAATGATAACTTATAAACCTTTAAAGACAGACTTACTGTGAGCTCTGAGGTTGTTAAACGATGGTAAATGCTCCTGTTGAAGACATCAATCCACGTTATTTCAACATTTAAAAAAACATCATTCTTAATAGCAGAATTTCTAATGAAGAAAAACACTACCCATGATCCTGAGGGGGAAAATCCACCAATCAGAGAATCACAGCGAACAAAGCACTCCAAAAGAGTTCTGCAGCGACCGCCCACTCCCATGATGCATGCAGTAAGTTTAAAATATAATGTTCCTATACTTATCAACAACTTAAAATAAACTTTTAGATTTTCCATCATTTTTAATTGGAGTAATTTGCAATGCTTCATGAGATTGTAGTTCATTCCCTCATTAAAGACGTTCAGTACACAGTCTTGTATGTTTGTCTTTTTGTCTGATTTTTAAATACTTTTTTGCTTCAGATCAAAGTTTGTAATGTTGTGATTCACCTCAGAGCTGGTTGGTTTGGTTCATGGTGCACAACTCTTTAATGAAGGATTTTATGAAATCCCTATGGAAAAAAATGAATGGGAAAAATACTTCCGGAACCAAGATGACTGAAAAGTGGGCGGGCACTGTTGCACTCTATTGTGGTATTAACTGTTTCAGATGAACCCGCCCCTAAACGGCATGACAAAAACAGTGATTGGTCTCTTTTCATGTCAGTCAAGTGGTCTCTTCTTGGACCAGAATAAACTGCAATGTAGACCAGACTTTATACTGCAAGTCAAATGTCTGGATATAATGTGAGACTTCCTGTCCTCTTTAGGGGGAATAAGAACTGTCAGTCTGTGAACACGAGTATTCTGTCAGCTCTTCTGCACACACAATGTGCCAATCAGACAGCGGGATTCACTTACCAACACTGTTTTTCCATTCATATCCTGCAGTAATGATCTGACCGGGACAGCAGAAAATATTGCACATCCCAGAATAGCAAAGTTCAGTGTTTTCTCCTGCAGATAGTACAATTGAACGAAGAATGAGTCTGTGAGTCTGGGAAAACAAATTCATGAATAAAAATGTGTCGGAGCTCTCGGTTATCACAGGAAATGTGTTTGATTAGAAGTGTTTAGTTGCTCGTGACAACAAATGGGAAAACAGGAAGATGAGCGATCAGACTTTATCTCATTCATTTCACACCTTTATTTACCCCCAACCCAAAGAGATATGCTGCATTTGCATACTGATTTGTGTAACCCAGATAAAAGGCAGAATTTCTAATTATTTGATATATCTTGGGACCTTCTCTTGATCTGTGCAATAATGTTAACATAATTGCATAAGTTGGGAATGGGGGGATGGAAGCGTTTGTGGAATATTATAATGCAACACTTACACTGAGGCCAGATGAATGCCAATGTGGAGCAATTCAATACAGCCTATATAATGTTTCTTACTTATTTCTTAATAGATTTACATTATAACTGCATCAACCCCATTATCTTTACTAATACATTGCATTAAACCAAACAGAAATTCAAATACAAATGTTTTGTTAATGGCAGCCTACAAATTAAGCTGTAATTTGTAATAAAGCTTAACAATAGTTTTCTGTAATTTTCTGAAAGCATTATTATCATATTTATTGGTGTGAACAGAGTGTGCACACTCACATTAATGCTGTATTGCAATTAAAGGGTCGACCGATAGTGGATTTTGCCAATAACGATAACTAAGGTGGTGAAAAGATCCTATAACGATAACTCCACCGATAGTTTTTAAAATCGATTTATTGAATGATAAAACATTTTCTTAGTCTTTCCTTACTGTGATGGGTACAGACATCCCAGTTAGAAAAATACACTCGGGCCAGATGCAGTTAAATCCTCACCTGCCGGAGACTTACCCCTCGGCCTGCTTCCGTCTGCTGTACTCGGGCCGGATGCCTGAGTACTCACTGCCCAGCTTCGGCTCGAATCAATCGGCCCTGAGGCGGCAGTCGGTGTTGTGCCAACGCTGCCGGATTTCAGATGGAATCGGGCCATAGCTATAGTGGACAGCGCACCAGAGCGGGCCTGTGTTCATCTCTGCATGTAACCATATATTGATCACAGGTGTTACATTTTAAAATGTATATTCAGCCTAAACGTTCTCTTGTATTTTAATTATAGATTATAATACATAAATAATAGATTTTTACAAATCTAACCATCTCATTATAATAAATGTAAAAGAACTCACTTGAATGCATGAAGAACATTTATTTACAACATTACACGAATAGCAATTGTTTAATAAGGTATACTTATAAGCATTTACTACATCTGACAAACATTTTAGTGTATAATACGTGTCCATGAAAAATAATAAAAAAATTTACAAACAGCAATTAGGCCTAAATAAATATACATGAAAGACAATTTTACAAATCACATTGTTGTAATTGAGTAATCTTTAAAATAAAGTACATGTTATGAATTCAGAATATACATGAAGTATTAAATTGAACTTCAATGAGGTGTCCTGGGTATCTCAGCGAGTATTGACGCTGACTACCACACCTGGAGTCACGAGTTTGAATCCCAGGGCGTGCTGAGTGACTCCAGTCAGGCTTCATAAGCAACCAATTGGCCTGGTTGCTAGGGAGGGTAGAGTCACATGGGGTAACCTCCTCGTGGTCGCTATAATGTGTGGTTCTCGCTCTCGGTGGGGCGCGTGGTGAGTTGTGCGTGGATGCCGCGGAGAATAGCGTTAAGCCTCCACACACACTACGTCTCCGTGGTAACGCGCTCAACAAGCCATGTGATAAGATGCGCGGATTGATGGTCTCAGATGTGGAGGCAACTGAGATTCGTCCTCCGCCACCCGGATTGAGGTGAGTCACTACGCCACCACGAGGACTTAGAGCACATTGGGAATTGGGTATTCCAAATTAGGGAGAAAAAAAACATTAAACAATGAGGAGTATGAACTTAAATGTAGCAGGCCTAAACAAAATGAATATGCTTTAAACAATATAGTTTGGTAAAAGGCAATGCAGCTATTTTCTTAAATATATTTACATGATTTAAACCATTTGAATCTAACTTAGGAATAATTTTGTGTAAAACAGCAACTACTGTGCAATGGTCTATATTCATTTTCTCCATCTCAATCTGGAGCTTTTCATGGTCATTGTGCAACAGGTCTTTCCACATCTGTGGAAATTCTTTGAATTTTTTGAAAGTTTTTCTTTATGGTACACTGTAAAAAAAAAATCATGTCAAATTTACGATAAAAAACTGGCAGCTGTGGTTGCCAGAAATTCACTGTAAATAATACGGTAATCACGCTTCAGGCTTTATAGGATGTAATTTTGATACCTGTATATTTTACGGTGCATTAAATATTTTACGGTGTGAAATTATATAAATGTAATACTTTAATCTTCTGAAAGTGTAAAAATCTGCTTTTCACTTTGTAATGTATTGTTACTCACTGTAGTAATTACAGAAGAGCACATGATGACATGAAGTTCACCAATAGTGGCTCTTCCAGGAGCAATGATCAATAAACATGTAGAGATGGCACTCAGTGTCACACACAAACATTAAACATCATCAGGGTAACACATGTGAAATTAAAATTATACTATAAACATGAACTAAACTACATTAAATATAACACAGAACACCCTAAAGTACATAACTGATATTAAAAATAAGAAGAAACATAACTATTCCCATAAAATATAATGAAATGTGATGGGTTACGCAGGGAATTCTGGGAAAGTCAGATTATTGTTTTTTACCGTAATTTTAACAATAATTTACTGTAAAAAGTACATGTACTCTCTTGTTAAACATAATATACATTTTTACCATTAATTATACGGTAAAATAATACTGTTTACATGTAAAAAGGGTAATTTTTACAACATTGTACCATAAAATTACATGTATTGTCTTTTTAAATATATTATATTTTTTACCGTATATTTTAAGGTAATTGCCCGTTAACCAATTAATGTTTTTTTACTGTAGCAATTTTACAGTCTTTTACCGTTAAAATGATGGACATTGTTTGTCGTTTGATAGACTTTTCACAAAGCAGAGTCCAATGATAGCACAATAAATGGCTGTATCCATTATGATTAATATTGAAATGAGTGTAACATCAAGTAAAATTAGGATATACACTTATTCTTTCCCCCCGATCATCACAATCCAGAAACAATAACAGTGAAACAATAAAACAAGGCTTGTTTTAGCAGCAAAAATAAACATTCAACATAAATCCAAGTAAATGCATATCCATTCTCACTCTAGTCTTTCACCACTGTCTCTCACCTTCCTCCCTACTTGTACTTTTCTTAGCAATTTGAAACATTGTATTGCAGCACTTCTCATGTTATTGCCTCCTTAGGATGAATTGCCGTTGCTGTATTCCTCATTTCTAAGTTGCTGCTGATAAAAGCGTCTGCCAAAGAAATAAATATAAATGTAAAAAGTAAACTAGCCTTACACAAATTGCTGTCTCATATTCTACATGAACATCTATATGTAGAGTGCATTACAAAAATCTTTCAGGCAAGTTCACCTTTAGCCAAGGAGCTGCCAAAGCTTCCCCATGATCCGACACAGTGTCTTCTGTTGAAATACCCCTGGTTATTCCATATTACACCTCCTGAAACAAACAACATGGTATAAAACATGGTATTTACATGGTAAAGTCATGCTGACATTTACTGCCTTTAACTTACATTTACAAACACATTTGCAACATGCCAACTTGTTCAATGATTTGATGCTTATTTCTTTCTAGTTCAGTCAGAGAATTTGAGGTTAATTTGAAAACAAGACTCTTTTCTAATACTTGCCAGTACAAACGAATCCTCTTCCATCTTTCTAGCCTTTTATTGCCTGAAAAAAATAGGGAGAAAAACCTTAAGAAAACATTTTTCTTAACAAAAATGCATTGATGAAATATGAAGAATGACTGTAATACATACGCCGGAAACAGAGACATAAATACAAACAAACAAACCTGCTGTTTAGGGGTGTAAATCGGACGTTTCATCACAATACGATCTTATATCGATTTTCTTGGCCTGCTATCCGATATTTGCCGATACTTCAAAGTCTACCGCAATACGATTTTGATTCGATTCAATTCAGGGCCCTGCGATCGATATTCCGATATTATGTGCCTATTTTACATAATCAATAAACATTGTTTTGCCCTCAAATACAACCAAAATATAATCTGAATATTTTATTGAGCTCTCTGAAAAGTGCAAATTTAGTATCCACACTGGGACATCCACAACAAAATAAGATACTACAGGTGTTGAAAAAAATTATACAGATAATAATATAAAAAATAACATCACACACAAAGTGATCGTCAATCGTTTATTCCAGCTTATTTTTCAGTTTAATCCAAATCAAAAGTACTTACATACCCATGACTTGTTTCCAACTATCCGTGCTATCCGCAGTTTTCTTGGCTACAAATTCCACAGTTGTAATGAAAAATTCTGTTACAGTTAACTGGGATAAATGTTAGTAAGGGTGTTGATGTGTAAAGCCTTATAACTGATAACCTATAACTGCTGAGCAGGTGTTTCTCTTGTTAGTGCGGTTCAGAATGTCGACATTGTCAAGACGTTTCACATGATGGTTGAACTGCTCCATGGTACTTTATAATAGCAAATTCTCATGTAAAATTCAAATGGGTCGCATGCACAATGATATCGATGGAAGCCCGAATTGATCGCGCATGTGAGCCGCTCTGTGTTTGTCACGAGACTTCATCTTTGTTTGACGCATGTGCACTGATCCTGTCACTGGTCTGGAGCTCGTGTTTTGCGGGAAGCCGGGTTGATGTGTGTATTTAGGCTCATAAAGTGAAATTAATGTAATAAGGTTGCTTAATCGCCTGATGGAAATGCGTACAGACGTGGCTGACATGAGAGTATTAAAATAAAGGTGCATCTTAAAAAAAATTCTATATCGATATTTACACGTTGAATCGATAACATTGGATCGTTGGTTATTGGATCGATGGATCGTTACACCCCTACTGCTGTTTTCTCCTGGACCGTCGTCTCCATCTTCCTCTCTCTCTTCAACATCAGAGTGTTTCTTTAAAGTTTCAGTGCAGTGCAGGGTGTTCAAAACACACCACTTTGAACATTTTATAGATTAAACATGAAAAATATCTCGTTTATTGGCTGTAGTAATGCTGCTTTCATGTGCTATCGGAATTATCCTACGTCCCACTTTTGAAGTGGTAATTATGAGTAGGTCATTGTCGGAAAGAACAGGAAACATGAATGACGGCAGGTTCATTCATACATATTTTTTGAGGAACTTTTATTTTGACAGCATAATACATATTACTCAGTTAGCTTGCTGACGTTATTGCTATTTTCACAGCGTAAAAATCTACAACATGCATAGAATGGTTGCTGATATGCACAAATGAACATGACTGAAACTGCAAGCGTTAACCATTTGCTGTATTTAGAAAAAGGAAACCATACACTCCTCCGCCATGTCGAAAGTTTACGACTCATACGAGACTTCTCCCACTGCTGTGAGAGCATGAATGAATGAACCTGTACACATTAGTGCACTTTTATAAATCTAATTGTGGAAGAATGCATTACACTCATGCAGTCATGTCCCAGCGATTCGCCATGTCCGTCTTACTATTTATAATTATTTGTAAATTTCCCATCCTGTGCAATTGTATTTATATTTTATATATAAATAAATTGGCATTTTATATCACAAATTCAGGACATTAAACATGCGGTTTACAAATGATCATACATTACAGGTGGGGAATTATGTTAATTTTATGGCAGACAATGCAGCCTAATAAAGATCAATCCGAGCCAAATCATTGCCAGAAGAGGCCCAGACCAAGTGGCCTGATCTGGTCCAGCTGTGTTGAGCCAGAATCGGCCCAGTGCATTAACGGCGTAACTAAAACACAGGTGAGGTAGTCGGCCCGGATTGTACCTGCCGATGCTGACTCTGAGCCACAGGTGCCACTAGGCTGCCGAGGCCGGGGCAATTACTACATGCTATCTGGGATAGAGGCTACAAGAGTCCAAAATAAGCAAAGTACCAGATGCAGGTTTATTGTGCAATCAATATCCCAATAATAACCAGAAAAAATGAAGATTTGGTGCATAACGTGGGAGTGTTAACTATAAACAAGCCCAAAAATTCACTGGGGACTCCACACATTTCTGCGCCTCCAAACAAAACATGCATTCTTACAATCATCTACAATGTGTTACAATAAAATATACTGTAAAGTTCATTATCATTTGGGTGTATAAGCAGAAATTCCTTAACAGCAGATTATCATTCATCAACAGAGTTTGCTTGTCAACTGTCCGGTATCCAGTATTAAGTAATACTTTCTTCTTTTTCTCTTTTTTGATACTCAATCAAAATCAATATGAACTCAACAATCAATAAATGTTACATAAATAAACGTTCAACAATGTCTATGCTTCATAAGTGTCTATTTAAAAAATAATATTTTGTATTAATAATCGTGATTTAGTCTATAAACTGTGGTGATGGCTGTGACTTGGCTTCCTTAAAATCCTCTATATGTAAATATTCCACAAATTAAGCTTTTTATATCCTTTATACTATATATTCACCAGATGAAGGGTTTTGGCCACAGAGGAACATGAAAAAATAAATAAAAAATATCTCCAACTATTTTTTCCGATAACCGATAGTTCCAAAAAGCAACTATTGGCACCGATTAAACGGTAAAACCGATATATCGGTCAACCTCTATGTACAATATTTTCTACTGTCATGAGCAAAATTTCAACCTTGCTGATGTTGGATTAAACCTGTTGTCTTTGTTCTAATGAAATACATTTGCTTGTTTAATTCTGGAATATGGAGTGATATTTATGTTGCAGATGTTTAATCTTTGATGCAATTAGAAGGCATTTAACACTTTTTCTTGTATTTTTAACCATGTATTTTGGAAATGTCATATGACATGAGCATAATTACTGAAGAAGAAACATGCGTGCATCCGTGCAATCATCATCATGTGCATCTGTTATAATAATATCTAAAAGTAAACAACCTGGTCTCGTAGAATCATGTTAATATACCTACACTTTTGCAAAATGACTTTTACGTGGCTCGTTGTACATATCGCTGCAGTTTCCTGCAGAAATGAACACAAAAGGCACTACAACAACGACTTTTATACAATTTCACACAAATCACAAGTAAAATGGGAGATTATCAGTTCATAAACACTTACTTTTCACCCTTTTCCAAGGTACGAGTTCCAAAGGGCACACAAGTTGACACATGAGCCGAAAGTGTCACTGAAACACCACAAAATGACGGGTTCCTTCAGCCATTGTATTTTTCACCTCACATTTACTTTTTCTAAAACTATCGGTTAGGTTTAGGTTTAAGCTTTGTTGATTTTACACTTGATAGATCATTAACCTTCAAAAAAAACTCATCTGTTTGGGAAAACAATTCATATATATTATCATTAATATATCATTATATCAAAATATATTTTTCAAAAATGTCGGCATCAGTCACATAAGATCAGGCTCAAAGTAATTGTTAAAATTAAGATATGTTCTACTGAATTAAAATGCTAAATGATATGTTGCAAACTATCAACATTTAGTATAAAATAGCAAAAATCATAAAAAAAAAGAAGTAAAGTTAATATGTAGACATGCAAATCTCTGGCCATGACTGTAAATCTACATCACTTGGCTTCTAATTGACAACCAGTTTCAAACATTGTCTCTCTAATGGAAGTTAAGTATTTTTAGTAAGTTACTTCCAAACTATTCCAAATATTTTTTCTGGTCATTCTTGCTGTATTGAGCATTATTTTATATCCTGCTGTATGTCAAGAACATATTGTTTTTATTCACCACATCAAGACAACTCTGAATAAATTCAGCGAGTGCTCTCAGCAAAGACATTCAAACCACACGCTTGCATGAGAACAACAGCACTGTCTGCCCTCTGTCATTCTGTATTTAAGAATCTCAGCTGCCATTATCCATAAACGTCCTAATTGGAATGCCTCGCCACAGTTAAATGTACATGGACACAAGCAGAATGGTAGAGAGTATCAAGCACTTTGCCTATTGTTACTGTCACAATGCGACTCAAACTGCTCTTTTATTGTGTCACGATGAAGCTCAAGTGCTCAGCTTGAATAATGTATTAGTAGCTGCTTATTCTCTATGTAAATACAGAACAGCAAAAGAGGGACTGGTTTTGGTTAGGCATTATGTAAAGTGTCTTATTCTGCAGGTCGAGCTAGTATACTGCTGGGGTCCGTAAAGCATGAGCAGCCTGGCGCAACTACACTCTGAATTTGTGAATGTAATGTGGCGAGGTGCGATGTGAATAGCAGTATCAAAATTGAGCAGTGCTTCTCCCGTTTTTAAGTCATGTCTCATCTGTTTTGTTGCCTCATCTTTTCT
Source organism: Myxocyprinus asiaticus (assembly GCF_019703515.2). Taxonomy (NCBI): domain Eukaryota; kingdom Metazoa; phylum Chordata; class Actinopteri; order Cypriniformes; family Catostomidae; genus Myxocyprinus; species Myxocyprinus asiaticus. The sequence goes on from NC_059360.1 coordinate 2,207,995, forward strand.
CCTCGTGTTCTGTTCTGACTGGCCCTGTTCTGTAGTGTCTTATGGCCAAAAGCAATTTATCAAATTGAGTAAAAGATGATTTTATAAATAGTGATTTATAGAGCATACTTTTGATAACAATAATGGATTCAGTGCAGCACGGTAAATCTGTATCTCCTTCGTTAGGTTTTGAGAACCATTCAGGAAATGTGTAAATAAAAAAAGATTTAACAGTAATTTGAAAAAATCATAATAAAATCAGATTTTTTTATGTGGAAACAATGCAGGACAGATCATTTTCTGTGGTAACAAAAAATGACTTAAAATACAGTAAAATTGTGCAGCATTGTGGGATAATTGTCATGGTCCTGTCTCTCTGTCAGTCTGGGTTTTTGTCTGACAGGACTGTGGCATCATCGTCCCATGTCTGTCTTGTGTTTCATTGTCTGGCTTCGTGTGACAAGAGCACACAGCAGGGAAAAAACCGAAGCCGTGCGCTCTTCGGTCTGTCTTGTGTTTCATGTCGGGAGCATGGTGACTGGATCCTGACTTCCCTGTCTGGTTTGGTTTCGGTCTGTGTCGGGATCCGGACACTCATGCTCCCGACATGAAACACAAGACAGACCGAAGAGCGCACGGCTTCGGTTTTTTCCCTGCTGTGTCTGTTACCGAAGTAAGTGCATCGCAGTTATGTCATCTTGGCAGCATGGACTCAATAGTTATCTGTCACTCACTCGACGTTGTGTCGATGTAGTGACACTAGGGGTCGAAATTGAGAGCCCCAAACACCTCTGATACTTGAGAAAAGGTCAATGAGAATTGGCGAGTGGAATTTGCATGCCACTCTCCGGACATACAGGTATAAAAGGAGACTCATTCAGATTTGTTCTTCGGAGCCGAGCAGTGTAGAGTGAATCCACTTGCGTTCCATTCACCTCTGTCAAAAGTGTAAAACGGTTGTTGGATATATGCCGTATTACAGCGGTTCTCCCTTTCTTGCACAGATAAGTGCAGAGATGCCCCTGGGCGCTTCAGCAGCCACACTTAAGAGAATAAAGATTATATTTTCTCTAAAAGAGTAGTGCTGACAGAAAGCGTCTTTTTCAAGATGCCTTTCCATTTATGCGCAGTTCATGCTTGCCCGGGCTGCCGCAAGTGTCGGGTTCCACCCTGCCCTGAGCATTCGCGACTGGACGACTGGTTCTTGGACTCAAAGCGACGCACACAGCCGCGCTCTACCCCAGTTCTTTCTTCCCGGAGGTGCATGAGGAGCTCACAAAGTTGTGGCAGGCACCTTTCACTGCCCGGACCCAACTCTCGAGTTCCTCCGCTCTCACTTCCCTTGACGATGGGGCGGCCAAGGAGTACTCAGAGGTTCCTCAGGTGGAGCAGGCGATTGTGGTGCACCTGTGCCTGCTAAGCGCCACCACCTGGCGGAATCGTCCTAGGCTCCCGCATAGACCTCCCATTCCCCAGCACGCTCGTCTGCCCTGATAGGGCTTCCGGATGAGTCTGCTGTCTCATCTCACGGCGAGTTCGACCTCTTGTTTGGAGCCCGCGAAGGTGATGAGCTCTCGAGCATAGCATCGGAGAGCGGGCTCGTCCAGTCAGATGCGGAAGCTTCAGCTGGGTTCCCCCCTCGGGTACGGTCGCCCAGTCACAGGCTGACGCGGAAATTACAGACATGCTTTCCTGGGCAGCCGTGAGTGTCGAGCTAGAGTGGAACCCTCCGCTCTCCCCTGAACCCTCGCAGCTCGATGACTGGTTCCTGGGCTCGCGGCGCCGCTCACAGCCAAGCCCCACCCCAGTTCCTTTCTTCCTGGAAGTGCACGAGGAGCTGACAAGGTCATGGGAGGCACCTTTTACTGCCCGGTCCCGATCTTTCAGATCCCCCGCCCTCACTACCCTCGATGGTGGGGCGGCCAGGGGCTATTCGGTGATTCCCCTGGTGGATAAAGCACTCGCGGCGCACCTATGCCCGCAGAGCGCCGCCACCTGGCGCGGGCGCCCAAAGCTCCCGTACAAGGCCTGTAGGTTTACGTCATCCCTGACGGCCAAAGCCTACAGTGCCGCTGGACAAGCCGTCTCGCCTGCGTGCCATGGCTCTCCTGCAAGTCCACCAAGCCAAGGCACTAAAGGAACTACACAAGGGTAGTTCCGCCCCGGGATTGATGCAGGAGCTTCGCTCGGCGACCGGCCTCACTCTCTGGGTGACGAAGGTCACGGCGCGGACTCTCGGGCGGGCGATGTCCACCTTGGTGGTCCAGAAGCGCCACCTTTGGCTCAACCTGGTCGAGATGGGAGAGGCCGACAAGACACGGTTCCTTGCTGCCCCCATTTCCCAGGTTGGCCTGTTCGGCGACACTGTCGAGGATTTTGCCCAGCAGTTCTTGATGGTGAAGCAGCAGATGGAGGCTATCCAGCACATCCTACCCCAGCGTGGCTCATGATCCCGCACCCCAACTGCTCGTTGCCAAGAGCATCCCCCTGTAGTGACTGTACCGGCTACGCCGCAATCCGCCCCTCCGGCCCGGTGTGGAGCCAACCGCAGGAAGCAGACGCCACCCATCTCACGGCCTGCTGCCAAGAACCTGCGAAAGACTTCGAGGCACCCCTGAGACGGGCGACCCAGGGACGACGAAACCCACTGCTTTGGAGCTGGTAAGCAGACCACTCCATCCCATGGTGGAGGGCCGGGAGGAGAATATTTTGTTGCCTTTTCATTTAATTTCACCACATGCCCAAGTGGCTGCTGTACCCAAGAGTTCAGCAAAAGAGCGGTTTCCTTGTTCCCTGGGTCACATACCCGGTGTGCACGGCCGTCATCATGACCACCATCCACCATTCCATTTTGGCAGGTTTGGCGCTCCAGCGGCGGTCTCCCCGCGCCTGCGCACCCAGCTGTGGCACAAATCCGCCCCCGATGTGACAGTCCCCACGGGTCACAAGGACAGACCTCTTCCTCCCCCATCCCAGGCTGTTCCAGGGGTGGTCACAAGGAGCCAGGTAAGTGCTTTGATGTCCCTAAACTCAACACAGCCACGACACGTCGTGGCACCTCAGGCTCCGTCCCGCCGTGAGGCCCCACCCGATGAGATTGTCTCCTTGGTCCCCCTCGCCCGGAGCTTGGACGCATGGCTTGCGCTTTTCAACCCGTCACGATGGCTGTTACCCTGCGGAGGTTTTGGCGGTTGATCCAGGGCAAGCATGTGTTAGTTCGGACAGACAACACGGCAACGGTAGCACATATCAACCGTCAAGGCAGTCTACGCTCCCGTTGTATGTCACAACTCACCCGCCGTCTCCTCCTCTGGAGTCAGCAGCACCTCAAGTCGCTGCGAGCCACTCACATCCCGGGCGACCTCAACACTGTAGCGGACACACTGTCACGGCAGGTTACCCTTAGGGGAGAGTGGAGACTCCACCCTCAGGTGGTCCACCTGATTTGGAGTCAATTCGGGCAGGCACAGGTAGACCTGTTTGCTTCCCAAGAATCCTCCCACTGCCCGCTCTGGTACGCCATGACCGAGGCACCTCTCGGTATAGATGCGCTGGCACACAGCTGGCCCCCTGGACTTTGCAAATATGTGTTTCCCTCAGTAAGCCTACTTGCACAGACCCTGTGCAAGGTCAGGGAGGATGAGGAGCAGGTCGTCCTGGTAGCACACTAATGGCCCACCCAGACATGGTTCTCGGACCTCACGCTCCTCGCGACAGCCCCCCCCCCCCCCCCGGTGAATTCCCCTGAGGAAGGACCTTCTTTCTCAGGGACGGGGCACCATCTGGCACCCGTGACCAGACCTCTGGAATCTCCATGTCTGACCCCTGGATGGGACACGGAAGACTTAAGCGGCCTAACACCCATGAAGGTAGACACGATCACTCAGGCTAGGGCCTCCTCTACGAGGCGCCTGTATGCCTTGAAGTGGCATCTGTTTGCTAAGTGGTGTTCTTTGCTGTAGGAGAGGTTGGAAGGGCGGCTGTCCCCCTCCACCTTGAAGGTGTATGTAGCCGCTATAGTGGCACACCACGATACAGTGGACGGTAAATCCTTAGGGAAGTATGACCTGATCATCAGGTTCCTGAGAGGTGCCAGGAGGTTGAATCCCTTCAGACCACACCTCGTTCCCTCATGGGACCTCTCTGTAGTTCATCAGGGAATATGGAGAGCCCCCTTTGAGCCCTTGCAGTCAGCTGAGCTTAAGGCACTCTCTTTGAAGACTGCCCTCCTGACTACGTTCACTTCCATCAAGAGGGTAGGAGACCTGCAAGCGTTCTCTGTCAGCAAAACGTGCCTGGAGTTCAGTCCGGGCTACTCTCACGTGATCCTGAGACCCCGACTGGGCTATGTGCCCAAGGTTCCCACGACCCCTTTTAGGGACCAGGTGGTGAACCTGCAAGTGCTGCCCCAGGAGGAGGCAGACCCAGCCCTGACGTTGCTGTGTCCGGTGCGTGCTTTACGCATCTATTTGGATCGCACGCAGAGCTTTAGAGTCTCTGAGCAGCTCTTTGTCTGCTTTGGTGGACAGCGGAAAGGAAGCGCTGTCTCCAAGCAGGGGATCGCCCACTTGCTCATTGACGCCATAACAATGGCATATCACACACAGGATGTGCCGCCCCCTATGAGCCCATTCTACCAGGGGTGTAGCGGCCTCCTGGGCCTTGACCAGTGGTGCCTCTCTAACAGACATTTGCAGAGCAGCGGGCTGGGCAACACCCAACACCTTTGCGAGGTTCTACAATCTCCGGGTGGAACCAGTTTCATCCCGTGAAGTGGCAGGCACAAGCAGGTAAGTCCGGGACAGCTGGCCGGGTGTATCGCTTGTGCATAGCGCCTTTCACCTCCCCTGAGGTGAAGACATGTGCTGTTGACTCCCAGTAGTGTTCACAAACTGTGTTCCCTGGATGATTTCCTCTGAGCCCTGTGGCAGACGAGTTCACGGAGAAACTCGCTACTGGTTCAGTACATGTGCTAACTAAGCCCTATACTGGGGTAGGTGCTCCGCATGTGTTGGTTCCCCATAGGTAACCCCATGTGACATATATCTTCTGCTAATTTGTTTCCCTGTTGGTAAACTGCATCTTCCATGGGCAGAGGCCCCTCTGCCCCAGTCACCATGTTTGTAGAAACTCCTCCCCCATAGGGTAGGACCTACCATGGGACTTCTCCACATGACATGCTTCCGACAAAGCTCGGCAAGACCATGTGACGTAATTCCACTCAAAATAACCCCCCCCCCCCCCCTGGGCGGGGTGTGGTCTCCACAGTGTCTTCCCCTTGGGAGGGACACCCCCCCGACATAGACCTGGTGGCCCCAGTCGGTTAATTCCTTTTTTTTGGGGAGAGGAAAAAAAGAGGACAAGAGGCCATGACTGGGCTAGCCTGTCTCTATCTTTTGGGCAGTCGACTTGTCCCCAAAGGGCCGTTCGACACTCATAACAGCGTTGGGGGAGGTTACGTGTCGGCCTGGTGTGCTGGCTACGAGGCAAACAGTTGTCTGCCCGTCACACACCGCCAGTTCACGTAACACAGTTCAGCCAGTTGTGTTGTTCCGTATAGGGACCCCTAGTGTCACTACATCGACACAACGTCGAGTGAGTGACAGATAGGGAATGTCCTGGTTACTTGTGTAACCTCTGTTTCCTGATGGAGGGAACGAGACTTTGTGTCCCTCCTGCCACAACACTGAACTACCCGCTGAAATGGCTGAGACCTTGTCTCGGCTCCTCAGCACAAAACCTGAATGAGTGGTTACATACCAACTCCTTTTATACCCGTATGTCCAGGGGAGTGGTATGCAAATACTACTCACCAATTTTCATTGGCCTTTTATCAAAGACCAGAGGTGTTTTGGGCTCCCAAGAGTGACCCCTAGTGTCACTACATCGACACAACGTCGCAACGTTACGCAAGTAACCAGGACGTTTTCTTTCTGTGTCAAATCTGTTCTAATTCTCCTTTATTGTAGGAAAAAGTAACTGGTGTGGTTTGCCTTCAGACATTCCAAGAGATTATTTAATCATGAGAAGAGAGTACTTAACCAGTAGGAATCACAGTCTTAGTCAGACTCAGAATATAAAAATTTAGCCATATATAAATTAGGTATATAAAATTATTAACTTTTTATAGATGTAAATTTACTGATATTAACAACAGTTACATCTGCATCACAACTCAAAATGAATGTTTACTGTCAAATGTACATTTCATAGTGACAAAATATGCAATATTATTGGTAACTGCACTTATATATAAATATAAAAATATATATAAAAATAATATTACTTTTATTATTAGTATCTGTCCTTAATTTAAAAAAAAAAAAATACCCTGGTGCTACCAAATCAGGTGCTGATGAACTTGGTTGCACCGGTGCCACTGCACTCAAATGTTAGTCTGGAGCCCTCCATCCATCTGCTTGAATTCAAGAAACTCAAGGTTTGATTTCACGTTAATGATGCGTAAGTCTGCTTAATTTATTAACAAAACTGTAAAAATTCTGAAATGCACCGAAGTTACATAGACCAAAATACACAAAAACAGATTTTTTTTTTTTTTTTTGTTGAGAACACAAAGTCTCAGCTTTGGAATTTTTTTTGGGGGGGGGGGGCGTTCCATAGTCAAGGAATGAAGTAGGGGGCCTTCATCCAAAAAGGGTTGAGAACCACTGGTCTAAATTCTATGTGACCTCTGATGCATCGCATCGCTCCACATCGGACACGACCAATGTCAGGGTTGCTTAGCGCCACAACGGTTTCAGTCTGACTGCATTGGACGCGACTAATTGCATGTCGCATCATGCCACAATTGTTTGAGGCTGTCTACATTGGAAGTGACCGATGATGCGTCGCATCGTGCCGCAAAGGTTTGAGTTTGTCTACATCGGACATGGCCAATTTCACATTGCATTGTGCTGCAACGATTTAAGTCTGTCTACACTGGACTCGACTGATGTCACGTCGCATCACACCACAACGGTTTGAGGATGTCTACATTGAATGCGTCATATTTCATGTTGCATCATAATGCAACGGTTTGAGTCTGTGTACATCAGACATGGCCAATGTCACGTCGTATTGTGCTGCAACAGCTTGAGTCTCTTTACACTGTACGCAACCTATGTCACGTTGTATCATGCTGCAACGGCTTGAGGCTGTCTACTTTGGGCGTAGAAGCAAATGTTTAAAAAGATGACGGACATAGGCAATCAGCTGTGAGCTTGAGAAGGCTTCAGCAACAGGGTGTCAGAAATACAGTGGGGTGTCCGTAAGCTGTTGGCGCAATGCCACGGTCGCATCCAGTGTAGACAGCATCATTGATTATAATGTGAGCGATTTGCTTCTGACACGACGCATTGCATCGCTCACTTCGGTGTAGACAGGGTGTTACAGTTAATGGGTAAATAAACAAGAGATTACTGTAATTCAGACACAGCTAATGATACAGCTACATTACAGTCATTCCCTGGTCCTTACTATGAAGTCACTACTATAAAATGTTGTAGTACTATAAAACTATGACAACAAGTAGCCAGGAATGTATTGTCATTTCACAGAAAATATTTTACAGTAGAAATGGTCTTACTCTCTCTTGTTTTTGTTTCCCATCAGGTAACATTGAGTACAGCTGTCCGGCCACCAACGAGTGTGAGATCACGAAAAGAAGACGCAAGTCCTGTCAAGCCTGCCGCTTCATGAAGTGTTTGAAAGTGGGCATGTTAAAAGAAGGTGAGAAACTCCACAGATGGATAGATCTGTTTTCTTCCTGTGTATCTTTCAGTCTGTCAAACTTCCCTACTGTACATTTCAGCAGACAATACAAATATACCACCATAAACCATTTCTACATTACAGCGTATGGCACATAAATGCACATGACCTAATAATGCCCATTCCATAATAATATGGAATAATCATGTGGTAGGTGTGCTGCTACTTTTGACCGGAAACACTCTACGTAACTACACAAACACCCCATTGTACATACTTAACATGCTTTCTTGCACTATTTTGCCTGTAACAAACCTCATTACCTAGATGCGTTATGAGACATTTACGAACACAATGGCATGTCTAAATCAATCCTGAGTAGCTACACTTACAAAAAAGTACCAAAAAGTAGCATGGGACTGGCATGGTGTTTTGGACATGTACCATGGTAGTATCATGGTAATCTTGGAGGTGCCTGGGAGTACCATGTAAATACATGTTACATGAATTTCAGTACCACATATAAATATCAAAGTATCCTGGTGTAACCATGTAATACCATCACTGAACCAGTACTTTGTTTATATTGTAGAAGTGTTTGTATTAGTGTACTTGTGTACAGTACACGTCAGTGGTACAGCAGTGCTTTAATTAGGTCAGATTTGACTTTGTAATGTCATTTGTCGGCCTTTAATCAATCAAAGCGTCTTCTCAGACAATAACACAATGGTTTATCAAACACACCTCAGCGATCAGAGTTTACCCGAGGGTGAGTGTGAGCAGCAGATGATGTGATGAGCTTGCCAGACACACACTAGTGATGTTCGTAAATGATGCTGGCTGGCATGCCAGTGGACCCATGTCAAACCAGTGCTGGACCTGAGGTGCTGTTGGCACGACCCACCGTGCACCACCTCACCCCACCCTGCAGCAGCATGGCAGTAAATAATTGTGCCTGTTGGGCAGAGAGACAGAAATATGCTGAATAGGTCGATTCGAGCCTCTGACTAACACAAGTGTAACAGTATTCCAGCTGGAAAGGCTCAGAGCGCTCTCAGCTCTCCCCGACGTATTGATCCACTAAATGTTTTCCGAACATCTCAGCTCGCTTCCTGTGGAAGCTTTTTTAAAATCCTGCCATCTGGGAAATCACTGACAATTAAACACGCTGAAAAATCTAGATTTTTACTTTTTCTTTCTTTCTTTCTTTCATAGCTTTTTTCTGGCGTAGTGTTTGTTTATCTATCCATCTGTCTGTCTGTCTGTCTATCCATCCATCCATCCATCCATCTTTTTTTGTATCTTGTTTACATCCTTTGTATCATTTCTTTTCAGTCTTTCCATGGATTTAAATGGCCATTCTGTGTTTTTAATGCAGTGATGGTATGTTATAGACACACTGATGTCTCCAGTGTATGCAGGAGTAACATAATAGCATTTCAGTTCTGGCAGAATCAGATGGCAGTGTTTAAAGCAGGTGACTAGAGTGTCTGTAATGGTCTGTAGTTCACCCACAATCCATCTGTGATGTGAAAGCTCTATATGCAGTTGAATGAGGTAACGGAATCTCTCCATTGCTTGAGACAGAGTGAAAAAATGAAGCAGTAATCGCATTACTAGCTGATGAAAAATTAATGCAAATATATTATCTGGAGGAATAAGAGCCCAGAAAATTGGGAGAGATTGTCATAAATGAATCACCTATGTCTAGTCAAAAAATAGGACTTAAACAATAGATCGAGATCTAGACCACATTACTTACATCAGTGCATGCATCTATAGTAAAGAGCAGGTGAAAATTAGACCACATCCTTTGATCTTAGAATGCTTACATATATTTTCAGGATCTCACAAAACTGCATTATTCCCAGCTGCAAACTAAAACACACACACACACACACACACACACACACACACACAAATAAAATAATGAAAATTCAAAATAAAATACAATGGTTTTGTTTCACCAATAATAACAAATATAAATCTAATTTACAGTAAAAAGAAAAGTTCCCCCAAAAAAGAATCATTTACTCACCCTCATGTCATTCCGACAAAAAATTATATGTTTAGCAGAATGCCCAAGCTTGTTTTTTCCATACAAGGAAAGTGCATGATGATTTATACTGTCAAGCTCAAAAAAGGACAAATAATGATGCGTTTGAGGTGTTTTTTGAGTATTCACTGATAGACAGGTTTATTTCTGACTACTGTACCTCTTTATCTGTACTTGACTTCTCTAGTCCTCATTAAAGATAATTTCTAACATCCTTCCTTAATCTCAACCAACACTTCCTCCTCTAACATGTTAGCAAGAGTTCTCATCATATCTTCTGTTAGTGTGACCAGTGCAACCAGCACTTAACCTATAAGATATATGGTTTTGTGTTAGCATTTGCCCAGGTAAACTAACCTTCAATTCCCCAACACTATCAAAATGAGTTTATTCATTTTGCAATTGAGGACATGGAAAGACATCTTGCTGGCCATTCCTTGTCCCTCCTCAACTCAAGGTCGTGTATCTGTCTCCGTGACCATGCTACGTGAGCGCCAAATCAATCAGGCTTTTCAAGGAGATGCAGAAAGTGAGACAGAGAGGGTCACGTCCATCCACGTCCAGCTTCATTGTATGACCGTCCCGACCAGAGCCAATGGCGAGATGTTGGTGAGTCAAATGAAGGTCGCATGGTGAATGAAAACATCTCGCCTAATTAAAACTTTGCAGGACAAATAAAAGACCTGCACTTTCCCTTCTGTTTGATGCCGTATCACAAATCTGTTTTCAAGATGAGTTTGTCGTGTTGTATTTACCAAAGACAAACATGAGGACTGATATTAAATGTACTTAAGTGTCAAAGGTACGAATAAATGGCTTAATGCGTGACTGACAATGAATTGTCCGGGGTTTTTCTTGTGATTTTGTTTCAGATTCGTGAATCGATTTGCGAAATAAACAATTTGGACCAGTTTTGAACCCATTTGAGAATCAAATTGATCAAACGATTTGTTTGCAGATTCATCGAGCCGTGTGCAGCTTACATTTGGAGCGGTATTATTTTTTTATATGTTCAGTCGCAAAGTAACAAAGGGGTCTGGAGAAAATTATAGGAGTAAAAGTATTCATTTTCACTTCAAAATTGAATAAAGTAAAAGTGAAAGTCAACACAAATAAGTAGAAACATTCAAAAACTGTACTGTACTTAAATATTTGTACTTTTTAAATATATACCTCTGTTAATATCATTTATTGTTTCTGGAAATAGTCCATATGTTGTGTGTAGGATGTTTATGTGCAATGAATTGTGAAAGAGTGATTTCAATTCTATTACAATTCAGTAAATTCCTCCTCCTGTCATTCCAAGTGAACCAATTCCTAAATTCTTAATTTTGCCTCACCGTGGTTGAAGTCTTTCTCGGCGGCACAGAGGTCTGACAGTCTGAGAACAGGATGTTTTTAGTCATGTGATGTTCTGCAGAGATCTGGACCAGCTTCATTCCCTCAAAACAGGAAGTGATCAATAACTGGACTCAAATGTCAGGGACTACAGGTTTTTTTCCTCTGATCAATGGAAGTAAATTGGAGATGGGAAGAAAGCAACGGATACTATAGAGAGCTTTTACACTGACGTAATCCAACAATTCCTGCCTTTAAAGCCACATAACCCACTCTATCTGGAACATACTCACATGCTTTATCAAGACGTTTGATTTCAGTGTACTGTACAATACACTGACTGGCCAAACAAAAGTTGCTGTTTGGATTTAAATAAGCAGATATTTAAGAGCCTATGATTGGATCATAGATCATGATTAATATGTTTCAGCTGGCAACAATTACTTTAACCCTAACTGATGCAGTGTGTAGCTTCTCATTTCCTAAACAACCATGTCAGAAGACTTATCACGTGGTCGTGGAAAAGAACGACAATGCCAAGATTCATGGGGCTCAAATTGTGAAAGAGTGGTTCAGGGAGTATGAGGAATCATTTTCACACATGAATTGGCCAACACAGATTCCTGACCTTAACCCCATTGAAAGTTTTGGGATGTGCTGGAGAAGACTTTAAATAAGGTTATAAGGGCAAAAGGTTGTCGAAATAATGTCATGACGAATGCTCGCCATAATCAAAGCTAAAGGTGGTCCAATGAAATATTAGAGTATAACATTTTTTTTGGCCAGGCAGTGTCCCAAATACTAACACATTCTCTAATTCATCTACATTTTTCAATTTAACTTTTCACTCAAATTGTAATGCTGATAATAATATTTCTAATGAAACATTTTATAATTACATTAGGAAAAGGTTGCGTAGTGGATATTTTCACTAGTAATCTCCCTGTTCCCCACTGTACAATATTTCTATAAATAAATATATATAATAAATTAATTAATTAATGTAATTAATCGTTAAACTTTTAAACAGAAGTAATAGTAATAGTAGAATCATATTTTCTGGTATTATTTTAAAATCATACTTATTAATATTTAAAATAATGTACACTCACATGAGATGAAAAATCTATGCTGTAAAATTGGTTACATTTGTGGTAAAAAAAAAAAAATAAATAAATAAAAGCTGCCAGAAAATTACTGTAAATTTTTCCTTTTATACTTTTGTACAATATTTTATGTAACTGTAATATTACAGTACAGTATTGTTTTAAAAAATTTAATATATAATATTATAAATAAAAATATAATGTAGTTATATAATATAATTTTAATATAAAAATATTTCACTGTATATTGCATGATAAGGTAACTAACAGTTAAATGTTTATAACATTTTTTACTGTAGAATTTAAAAACAAAATCAGATAAAAATGTATTTCTAAATAAAAAAAAATTATAGTGTAGTCATATTAGTCTTTATTTGTCATAGTAGCTTTATTCTACATACAGTATGGTGCGGGGTGCACTTTCATGATCGCTGCCAAGTTGGGTTCCTGTAGCTCAACTGATAGAGCATTGCTCTAGCAACATGGGTTTGATTCCCAGAGAACACACAAACTGATAAAACATATACACTGAATGCACCGTTGGACACTTTAGATGAAAGTGTCTGCCAAATGCATAAATGAATGAAAAAATTTAAAATGTATTGAAGCATTTGAGTCAGGTCAAGTTGGGATTATATGACCAAGCTGTATATTACTCACTTTATCCCTTATAATTGGATGCTTAAAATGAACTATTATAAGCACAAGTCTTCAAAGAAATCGGTAAGCCTGTTTTTGCATGATGCTGCATCTACATCGCTAGGTGTCAGCGAAACATAAACACGAATATTTCTGAATACACCTTGAAGTTCAACTTTACGAGACTGTAGAGACAAATTAGTATTATGCTGTCAAGCCCAACTGAATGACATTCAGAAGATCTACTCCATGGGTTTCCTGTTTTGTGGGCACCATCTTTGGGAAGAGTTTCTGATGGGTTCTGGGTGAGCTTGCACAGGTATTTTTATTTTTATTTTTTTTTTTACAGTCCACTTGTCTTGCTCACCACCGCTCATGAAGAAAAATACCTTTCATTTCATCCGTGAGCTGCCATACCTACAGTAGGGTTTTTGAAATTGTGCTGACAGGAGGTGATTTCGTCGGCAGCCATGAAAGACAGAGCTGGCTGTGGTCTTAGGACGTGGCCCCGTGAGTTTCCTAGCTAAAAACGGGTGAGCCTAAGCTCCCTCTGCCATTGCCAACAATTTCAGCAATGCTGACACGTTCCCCTCAAACAGATGACAGGCACCCAGGACAGGTGAGAGCACCAAAAATAAAGGCTTCTGCCAAGTCATGCGACCCCCAAGTGAACCACTGTTGGGAGTGAGGACGGGCCCTTTTGTAGGGGCTTTGCTCCAGAGGGGAATATTGTTTTGGGAGAGAAAAAGGAGCCTGGGGTCAGCTGGCCTTTGCCCAGTCAAGGGCCTGAGGGCTAATCCGCAGTCAAATGCCTTCCGCGCTGGTCCTAAGTCCTCTCACACTCTCTCACCCACACCGCCATGCTCGCTTTAATGAAATGAAATTCGAGATCCATTCGCTGTTAACCAGTTGCAGTCAACATTGTAAAACACACTTGCTTTCATAAGTGTGTATGTTGACTACACTGATGAACACTCTCATGTTTTATTAAAAATACTTCATATTCAGTCACTTATTTCTCCATCATTCGTGAGATATTTTTGGAACAATTCAAATGTGTTTACCTTTCTTCGTTGTGCTACTGATAACGCATTGTGTGCCATCTCCAAGACATGGGTTCTGGTCCCATGTAAACCAGGAAGTAGTTACTTTTACTTAAACAATAGTGAGCACTTCGGAGGTTGCATTTACATTTTAAACTACCTTTTTACTCCACTAATGGTTAGGTTTAGGGTTGGGGTTTGGGTTAGGGTGTATGGTCAATAAATAAGAATTCCTGTTGATTGTATTACATAATTTATAACTAAAGATACAACTAGTTTTTGGCACCACCCTGTGGACAATTCACCCGGAAACTGGAGCTCACATGTGCCCAAATGTTCCAGCACAGACCGATTTCAGCAGCATACTGTAACTTTCGACGCTTCTGTCGCCAAATTCAAATTGTGATCAGTCTGGTTCCTCTGATGCTGCATTTGAGGAGAATTGTCCAAAAAAAAGTACCCTTGGTTTATTTTAAAGACAGTTAACAGCATTTTTTATCCATAAGGAATTGATTGGATTGGGAAATGTTGGCATTACAGGTGCTTGGAGGTGAAGGCTTGAAAAAGGAAGATTTGTGAGGAGAGCCAAAAAGGAAGGTTGTTTCAGAGGTAAAGCAAGTTATTACATCACCAATGTAATTACAGCTAAATGAATTACACGATTACATGAATACACACATTTAGAGGTGCACCAATACCAATTTTAGAAGTCCAATACAAGTACTAAGTACTTTGTCTTAAAGTATTGACTGATGCCCTTGAACGTTTCACCTTTCCAATGCATTGCCCCGTTTTTGCGCCACTGACTGGGTTTAAATTGTTTAAACGCAAATCACAGAGATGTATTAAAACTGGACAGAATTCCAGTGTTCTCTCATCTGAAGAATCAACACCAAGGTACACAACTGCACAACCTGTAGAACAGACTGTCCTTCACAGCCTCATTTTTATTCATGTAAAATCAAGGATGTGTCCACATATTCAGGACTGGGGGGGGGACCAATGAAATAATTTAGTAGTCAACCATGGAAAAACCCCATATCAGTAGACCACTATTGTCCCCCTCAATGTCTGGGGGGGGGGGGGTTGTCCCCCTCAATGTCTATGGAGGTTACAGCCCTGCGTCAAATTAACTATGTTGTCTACCCTAAGGTTAATTGGTAGAGAAGATGTAGCAAACTTACATGTTTCATACTGGGTGATTCTCACAAAACCTGTCAGTAAAATGTCCTGTTCTTATTTTATTCCAAAATCAAAAGAAACGTTTATGACGTTTAAAGTGCTCTGTTTTTAACTGCCTTGTCTAATGATATCAAGGCAAATATCAATAAAATTAAACTTATTATATTATATTATATTGTATTATATTTTGAGGAAATATAGTTCTGAATAAAAGCAATTTTATGTATTAGTTTTTTTACTATATTAAATTGTGTGATATCTTTATATCGGCCATTAAAAAACCCATATTGTTCGACCATTATTTAAGTGTGCTGAAGTGCAGAAAATTAAAAAAAAATAAAATAAAACGTAATGGTCATTAATGGCTTAATTTTCTTAATGCAAAATTAATTTAAAAAAAAAAAAAGTATTTTTATTTTGGGGTTAAAAATGACTAGGACATTTTCTTGACAGGTTTTGTGAGAATCTCCCTACTACATACGTAAATCTATCTATGCTATATGTGTGGTATTATGATCAGAGACAGCATGATAAACCAATCCATCCTCTAGACCAGTGTTTCCCAACCTTTTTTGCCGTAAGTACCCCACAGCACCATCATTATGGCTGAAGTACCCCTTCATCGACACAAAACCAAAGATGTGTACCAAAGACTAAATATCATTAAACATTATCATTAATATTGATTATTATTGATCAATCAGTATTGGTTTGATCTATTGACATCCTTTTACCAATCCCCATTAGGGCTGGGTATTTACAGTATAAAGATATCCTGATTTGATTTGATTCAGTTCTGATTGAGTATATTAGTTTAATGTCCATTTTGCTTGCATGAAAGAAATCCTCTCTCAGCAAATGCTGTTAATTATACAGGGGACCTTCTAAATTGGTACATAACAAAACATTAATTTTACAAATTCTATTTAAACCAAACTTTTACTCTCAACATGCAGTTAAAAGATCTCTGTTCATATTGATTTTCAAATTGGAAAATCAATATTTTTACCCATCCCAAATCCTTATTATTTTGATTTTGAGCCATACATTTTGTTAGGTTCAACACAGCAAAATCCAATTATTTGGCATACCCCCTGGAGCCTGCTTACGTACCCCCATTTGGGAATCACTGCTCTATCTGTCTCTTTTCTCTCTGTCTCTCTGACCCCCTTGCTCTGGTTGTAATGGGAGACCAGATAGTGCCAGGGTTTAATTCCTGACAGCATCTGTTTAATTATACCAGTTACTGTTCTAATTAAAACAGACACCTATGTACCTCAGATTCTTCAAACTGGCTTTACGATGGCTGACAATAGCATGTGACACGGAGCAAATCATGGAGCGTTTCTTAACCCGAGTCTCACAGTGGACTATCCGGCTTATGAGAGATTCAGAGAAATGTGATACATGTAGAATGTGACGTAGAATATTTTAATTAACAAACAAGCCATTTTCTATCCTAATGAGCACAACTAGGCCAGTGTTGTGTTTAAGCAGTCAATGTAAGCGCAGCGTAGTT
Source organism: Myxocyprinus asiaticus (assembly GCF_019703515.2). NCBI lineage: Eukaryota > Metazoa > Chordata > Actinopteri > Cypriniformes > Catostomidae > Myxocyprinus > Myxocyprinus asiaticus. Next base: position 2,224,567 of record NC_059360.1, read on the forward strand.
CTAGCAGCTGTATATCATCGCACCATTAGCTAGGTAACTCCTAGCCAATCACAAGTCAGCCATTGCTTTATAAGTCTGCTCACAATCTATCACACTGCTGTTTCAGTGTGCCAACACGGTAACCTCCACCACCCTACCGCCACCAGTTGAGTCCCGTCCTGCACGGGGGTTGGCTCCTCGCCCCTGCCTCCTATCTCCGGCAGGATCTGATGGTTCCGAGTACAACTTCTTTACTTCTTTACGCCAAAGAGAGACATTACATTCCTGTTTCATTTTCCTCAAATAAATGTCATCTAGAACTTTACTCAAGTCTGCGAGTCTTCCTTATAGAAACTTATTTAGCATTAGCAATGTAGTGTTACCAGATTAGTTAACGTAATAACAATTTGGGAACACTTTACTATAAGGTTGTACACATTAACATTAGTTAATACAATAAATGAACAAACAATTAACAATAGTTTTACAGTATTTATTAATGTTGGTTAATGTTCATTTCTACACATAATACATTTTTACATGTATCTATTACAAGAAAGGATAACATTAGTTGATGCATTATGAGCTGACATGAACTAACAATGAACAATATTTTTACAGCATTTATAAGTGTTGATTCATGTTAATATAATAAGTTTTTAACATTAAAAGTTAACATTAATGCCTTGTGAACTAACATTGAAAAATGGTATTAATAAATGCTGTAAAAATTGTTCAATGTTCATGATACATATGGTAAAATGTTAACTAAATGTTAACATACAAAACCTTACTGTAAAGTACTGCATGCAAAATTTTGTTTTAAAAGTATTTCAAACTATTTCAATAACAATATAGTGACAAAGAATGACAATATGTCTTTTATTTAGGACTGAAGTTATGTATTTGCCTTTAGGAGTGCGTAATACTAACATTGTTAATTCAAACAATTTGGGCCATTGTAGATATATTATATTTAAAATGCCTTAAGTCAATCCAATCTGAAGCATAATTCACAATCGTTTTATCTCACTCCCCACAGTCTGTGATTATCAATAAAAATATTAAAATTGTAGTTTGAAGAAATGAGATTTCTCTGCGACTTTGCAGCCATCAAATGATCTCCCCGAGTTTGCAAGGAAGAGTAGGACCACGGGGACCGGCGGGTAATTAGGTTAGTGGGTTGTCAGTGTCAGGAAATTGAAAGACAATCCTAATCAGATTTCTGTTTCTAGGGAATCAAATAATTTGTATAAGGAGAAGAAATCTCCTGATTCGACTTCTAAAAAAGATAACGCAGTTTGTTGCCGCTGTTCTTGTTGCACTTTTGTATGCTCATATTTAATGAAATAGCCATTAGAATTCACATCAAATGCAATTAGCAGTTAATATTCTGGAGTTGTACCTTTCCGAGAAAATGTAAAAAAAATAAAAATAAATAAATAAAAAAAAGCAAAGCATTTACACACAGATTTGAGGTATTTTTCTTGAGGTTCATAAGGCTGTAGTCCTTGCACCTGTGATACTTCTGCCATTCTCATTTTTGTTACTGATCTCATTTGTCTGCTGCTTATATGTGCTGAATGAACATCATCTTTTCTTTGTCTAACTCTATATAATGTTCAATAAACAGCGTAATTTGCAGTAGTAGCACACAAACCTTATCTGACAGTCTGTGAAGTTGTACTGTGATGAAATCATTTAGCCAGCAGAGAGGTTTAACTGGTCACTTAGGGTCACAGCAGTGTCCCTGATGCTGGAATTGGTCTATTTTTCTCATTTAGAGTTTGTGGTTTAGGCTTTTGAATTCAGGTACCCCTTTCAGAGATAAACGCAAAACAAATGCAACAGGATCATTGCTAATGCAGGACATTTTTTAAACAAATAAATATGCTTGTCTTGTAATTTAAAGAAGCATTTCTTTTGAAGGTTATGGTAGACTTTCAGAAATATGCTCTGGTCAAGCTCAGACATGTCAGCTTCATTAATTATACGTTTATTATTTACACAACTGCAAAAAAATAAATAGGATTGGAATAAAGAGCTATATTTGGCCATGACTCACTAAGGGATTGACAGTTATGCACTGCTAAAACTTCCTGTCACTTCCTGTAGGATGATGTCATTAAAAAGGGGTATAACAAAAGACTTAACAGGATGGAAAGTAATATTGAGGACATCAGAAAAACAGGGTTCCCATGCTCATGGAAAACCTGGAAATATCCAGGAATTTTATAATGGTGTTTTCCAGGCCTGGAAAAGTCATGGAAATAAGTCAAATGTAATGGAAATGTTTAGAGTGAATATATGTCTTTTTAAGTTTTGTTCTGCTTTAGGGAGAGATCCATTCTTATGAGTCAGTTCTTTTCAGTGAATTAGTTGAAATGGTTAATAAATTCTCAAAGTCTTAATGATTCATTAGCAAACTGGCGGAATCTAAATTATTTCTAAATATCATAAACACCTGAAAAGGTCTTGGAAAAGTCATAGAAATTAATTGGTCAAAAAGGTGGGAACCCTGGAAAAAGCTATCAATTGGTTACCAAATAAAACAATATTACCAAATAAACATGTTTTCATTAGAGAAAGCAAGAAATGAAGATAAACCTGGAATATATATTAATAAATTGCCAGTTTTTCATAACAGAAGTCAATGCAAAGCACATAGGGACATGGCAAAAATGCAACATACCCTCAAAACAAAGTAGTAAAATGATTTAAAATGTATTCCTAATTGCACTTAATTTTGATAGTGTTAAAAAGACAATTAACTAAAATGAGTTCCACATTGTGAGTTTAATATTTCTCCAATAAATTAAGATACAGTATAATGGGCACATGAAACTGTGAAAAACTAGCAAACTTCTACACTGCAAAAACTGATTTTAAGGTTTACACAACTAAAATTTCATGCAAACTTAACTTAAGTTTTGATTATATTAACTTGTACTTAAGTTGGAAGAACAATTGTATTTGCCATTTCAACTCACTTAACAAAGTTGACTGAAAAAGTTTTGCAAGCTCCCAGCATGCATTGCAGCATGAATAATGAATGAGGTTAGTGTTGGAGGCTTATTTTTTTGCGATTTGTGGATTTTATTGTGCTGTTTTGGTTGTTTTGCAGACTTGATAGAAATTCAATATGACATTTATTTGATGAATATAAAACAGAAACGTAATGTCCCTCTTTGGCGTAAGCCCCGAATAAGTTGTACTTGGAACCGTCATATCCTGCCGGAGATAGGAGGCAGGGGCGAGGAGCCTACCCCCGTGCAGGACGGGACTCAACTGGTGGCGGTGGGGTGGTGGAGGTTGCCGTGTTAGCACAAACAGCAATGTGATAGATAGATAGCAGACTTATAAAGCATTGGCTTACATGTGATTGGCTAGGAGTTACCTAGCTAATGGTGCAATGATGTACAGCTGCTAGTCTTTCCGCTAGAACTACGCTGCACTTACATTTAATTGTGGTGTGGTGATGTTAATAGCTTATATTTGATTTAATGGTGTTTGTTGAGTGTCATCATTACTGAGCTTTGTATTGAAATGTCTGTGCCTCCCGGATGTCCAGCCTTTGCTGGTGCTCATGAACATCTTTAATCAGAACTTAAACATTAAAATTTTAGGTGCTGCAATGCATCCTGGTCATTATCCTGGTAATATTGTGTGTCACAATATTAAAGTTATTTGAGCAAAACCTGTTAAATCCAGATTACTAAAAATAAACAGTTTTGTCAATGCTTATTTAGCTGTCTCAAAAAACTTCTTAAGTTGAAAGAAATTGATATTTTTTGTTAATGTAACGACTGAGTCAAAGCAAAAAGACAAACAGCTTAAGTTGAGTGAATTTTTTTTTTTTTTTTTACAGTGTATTTAAAACAACAGTGAATGCATAAACAAGCAGGACAAATATTGCATGTTTATGATTGGTGAGTAATGCACTAATGTAAAAGCATTCTTATCAAATAATTGGCTAATAAATAACAGATATGTGTTATGCACTGTGTGGCATCTATAGTGTGCATGTTAGTGACACACATTTTTATTATTATATTTCTCCTGTTTATCAGTGTGTGTGTATGTGTGTGCTTATTAATGTAAATGACTACGGTACATCCCCTGGTGTTATGACGTAGTATGGAAACATTACAGTTTTAGCATGTGCATATAATGGGATAGTGTGGATTGCATTCTTGGTGTGGCTGTTGAAAAGTGAAGTAATTAGAAGGGCGTGTGTGAGTTCTTTGACCCTGTGTTAAATATTCATCTGTTTAGATGTTTGTCAGGTGTGTAGTGTCACCGTGGCCGCAGTCACTGCTCACATATGGAGGCATGACACCTCCATCACACACTGCACAGCTGCGGCCAGACAACACAACCCTCTCTCTCTCTCTCTCATGCAAGTATCCAGGGCCATCCTGTTGGTTTGTGGGGCCCTAGGCGAAATCATGAAAATGGGTCCCATGGGTGTGACTGTCATAACTTTAATACATTCATACAACCACTGCAAACATGAGGAGTGGAATTTATTTTAAGAGAAAGCACTGAAAAAATAATCACTCTGCAGTTTGGTAGATTACAAATAACGCTAAAAATGGTCATGAATGTATAAGGGAAAGAGTGTATTTAGAGTGCTGTGACAAGCCTAGATTTCTTCACCATTTTAATCACCTTTCAAATGTGTATTAAAAGTACAAACAAACTAGTGTCTCAATTAATATAAGTCATGCAAACGTCCTGGTTACTTTCATAACCTCCGTTCCCTGATGGAGGGAATGAGACGTTGTGTCGATGTAGTGACACTAGGGTTCACTCTTGGGAGCCCCAAACACCTCTGCTTTTTGATAAAAGGCCAATGGGAATTGGCGAGTGGAATTTGCATGCCACTCCCCCGGACATACGGGTATAAAAGGAGCTGATATGCAACCACTCATTCAGGTTTTGTGCTGAGTCGTCGAGACAAGGTCCCAGCCATTTCAGCTGGTAGTTCAGTGTTGTGGCAGGAGGGACACAACGTTTCGTTCACTCCATCAGGGAATGGAGGTTACGAAAGTATCCAGGACATTCCCTATCTGTCACTCACTCGACGTTGTCTCGATGTAGTTACACTAGGGGTCCCTATACAAAATGGCACAACTAGCTGAACTGTGTTACGTGGACTGGTGGTGCAAGAGGGGCAGACCGCTGTGTGCCTCGTAGCCAGCGCACCAGGCCATCACGTAACCTCCCCCAACACTCTTATGAGCATCGAACGGTCCTTCGGGAACAAGTCGACTGCCAAAAAAAATAGGGACAGGCTAGCCCAGCCGTTTTCTCTTTTTTTCTCCCCAAAAAGAGTGGAATTTGTTAACCAGGGGGCCATAAATGTCTACGTTGGGGGGGTCACTCCGAAGGGGAAGACACTGCAGAGACCACACCCTGCCCAGAGAAGGGGGGGGGGGGTATTTTGAGTGGAAATACATCACATGGTCTTACCGAGTCTTGTCGGAAGTATGTCATGTGGGGAAGTCCCATGGTAGGTCCTACCCGAGGGGGTACGGTTTAGCGGAAGATATCACATGGGGTCACCTACGGGGAACCACCACATGTGGAGCACCTACCTCAGTACAGGGCCTAGTTAGCACACATATTGGGCCGGCAGTGAGTTTTTCCGCAAACTTGTCTGCCACAGGGCTAAGGAGGAAAGTCATCCAGGGATCACAACTTGTGACCATGACTGGGAGTCAAAAGCGCACGTCTTCACCTCATGGGAGGGGAAGGGCTCTATGCGCAAGCGGTACACCCGGCCAGCTGTCCCGGAATTTACCTGTTCGGACCTGACAATACACGGGACGAAACCGGCTCAACCCGGAGATTATAGAACCTCGCATAGGTGTTGGGTGTTGCCCAGCCCTTTGCTCTACAGATGTCTGCCAAAGAGGTGCCACTGGTCAGGGCCCAGGAGGCCACTACTTTCCAAGTAGAGTGGGCTCGTAGTCCCACGGGGGGCAGCATGTCCTGGGCGTGATATGTCATCATGATGGCATCAATGACCCAGTGGGCGATCCTCTGTTTGGAGACAGTGCTTCCTTTCCACTGTACACCAAAGCAGACAAAGAGCTGCTCGGAGCTTCTAAAGCTCTGCGTGCGATCCAAATAGATGAGTAAAGCACGCACCGGACACAGCAACGCCAAAGCTGGGTCTGCCTCCTCCTGGGGCAGCGCTTGCAGGTTCACCACCTGATCCCTAAACGGGGTCGTGGGAACCTTCGGCACATAGCCCGGTTGGGGTCTCAGGATCACGTGAGAGTACATACATATTTTAAATAGGGCCTATCAACACAACACCTTGAAAAATATATTACAAAATAAACAAATATAAATATATGTAAAGTATAAAGACATACCTCTTAGAGAGCAGATCTTTGCAGATAGTTTGTTTATTTTGCAGATTAATTGTGTATGAGTTTTTTGCATCTTTATGTCGGCAGTGTTTTAATTCCTTTCCCAGATTATTCTTGAAAAAAGTCCTATGCTTTGACGAGCTGTTTTTGCAATCCATTAAACAAATTAAACCTCAAAGACTCAAATAGCTACAAAGTAATATTTTTCATGACTTATTTTCTGCATTTCTGTCAGGCGTGAGCATTATTCATCAAGGTCTGTGTCTAATCAATGCTGTGATAAGAAGTGGCACTCGAGTTCCCAGCAATGTGTTGCGGTACGAATCAATTATGCAGGTTACTCTGTAGGCTCCAGAACTACCCCATGACCCTATATAGGATAAGCAGCTATAGAAAATGGATGGATGGATGAATGGTAACTGTATACTGTTAAAAGTAAAACTCCATCCATCTATCCATTTTACAGCTGATTTTATACTCACTGGTAACTTTCAGTTATTGGTCAATGGTTATTATTCGGAACTCATCTTAATATGTTGTTTTTGGTTATAACCGTCATTGTGATTTGTATGTTTAATGATAAGGTCCACGCACATTGATTGCAATGAATGCGTGAGCAATGGAACATTTAGGGGCAAATTCACTAGGAATGACTAAAAGCGGTGTTTTTTTGCATGCACTAACTGTGCTTGTTTAGTGCCCAATTCACTAAAGGAATTATGTAGATCAGGCAACGGCACAAACACGGCATCAAAATCGCTGCTGAATGCAATTTGCACATGTAATTCTGATCTTGCGGTCCGATTCTGAGTTCAGTATAGCCGAGGATGCCTCAGAGCACCGTATTTGACCCACCCTGCAGGGGCTGAACAGCATCACTTTGATCCAGACACCTGAATCATCTCTTAAACATACAGAACGTGCGCTTGACAACACCATGCATCCTGATATATGCCAGGTTATAACGCTCTTCAACATCATTCGATGAATATTTGATTAATTACTGCTGAAATGATCGGTTGAAAATGTTCACAAGCATCTCTTTTAAATAAAATTAATTTTACCGCCTACTTTCAATTTTCGGTAATAGCGATTGAGCAGGGCAAATTGCACTGAGTTTTGTGAATGAAGCACAATCTTTAATGAGCCTAATTTACATAGAAAAGAGGCGTGTTTGCACAGAAAGGAATGACAATGACTTATTTTAAATATTGAAGACACAGTGCAATTTCAACGGCAATTCCGCCCGCTAAACGTGATTGCGGGTGGTTAGTGAATAAGATGGTGTTTGCACTGAAATACCACACGCAACTGTTTAGTGAATCTGCCCCTCAATGTCACAGGGAATTTCAAAATAAAAGTCACTGACATGTCACAATATTATCATGAAATGTTCATGTGTTTCATGTGTTGGGTGATTGTCACAAAACATTATGGTCCCATTTTACTCCAAAATCAAAAGAATCAAACCAGAAATTATATTTTGCATAAAGAAAATTAAGCCTATTTTAAGGGCCATTAATATTTTTTACATTGTGACATTGTTTTCATGACAGTTCTGCACATTTTACATTTATTCGTGAGAATCACTTGTGTGCTTCTCAGAAAAAGAAAAAAAAAAACATAAAGCAAATACTGAAGCACTGAAGTATTATACACATTTTTCCACACTAGTACTGCTAGATCTGAAGTTAAAATATGTGCCTTTTCTAAACAAAGTTTATATATATATATATATATATATATATATATATATGATGGAATGTTGGAAACTACATAGTCAAAAATTGCTCAGTTGGTCAATAAATCCCCATTAAAAAATGAAAAACAATTTATGTATTTTTTATCTATTTATTTATTGTTTCAATTATGGGTGAAAAGTAAATTATAAACCAAGAATAAATGTATATTCCTTTTTACTTTTCAGTGTTGTTTTAATGTAATCTTTTTGTGAATCATTTAGTTCCCCATTCACAAATGAGTCTTTGTGTTTCTCTCAGATGTAACCACTTACATGTTTATGTCTTCTGTGAGCATGATTTATTTGAGCCAGACCAGTCTTATTTATAAATCAATTATACAGCCATTAATATTATATGTACCAAGGATGCTAGTTGTATCTGCATTATAACAGGATTTATTTTGCTTCATTTTATGGAGTTTTGACACAGACATCTTCCAATAAATGGTTCGTTTTGGTCACCAGCCATGTAAAAAATGTTCTCATGAAATCAAGACAGTACGCACTTTAATTTATATTTGACATCTCTTTTTAGACCTTTCAAACTCAACTACGTTTTGGTAACAAGTGTGATTAAATATGTGTTTGTGTCTGTGCTTATTGTTTGCATTTGTTCAGGTGTGCGTCTAGATCGTGTACGAGGAGGCAGACAGAAATACAAGAGGAGAATGGATGCAGAAAACTCAGCTTACTTGGGGCTCACACTCCCTCCACCAGCCAAAAAACCATGTGAGAACACACACACACACACACACACACACACATGTTGGTGTAGCTATCATTATGATGACTCTCCATAGACATAATTATTTTTATACTGTACAAACTATAGATTTTATCCCCTAACCCTAACCCTACCTCTAAACCTAACCCTCACAAAAAACTTTCTGCATTTTTACATTTTCAGTAAAACATAATTTAGTATGTTTTTTAAGCGATTTGAATTATGGGGACACTAGAAATTTCCCCATAAACCACATTTATAGCATAATACCCTTGTAATTACCAGTTTGTAACCTAAAAAAAAGTCCTTGTAAACCACTTAAACCTACCCACACACACACACACACACACACACACACACATACACTCTCTCACACACACACACACACACACTTACACTTACACATATACACTACACACACACACTTACACTTACACAAATACACACACACACACACACACACTCACACACACACTTACACACACACACACACACACACACACACACACACACACACACATACACTTACACTCACACACACACACACACACACACACACACACACACACACACACACACACATACACTCACACACACACACACACACACACACACACACACACTCATACACATACCATGTTTTTATATAATTGTGGGGACTCTCCATAGACTTCCATACATTTTAGGGATTTTATACAGATCTAACAATAATTTCTATCCCCTAACCATAACCCTAACCCTAAACCTTACCCTCACAGAAACCTTTTTGCATTTTTAAATTTTCAAAAAAAAACATAGTTTAGTATGTTTAATAAGCCATTTCCCTCATGGGGACCGCTGGTAGGTTTTCTCGGGTTTTACTATCCTTGTGAGGACATTTGGTCTCCACAATGTAGTATAAACATGGTTACACACACACACACACACACACACACACATACACACACTTACACTTACACACACACACACACACACACACACACATACACTTACACTCACACACACACACACACACACACACACACACACACACACACATACACTCACACACACACACACACTTACACTTACACACACACACACACACACATACACTTACACTACACACACACACACACACACACACACACACTCATACACATACCATGTTTTTATATAATTGTGGGGACTCTCCATAGACTTCCATACATTTTAGGGATTTTATACAGATCTAACAATAATTTCTATCCCCTAACCATAACCCTAACCCTAAACCTCACCCTCACAGAAACCTTTTTGCATTTTTAAATTTTCAAAAAAAAAAACATAGTTTAGTATGTTTAATAAGCCATTTCCCTCATGGGGACCGCTGGTAGGTTTTCTCGGGTTTTACTATCCTTGTGAGGACATTTGGTCTCCACAATGTAGTATAAACATGGTTACACACACACATATACACACACTCACACACACACACATACAATTGTACGTGTGTATTTATGCAGTGTAGTTTAAACTAATTGTTCATAAATAATTAATGTTATATTGTTTATGCTGTTTCAGTGAGTAATTTGACACTAGAATAACTCAATCTTTGTCTCCTCATCCTCAGTGACAAAGATCGTATCCCACCTGCTCGTTGCGGAGCCAGAGAAGATCTACGCTATGCCAGACCCCAGCATGCCCGAGAGCGACATCAAAGCCCTGACCACGCTCTGTGACCTCGCAGACCGCGAGCTGGTCGTCATTATCGGATGGGCCAAACACATCCCAGGTCAGTTAACACCGCTCACGACAACACGCACCAGCACCAGTAGATCTGACATGAATTGTTATATTTTGTTGTGTGTTATGTTTCAATGCTTTAGGTGTATAAATATCTTTTAATATCTTTGAAATGCATTACACTTTGCACTGTAAAAACAATAACCCAATTGAAAATGTAAGTTTAATTATTGCCAAAGTAATGACTTGCACAAAAAAAAAAAAAAAAAAAAAAAATCATTGCACTTTTTACTTAAAATTTCCCTAATGATGTAAATAATTGAGTAGAAATTATATCAATTATAATGACAAGTTAAATGGATAAAAACAAAGATATATAACATACAAAATGTCCTGGTCCTATTTCACTCCAAAACTAAAAGAAACAAGTAAGAAATAATATTTTCCATATAGAAAATTAAGGTTTTACATTATTTTCATCACAGTTACTCACATTTTACCCCTCAGTTCTCATTATGAAAAAGATGGTTATTATCATATTCTCATAACTGTAACATGAAATTTTTATTCTCGCTGATTTTAATATTTGTTAAGAACAAATCAGTGAACAATAGCATCATTTTACTGTAATATAGTAAAAAAAACAACAACAACAAAAACACAATGGGAATTGTAAAAGTAAAAAGTCCGGATGTGTTACAATAATGCGAAACATCTTAATAGTCCTACATGTAGGCTTTATTTTCATTATGAAAAATATAATTTCATTTTTTTTTTTTATTGATTTGGGGTTAAATATGAACAGGACATTTAGACATGATTATTTCGCAATAAATAAAATGATAATAAAGAGCATAAAATACAAAATTAAACTATGAACTATACATTTCAATAAACTCATTATACAGACCGCATTACAAACATTCACATAGATACATACAGAACTGTTAACTCAAGAAAGGGAAGGTTTAGTTACGTTTACATCCTGAAGTGTGGTCGGTCTGTGGGAGAGGTGTGTGTTTTTGGGGAAGATGGGAATCATTAGCTGGGTAAAGTATGTTATCTAGTAAGGAGATTAGGAGGATGTTGACCCCCTTAATCACACACACACACACACACACACACACACACACACACACACACACACTCACACACACACTCACACACACACTCACACTCACACACACACTCACACACTCACTCACTTACACACACACACACACACACACACTCACTCACACACACACACACACACACACACACAGCATTGCTGTTTCAGCACATGGAGTATATTACCAAGGCGCTTACAGGAGACTAGATCACTAGTGACCCAAACACACACACACACACACACACACCACACACACTACATGAATGATTATTTTATATTTGATTTTATTACTGAAAACTATTACCAGTTCATAATGTTTTTGTAAACGTCACAGATTGACCTCTTGTTTCAATACAATGAATTCAGATTTCAAAGCTGCATGAAAGTTTTTTTTTTTGTTGTTGTTTTTTTGTTTTTTGTTTTTTTTGGAGGAAAGTGTATATTTTGTACACTTAAGTAAAGACTGTATATTTGTAACTTTTTGAATGCAATGTTTTTTGTGATTTATTATTTATTAAAAACAGAATCCCAAGAGAGTGACATCATATCATTTGTTGTGGTGTCCTAAGTAATTTTGCGTGATCAAATTCTAGTGTGATGACAGTATGTCTACTGTGGTACATATTCCACTAGAAAGAAATTCTTCACACCATTCGTTACACATATTACCTGTGTAATGTGACAATCCTCAAAGTGAAATGTCTCGGTTATTGTTGTAACCTCCATTGCCTGATGGAGGGAACGAGACGTTGTCGTTGTAGTGACACTAGGGTCACTCTTGGGAGCCCCAAACACCTCTAATCTTTGAGAAAAGGCCAATGAGAATTGGCGAGTGGAATTTGCATGCCACTCCCCCGGACATACGGGTATAAAAGGAGCTGGCTCGCAACCACTCATTCAGGTTTTGTGCTGAGGAGCCGAGACAAGGTCCTGGCCATTTCAGTGGATAGTACAGTGTTGTGGCAAGAGGGACAACGGAGGTTACAACAGTAACCGAGATGTTCCTCTTCTGTCACTCACTCGACGTTGTGTCAATGTAGTGACACTAGGGGTCCCTATAGAAAAACACCACGACAGCTGGACCGTGTTACGTAAACTGCCGATGCCAGTGCAAGCAAGCTGCTGTGTGCGTAACAGCACTGTTACATCAGTCTGCATGTAGCCTCCCCCAACGCCCCAAAAGACGTCATGTAGTTCCCAACACCCCTGAGGCGGGGAAGCGACGTAACTAGCAGGGGAGCAGGCCGCGCCAGCCCAAGGGAGATGTGTGTCTGCTGACAGGGAGACCGTACTGCGGAAAATACATCACAGGGGGCTACCGGAGTGACCAACATCTGTGGAGCACCTACCCCAGTACAGGGCATATTAGCACACGTACTGGATCTGGCTGCGAATTCCTCCGCCGAATTCACGAGCCACAGGGCTAGGGAGGAAGACATCCAGGTTTCACGGGTTCGTGAACTTGCATGGAAGAAGCAGCGCACGTCTTTGCCTCACGGAGGGGAAAGGCGCTGTATGCAAGCGGTGTACCCAGCCAGCTGTCCCGTAAATTTACCTGTTCCTACCTGACAATGCACGGAACGAAACCGGCTCAACCCGGAGATCACAAAATATATTGGTATTGGGTGTTGCCCTGAAGAAGTCGGCGTGATGGCCACGCGATGTGTGCCATGGCGCCATGCCCATCTCGTGGCTCAAGTCAGAAGCCAGTGCTGGAGCGGTCTCATATGCATCAACCCAAGCGGTGCGGCCATTGCTGAGGACGTCATATGCCCCAGGAGCCTCTGAAACTGTTTCAGTGGGACCGCCGTACTCCACCTGAATGACTTCAGGCAGTTCAGCACCGACTGTGCGCACTCGCTCGTGAGGTGCGCTATCATGGAGACTAAGTCTAACTCCTTCCCGAGATAAGAGATGCTCTGAACCGGGGAGAGCTTGCTCTTTTCCCAGTTGACCCAAAGCCCTAAACGGCTGAGATGCCTGAGCACCAGGTCCCTGTGTGCACACAACAGGTCTCGAGAGTGAGCTAGAAACAGCTAGTCATTGAGGTAGTCGAGGATGTGTATGCCCACTTCCCTAGTGGGGCAAGGGCTGCCTCCACGACTTTCGTGAAGACGAGAGGCGACAGCGATAAGCCGAAGGGGAGTACCTTGTACTGATACGCCTGGCCCTCGAAAGCAAACCGCAGGACGGGTCTGTGTCGAGGTAGAACCGAGATGTGGAAGTATGCATCCTTCAGGTCTACCACCGCGAACCAATCTGATGCCGGACTCGCGCTAAAATGCATTTCTGCATCAGCATCTTGAACAGGAATCTGTGCAGGGCCCGGCTCAGAACTCGCAGGTCCAAGATTGGCCGCAACCCACCGCCTTCATTCGGTACGATGAAGTAAGGGCTGTAAGATGTTCCTCATCTCGGCTGGAGGGACAGGCTCTATTGCATCCTTCTGCAGAGGGGCCACGATCTCTGCACACAGGGTGGCGGCGTTCTCGCCCTGCACCGAGGTGAAGCGGACACCGCTGAACCAGGGCGGGCACCTGGCGAATGGCCCTTGCCAGCCATCGCGACGGGTTGGAAAGCGCTAACCACACGTCCAAGCTCCGGGCGAGGGGCACTAAGGGGACAACCACGTTTAACGTACCTGTGGGTGGGGCCTTGCGGCGGGGGGGAGCAGGGGACGCCACATCGAGGAGCCTTGCTTCATCTCGAACTACTGGCTGCGCTGAGGGGGCCCTCGAAGCACTTACCTTGCTCCATGTACCCGGCATTGGGGGGGGGAGGTCGGTGATGGGGGAGGAGCTCGTCACAACTGCCTGGCCATAGGTGTGAGTGTGGTGCTGTTGCATTCGCGACGTCCAATTTGCAGATGCTCAGCGTCCAGTCGCCATGATAACGGCGGTCGTAAACACCGACTGTGTAACCCAAGGAGTGAGGAAACTGCTCTTTTTTTAAAAATGTGGGTACCGCAGCCCGTTCGGGGGGTACGGGATCTTGAGCCACGCCGGGGCAAGATGTGCTGCATCGCCTCTGTCTGCTTCTTCACCGCCGAGAACTGCTGGGCAAAGTCCTCATTGGTGTCGCCGAATAGGCCGATCTGGGAAATGGGAGCATTGAGAAAGTGAGCCTTGTCGGCGTCATCTCGACCAGATTCAGCCACAGTTGGTGCTCCTGGACCACCAAGGTGGATATCACCTGCCCGAGTGCTTGTGCCGTGACCTTCGTTGTCTGGAGGGCAAGGTCGGTTGCCGAGTGCAGCTCCTGCAACACATCGGGATCAGGACTAACCACGTGTAGCTCTTTCAGTGCCTTGGCCTGGTGTACTTGCAGGAGGGCCATGGCATGCAGGGCAGAGGCGGCCTGTCCAGCGGCACTGTAGGCTTTAGTCACCAGAGATGACGTAGTCCTGCAGGCCCTGGAGGGGAGCGCTGGACAATCCCGCCAGGTGGTGGTGTTTTGCGGGCAGAAATGCACTGCAACCACCTTATCCACCTGAGGGATATCAGCGTACCCGTGGGCCACCCCGTTGTTGAGGGTAGTGAGAGCGGACGAGCTGGGAAGTCGAGTTCGGGCAGAAAAAGGTGCCCTCCAGGACCTCGTCAGCTCGTCATGCACTTCCGGGAAGAAGGGGGGAGCTCGGCTGTGAGCGGCTGTGAACCAGTCATTTAGCCGCAAGGGCTCAGGGGAGGTTGGAGGGTTCCAGTTCCAGTCCAACCCGACACTCGCGGCGGCCCGGGAAAGCATGGCGGTCAGCTCTGCGTCAGCCTCAGACTGGGCGTGCAGACCCAAAGGTGGCAGCCCAGTCGAGTCCTCGGCATCCGACATCGCCAGTGCGCTCTCCGACGCAGCAATCAAGGGCTCATCCTGCTCGCAAGCCCTGAGAGAGATGTTAGGCTGGCCGTGAGGCGAGCTCTTCTCGGAACTCGACGGGGGCAGACGTGCGTGCTGGGGAATGGGAGGTCCGTGAGGAATTACCCGGCGAGACCCCCAAATCGCCTCCGGCACCAGCTGGGCCGGCCTCGTACCCGTAGGTAGAAAGCACAACGCAGGGGGCGGCTGGAGTGGCTTTCCCTCGGAGGAAGGAAAGCCGCGACCGCAATGTTGCCATGGTCATGTTCTCACAATGACAACAGGAACCATCCACGAACGCTGCCTCAGTGTGAGCACGGTCCAGACACGTGAGGCAGGGCCCGTTGCTCTCGGAGGCGGAGAGATAACGACCGCATCCAGGAATCACACAAAGACGGAAAGGCATCTTTAAAAAGACACGTCTTTAAAAAGTCATTCACGTCAATGTGTTGCTCTAATAGAGGAAAATATACTCTTTGCAGAAATATATACTCTCTCAGTAGCGCTGTCGAAGCGCCCAGGGGCGTAGTCTGCACTAAACGTGCAGAAGGAGAGAAAGCTGTTGAAATGCTCCATATATCCAACAGCACACGCTTCTTTCTGAGGTGAATGGACTGGAAGTGGAATTCAGCTCGCTGACACACAACCGCTCGGCTCTGAATAAAAAATCTGAATGAGTGGTTGCAAGCCAGCTCCTTTTATACCCGTATGTCCGGGGGAGTGGCATGCAAATTCCACTCGCCAATTCTCATTGGCCTTTTCTCAAAGATTAGAGGTGTTTGGGACTCCCAAGAGCAACCCCTAGTGTCACTACATCAACACAACTTCGAGTGAGTGACAGAAGGGGAACAGGATATATTCAGTGAGAAAATGTTAAGAAATGTTTTGGATGTAGAAAAGTGTGTGTTGCATACCAGAAAAGAACCATGTGAGTTTGCAGTGGATTGTGGAGAGGATGAAAATTGTGTCAGTGTGATCTGTCCATATTTATTTGAGCCTTTACATGCTGGGAACTGAGATGCTGACAAGGTCAAATTCACATCTCCATGTATCCAAAGTGGTTTCAAGGCAAGTCAGGTCACTCGGCAGCCACGTTTTTAAGGCCTTTCTATGGATACAAGTACAGCTCCTATCCACCAATATCTCCAAAATGGTTGGTCAAGATTATGAACAAATAACATATTTGAAATCAGCAATAAGATCTGACAACAATCGTATTCAAAATTGTGCTTCTTCAGCTTTTTTTTTTTTTTTTTTTTTTGGCTGGTCCAGCTAATGCGCATGTGCGTTTTTCAAGGAAAACTTGTAACCGTAAGTCAGTCCCTTTTTTTCTACAGCTGTTCAATGTTAAGATTTCTCCCAGTCATAGCCAGTGAGCCATCTCATCCTGCACTGTACTGTATCTGATGTATCCCAACAGTTATGCTTCTTTTTATTATTTTATGAATATTACCCTGCGTCAAATATGCATAAAATATTGGCAATATTTTAGAAAGGCTCAATTACCTACAACAGTAGCTGGGTAATTCTAACAAAATACTGATTGGAATCATATCATGCTTGATTCCTTTCTTTATGAACATTAAAGTGGAAGTCTGAAATCATTGTAAACAGTATAATCAAGACATAATTGAACATTTCCACATTTTTTTTAAACATTTGCTGGAGCATGTCCAGAAAATTTCTCATTAAAGCAACACATAAAACCCTGGCCATATACTCATACAGTATATAACACAATATAGTAAATATATATATATATATATATATATATATATATATATATATATATATATATATATATAAATTAATTTAAATTGTTTTTGAATAACTACAGGGTGGCCCAAAGAAAACGGGGCCACTATGTTTGATTGCTCATATCTTAAAAATGCATAAAGGCGTTTGCATGATTTTTGGCGTACTTCTGCAGCTTTTTGTAAACAACAAAATTCAGACACTGCGAACAACAACTTGCTACAAATAAATAAATAGAAAATAAGTTTTCAATGGCAGCATACTTAGGTGCTTCTCTTTCACCATGTGGCCTCGTTTTTTTTGGGCCAAATTATTTACTTATTTATTTGTAGCAAGTTGTTGCTCACGATGACATCATAGTGACATAATTTTGTTATTTACAAAAAGTTGTAGAAGTATGCCAAAAATCGTGCAAACGCCTTTATGGATTTTTAAGATATGAGCAATCAAACATAGTGGCCCCAGGGGGCACCTTGTATATGTCTAATAGTTGACCTAAGAATAAATGATCAGATTTGGCATTTAATAATTGTAAAAATAAAAATAAAAAATCCTGCATGTCTAAATTCTTTAAGTATTGTTACATGTTTTGGTAATGAAAGTTGCTGTAATGAGAATTATTTATAATTTATAGATTGAAAACCATCACAGAAAACTTAAAATGTTTATTTTAACTTATTTAAATCCTTGAAATTAGTGATAGAATGATCTGCAAGCTCAGAAAACAATGACTAAATAGATTTTTGTCTATTGTTTTACATTAACCTATAGTCTGCACTGCCTAAGTTATATCAGCCGAAAAGGTGGTGCAATTTTGATTAAAGATTATGAAGACAAACACTTATTTTCTTTGGAACAGTATGCATTATGAATAGTTCACAATAAGACAAGGAAAGCGTATTAAAGTGTATTTTGATTTCATGTTGACTTCAAAGACTTTAAGTCTTTACAACTTGTTTTACCCAG
This sequence comes from Myxocyprinus asiaticus, assembly GCF_019703515.2. NCBI lineage: Eukaryota > Metazoa > Chordata > Actinopteri > Cypriniformes > Catostomidae > Myxocyprinus > Myxocyprinus asiaticus. The sequence goes on from NC_059360.1 coordinate 2,242,776, forward strand.
CATGAGTTAAATTAACATGAGATATTTTTGTATTTTCATTATTGTACTTAAGAATGAATGTTACACGCTGTGCTTTTCCCTTACACACCTGTCCAAAGCACAATCATGTTTATACAAGGGTGTAGATTTGGCTTGAATATTGGGGGGGTTGCAGCGTGAAGCATCTACATATTTCCATTGATCATGGTATAAATATTGGACGGGGTTGTACTTTCTTGTTTTCATTATTGGGGGGGGGGGGCGTTACCTACCCCCATCCCCCCTGGAAACTACACCCCTGTGTTTATATGTGACAGTAATGCCTTTTATAGTGTACATCAGGACATGGTGCGCAGACGCCTATCTCATCTGACAGTAAAAGACCGTAAACAGCCTCCTCGTATGGTCAGGTCCTATTGAATCTGTCGTTGATTAATTGTTTATTAATCCCTGTGTTGAATACTTGAGCTCTGGCTGGCACGGCAGTGAGAGTGTATGCTCTGTAAATAGTTTGAGTGGCGTCTCATTAAAGCTGATGTGCGGAACATGTTGACAGATGGCTTTTTTGCTTCTAAGGTGCTAAAGAACTTTGACATACATATACTAGCTTCTTGTTCTTGACCAGATCATATTTCAGTCTGTTTAAGTTCTGGAGATCCCCTTCACTCGCACTAACACCACTTCACAGTTATGATAACAAGTATGATACAAACATGATACAAACCCAGAGTATGATGTTCTGTGCTCAAGTCATGACGGAATGAATGTATTTACAAGATGAGCGCACATGAACGCCACCATAAAGTTTAAATTTTTCAAGCGTTCATGTTCCAAACATAGACATGCCGCCTTCTTAAATCAAATCAAATCAAATCCCTTTATTGTCACTCAACCATATACACAAGTGCAACAGTGGGTGAAAGTGTTTGGTGCAGTTCCGAGCAACATAGCAGTCATGACAGTGATATGCTTATTAGAGTTAGATTAACAACATGCTTACATCAAAATCTATTGATCAATTCAGAGTCGAGTCTCTCGTGTGCTTAGCACGAGGAGCACTATTTGTATGATGCACTGTGTTAATGACTATGTAGAGCATTTCAAACGGTCACTTATTAGATTCCATTTCAGTTAGGATGCTGCCTTAAAAGGCAGCTGCCTATGTAGGCAGTAGCAAGGCAGCTCACTAGGCTTTAGACCTTAAAGGCGAAGTGTGTAAATTCTATCCAACTAACAACTCCAAACGGAATTACAAAAAGTAAAAAAAAAACAAAAAAAAAACATCCAAAATGCTCCTTTTCCCTCGCCCCGCCTCCTGTCTTCCATTGGTAAGCCAAATATTGTAAGTAGCCCTGCCCATAAACTCACGCCATAGAGCTCAACAGTGCCCGCTTACTTTTTCCAGCTGTCTTGGTTCCGGAAGTATTTTTCGTGTTCATTTTTCCACAGGGATTGCATAAAATTCTTTACAAAAGAGTTCTAAGCCATGAACCAAACCAACCAGCTCCGAGGTGAATCACAACAGTACAAACTCTGATTTGAAGCAACAACAAAAAAAAAGTATTTGAAAACTGGACACAAAGACAAAGATACAAGACTGTGTACTGAACGACTTAAATGAAGGAATGAACTACAAAACATAAAACTATTGATTTAAAGTTTTGATTATAAGAATAGACACAATATATTTTAAGTTTATTTAAATACATTTATAAATTAGGGCTGTCGATTTAACATGTACATTTATTGTGATTAATTATATAAAAAATAACGCATTAAATATATTAATAAATATATTTGTTTGCTCTGATTGGTGGACTTTTCCATTCAGGATCATGGAAAGTGCAGTTCTTCACCAGGAATTCTAGTATTAAACACAATTTTTTCAAAAATTAAGTTGAAATAAAGCAGACAGAAGTCTTCAACAGAAGCATATCCCATTGATGAACAATCTTGTAGCTCACAGTAGGTCTGTCTTTAAAGGTTTATAAGTTATCGTTAATAATCAATCCCCAATGGAAAAATACAGTACATGGGAATTCCGGGACCAGATTTTTTTGCTCTATAGAGCATAACAGTCTGGTTCTGGAAGTCAAAATCCCATTCATTCATTTATCCCATTGACTAATTTATTTTCAACGATAACTTCTAAATCTTTAAAGTCAGACCTACAGTGAGCTCTGAGGTTGTTCATCAATGGTATATGCTTCCGTCAGCATTATTTCAACTTCGTTGTTTAAAAATCAAGTTTAATTGCAGAATTCATGGTAAACAACAACAATAACCATAGTACAGCCAGAGGTGGGTTGTAACGAACTACATTTACTACATTACATTTACTTGAGTAACTTTTTTGAAGAAAAAAAATACTTTTATGAGTATATTTAATGGTGGGTACTTTGCACTCTTACACAAGTAAATTTCTGATTATTTTTTTTTTTACTTTTACTTCGTTTCAGTGGGAGACATTCCTGTCGTTACATTACTGGGTTTAATTTGAGCTAATGTGTAATTTATTGAGAGTTTTTTGAATGGGACTTTTACGACAGCAGAACTTTACAGCTGCGCTCTGTCACTCGAGTCGAGTTCATCACTCCTGCAGCAAGCGCTCAAAACAAACACTTTCTTTCGTCAGGTAATGCCTTCATTTTACACCAAGACAAGTGGATGGCAATACTGATAACGTGGGCTGGTTTTTGTCACGGTCGTTTTTAGGGTGATTCTGTAACTATGGGCTCTTATGACCTCAGAAGTATACATTTTATATCAGTGCTGCAATATATCAGTTCCTATTGTATAAATCCATGTAAACATCTGCGTTATGTGTCAGTGTCTTTTGCTCTGCCGATCTGGTGTTTGACTTCTGGAGAGCGAGCTGACAGTATGTCTGCACATGCACAGCATTTCTGCGTTTTTCTTATGGACAACAGAAAATAAGGTCTGAACTCAAATAAGCCTAATATGCTTTCAAACACAATGATAAGGTGTAATTTACCCTTAGTGTACAGAACTAATGATCTTAATTCTTTCCACACTGAAAATACTGTTACTACACTAAACTAAGATCCAATTAGGACTTTAAAAAGCAACAGGACTTTTGAAATAGTGACAGTAGGCATTAAAAAAGGATGACCTTGCTTCTTTTTATTCAGCATTATACGTATATTATTGAGCCTGTGGGACATTGTTCACTTTTTTCACCTTAATAATTACTAGAAACTGGTTTCCAGACTTATCTTCTAATTGACGATTCATCCAAATCTGACAAGTGTCCTTAAAGTAATAGTTCAGCGTAAATTAACGTTCATGTTGTTCCAAACCCGTGAGACTTTCTGTATTCTGTGGAACCCAAAAGATGTTAGACAGATTGTTAGAGACTTACAGTCCTAATCCTGGTGTGATCAGAGGAACGTACATTCTATCAAGTCTTTCTGTTCTCCTGATCTGGAATTTCTTATGCTTCTGTGTCGACCATTCTGGCTACCGAGGGAATTCACAGCGGTCATTATCACTGCTGTGTACATCCCGCCACAAGCCGACACAGACCGGGCACTCAAGGAACTGTATGGGAGAATAAGTGAGCAGGAAACCGCACACCCTGAAGCCGCATTCATTGTGACTGGGGACTTTAATAAAGCCAGTTTTAAATCAGTCGCACCAAAATATCACCAGCACATTAGTTTCAACACACGAGGGGACCGGGTTTTGGACCATTGCTACTGTCCGTTCCGGGATGGCTACAAATCCCTCCCCCGCCCACCATTTGGCAAATCGGACCACTCTTCCATTCTGCTTCTGCCCGCTTACAGGCAGAAACTGAAACAGGAAGCACCCACTCTCAGAACGATCCAGTGCTGGTCGGACCAATCAGATTCTACACTACAAGACTGTTTTGATCACACGGACTGGGAGATGTTCCGGTCCGCCTCTGATGACGACATCGAGCTTTACGCCGATAGCGTAATGTGTTTCATCAGAACGTGCATAGAGGATGTGATTCCGACCAGGACAATATGGATCCATCCGAATCAGAAACCATGGATCAATAGCGATGTTCGCGCGGCACTTAATGTGCGGACCTCCGCTTTTAATTCCGGGAACGCGGAGGAGCATAAACAAGCCAGTTATGCCCTCCGAAAAACTATCAGAACCGCAAAACGCCAGTACAGGAGTAAGATTGAAGGACAGTTTCACACCACCAACTCTAGAAGCATGTGGCAGGGAATTAATATTATCACGGACTTTAAAGGGAATAAAAACTCCGCCATGAACACCGCTGCCTCTCTACCGGATGAGCTAAATACTTTTTATGCTCGTTTTGAGGAAAATAACACTCAATCTTGACCCGCTGCAGTTTGCTTACCGCAACAACCGCTCCACTGATGATGCCATTGCATCTACAATACACACTGCTCTCTCCCACCTGGAAAAAAAGAACACTTATGTGAGAATGCTGTTTGTAGACTACAGCTCAGCATTCAACACCATAGTGCTCTCCAAGCTTGATGAGAAACTCCGGGCTCTGGGCTTAAACAGCTCGCTGTGCAGCTGGATCCTGGACTTCCTGTCAAGCAGACGCCAGGTGGTTAGAATAGGCAGCAACATCTCCTCATCACTGACCCTCAACACTGGAGCCCCGCAGGGCTGTGTTCTCAGCCCACTCCTGTATTCCCTGTACACACATGACTGTGTGGCAACACATAGCTCCAATGCCATCATTAAGTTTGCTGATGACATGACGGTGGTAGGTCTGATCACTGACAATGATGAAACAGCCTACAGAGAGGAGGTGCACACCCTGACACACTGGTGTCAGGAGCACAACCTCTCCCTCCACGTCAGTAAGACAAAGGAGCTTGTGGTGGACTTCAGAAGAAAAGACAGAGAACACAGTCCCATCACCATCAATGGAGCACCAGTGGAGATAGTCAGCAGCTTCAAGTTCCTGGGTGTCCACATCACTGAGGAACTCACATGGTCCGTCCACACTGAAGTCGTTGTGAAGAAGGCTCATCAGCGCCTCTTCTTCCTGAGACGGCTGAGGAAGTTTGGAATGAACCGCCACATCCTCACACGGTTCTACACTTGCACTGTGGAGAGCATCCTGACTGGCTGTATCTCCGCCTGGTACGGCAATAGCACCACCCACAACCGCAAAGCACTGCAAAGGGTAGTGCGAACTGCCAGACACATCATCGGAAGTGAGCTTCCCTCCCTCCAGGAAATATATACAAGGCGGTGTGTGAAAAAAGCTCGGAGGATCATCAGAGACTCCAGCCACCCGTGCCATGGGCTGTTCTCACTGCTACCATCAGGAAGACGGTATCGCAGCATCAGGACCCGCACCAGCCGACTCCAGGATAGCTTCTTCCCCCAAGCAATCAGACTTCTGAACTCTTGATCTCCCACAATCAAAATACATCAGCACTGCACTTTATTACCCTTACTCTTATATCTCACACTGGACTGTCATAAATTATATTATTATTATTATATTATGTTCTCTCTTAACAACTGACTATCAACCGACAGCCTGAATGTCAATACAGTACAATACTGTACATTCTATATATACTATATATACTTTTTTATTGAATAATGTGTATCTATTTAGTAAAAAACAAAACAAAAAAACAGCGTATTGTATACTGTACAGTGTATGTTATTATTTGTATATCAGATGTTTAAATTGTGTTGTGTTAATTTGATGTTTTAAGTTGAGTTTAATTATGTATATCAGATGTTTAAATTGTGTTGTGTTAATTTGATGATATTGTAAATTGGTATATGTCTCATCACTGTCACGACTGCTATGTTGATCGGAACAGCACCCAAAAATTTCACACACCATTGCACTTGTGTATATGGCTGTGTGACAATAAAGTGATTTGATTTTTATTTGATTTGAAAACAAACCTGCAGTGAAAGTAAATGGAGACTAAAGCTAACATTCTGTCTAACATCTTCTTAATTGTGTTCCATAGAAGAACGAAAGTCATTTGGTTTGAAACAACATGAGGGTGTATGATGACATTTTCCATTAATAATAATTATTATGATTATTATTAGTACTATTATTATTGTGTAATACATGTTAAATGTGTATTATGTAATATGTTGGGGAGTAAATGTCTATTATGTTATATGTGAAAGTAACTAGTTACTCGCTACTTGAGTATTCTTTTAATTGGATACTTTCTTACTCTTACTCGAGTAATTTTTAACATTACTACTTTTACTTCTACTTGAGTAATTTTTTTTTTTTTTTTTTTTTACCTGAGTAAATATTTTGGCTACTCTAGTCACCTCTGGATACAGCAGAGAAAGATCCACCAATCAGAGAACCACAGCCAACGAATCAGTCTTAATCTCATGGTTTGAGGACTCAGAGATGACGAGTCATGATGAGCTATATTCATGTTGATATTATGTTATTCACTTAAAAATGTATAAACTGTATATTACTTTGAGGAAGATAAACAACATTCAATTATATTTTAATATGATTATTAAAGCATTTTATTCACTACACAATGCACATTCATGTTTGTATTGTACTACACATATCATTTTAAGAGGTTAAACTCGTAAAATGGCTGAAATTAGTCCAATTGAAGACCCTTTTTATATTACAGCCTCAGTTGACCATGCAAGTGTACCGTCATACTACAACAGTACAGCAAACAATAAAAGACTGTAATATAAAAATGCAAAACAAGTATTTAATAATTATGAAACACTATGAACATGAAAATAATATGCAGAAATATGCAATATAACAATTACAGTAATACATTTGTAATTGCTTATTTGGAAGTAAAGTTACAACAGAGAGATGGTTACATGCTAAACAAATGAATAAATATTACTGTGCTATGAAATTGGTACATTTATTGACAACTTGAGATGAGCATACATTCATGGGGAACGTACCTACAGTGGCTTTTAAGATCTGTTTAAACATCTGCTAAAAGGATAAAATGGCAAGTGTCCGTACTGATGTATTGCTCCAAAAATATTTATTGGCTTACAATTGCTTGCAGTCTAATTTTTCTGCTACAAGGACAGTCAATTGACAACTTATGCATTTCTGTGACTGAGGTAAAAAAAAAAAAAAAAAAAGGAAAGACAAAAATAGCCTAAAAAAACAGAGGCACAAACATTTAGAGTCACGCAATTGGGAATTTTGAAACTGCAGCAATGTTGTAAAATACTCAGAAGTTATGAATATTAGTAAACATGTAACAGTAACTTCACTGAAAAAAACGAAACTTATAAACACATTGCAATCGGTACACAAGTAATGTTCGATTCATTAAAGCATGACAAACAATATAAGCTACAACAATCCTGTCAGAAAGCATATCCAAGCAGTATAGCAGGTAAATAACTTCGCCAAACAGTAAAAAAAACATTAAATCCATTAGGAGAGTGATTTCACTCCGCTGCTGTCCTGACTCCTGAAACCGCTGTCACACTCGCTTCCCGCTTCTCGCAGCTGGACCTCCTTTCTCAGCTTACGGATATGATGTAAACATGCAACGACGAATGAAATATTCCAATTAAAAATTAATTTATAAAGCACTTTAAAAACCACCAAAGTGCTGTACAATGACAAGAAAATAAAAATATCTTATAAAAAAGAATTAATATGAAATTAAAATACATAACAACAATACACAGCACAAACGTGACTGTTCAACACCTATTGATCATTATAAAGTAGCAAAGGCTTCACTAAACAGATACTTCTTAAGATGGGTTTTAAACATATGTCTGCGATTTCGCGCCAAATCCGACCCTCAAAATAAATATCATTATTGTAGGCTTACTGTAGTGAATCGGGGTAAGACAAGGACGTGGTTTTGAACATGGGTTTTTTATGTACTCACTCAATAATGAACTTGTTAATTGTTACCAACAAAATCTTACATAGTGCAGCTTTAAAATATATATTTTCTATACTTATAATCAACATCCTAAAATAACATTTTTATACATTCCCATAGTTTTTTTATTCAATGACATCATTCGCAGTGCTTCATTGGATTGTAGTCCATGTCCTCATTAAAGACGTTCAGTACACAGTCTTGTATCTTTGTCTTTATGTCCAATTTTTAAATAATTCTTTGCCTCAAAACGAAGTTCGTGAAGTTGTGATTCAACCTCGCAGCTGGTTGGTTTGGTTCATGGCTTACAACTCTTTTATGAAGGATTTTATGAAAGGTCTATGTAAGAAATGAATGGGAAAAAATACTCCCGGAACTCAGACGGCTGAAAAAGTGGGTGGGCAGTGTTGCGCTCTATTGGCTGAGTCTGAAGTTGACGTGTCGAGACTCTCAATTGACAAGTAATGTTTTTTAAAGCCACACAGTTTCAAAGTGTTCACCCAACCTTAGTCAACCAACCTACCGCTGGATTACATAAAGCTGACTCTGAACATTAAACTGGAATAAGACATCATATTTAAGTCCAAAAAATGTACTAATCAGATTTTACCTATAACTATAACTGTTCTGAATCTCTTTGACTGTTTTTGAATCTCTGATGGTCATGACATATTCTGGAACATGGCAGCAGGTCACAGAACAGTGTTCATGTGAGATGTGGTGTGGAATAAGGCTTTACATTCCGCTACTGGTCAGGCTCAGTTGCCCTGTCACATTACACAGCTGCTGATCACCTGACTCTGAGGGTCATATTTTTCCACTGGGGAATCCTGCGGTAAGAGTGTGTAGAATTGTTTCCCAACCTGAAGCATTCACTGTAGCTGTTCATGTCCCATGATGGCTGCCTTACGTTCAAAAGACGTTATTCTGATTTGCACTTAACAAGAGTCTGCCAATTAAGCAATCCACAGTTTTCCTCAGCAACCACTGGGCAGCGCCATGATGATTAGAATTGCCTGTTTTCTGTTTCTGGTCTCGAGACGCAATGTAAAACTAACCGAAATGATGATCCAGACGGAGAACAACAACACTTTGTGTTATAAAAATGAATTTCACACTTTACTTGTGCCATTGTTGTCCGTCATTACAACTCAAAGTAGTTAATGATATCAACGTAACTAATTTCGGACCATCGCTTCATGTCATCTACATATCAAAGTCTTTCTAGCAAGTCAGTCCACTGTTGGCCATCTTTGGAATGCTCTCGGGAGGATATTTCCAGTCATGACAGTGCAGCTCCTATCTACTTGAATGGAAGCACCGAAATCTCCAAAACAGTCGGACAAGATTACGATCAAAGAACATATTTCAAATCAGCAGTAAAATCTGACAACACTGAATTTTTAAATTGTGCTTCTTTACCTCAGATAATGCAAAAAAAAAAAAAAAAAAAAAACACACAATTGTCCCGGCTTGTATAGCTAATGCGCATGCACATTCTCGAGTTGATTGACAGGCGATGTCAGTATCTAAAAGGTGATTGGCTCTTTTACCTGTAAGGTGGGGTTTCCTTTCTTAATGCGTGAATGGAGACTCGATTACGTCATTCAAAATGTGTCATGGGAAGGGGTGGTCGCTCCGAGGCACATTTAACGGAATTCGTTGGTCGCGTTCTCTGACTGGTGGAACTTTCTTTGCTGTAACGTGGGTAATGTAGATGTTTACCATGAATTCTGCCATCAAACACCATTTTTAAACAATTAAGTTGAAATAATGCAGTCTGATGGCTTCAGCGGAAGCATATACCCGTGATGAACAATCTCATAGCTCACAGTAGGTCTGTCTTAAAAGGTTTATAAGTTTTCATTGAAAATCAATTGTCTCTGGGATAAATTAATGGGATTTTTATTTCGGAACCAGACTGTTGCGATCTATTGCTGTTATAAAACGGTTACCACATAAAAAATATGAAGGGCACAAATGTTTACTAAAATGTAAAAAAAAATTACGTAAAATCATTAAATGCCATCCATCCGTTAAAAGATATAGGGAAACTTCCAAACAGCATTTTTGCACCCTTGAACGGCACTGCGGGAATTGGGGATGCCACTCAAAGGGTCATTCCAAATGAAAGTGAGAAATTGTATCTTTACATGAAGTGCCCTTTTACAAGACTGTTACCGATGGTACATTCATACTACTGTATGAACGCCATGCTCCCTTCAGAGTAACCACTTCAAGGCTCTGCCCTTCAGAGTGAGTAGGGTGTAGGAATGCTCACTTTCAGTTGGAATTCGACCACAGTCTTTTGTCTGTTCTGCCATATGTGCAGTAATTTTTTTACAATAATTTTAAGAATTGTATGTTTTTGCAAATATTCATGTGATATTTTCAGCATGGTTGCTAGTGACAGTAACATTTTTTATCATAAATCTGCCTTAAATATAATTTTGGTAGTTTTAAGAGATGTTATGCAAAACTCCAACCTTTGTGGATGTAAAATACACCTTAAAGGATATCAGAAGCAGCATTCTTGTTATTTGAAATGTAAAAAAAAAAAATCAGCTGTAACATAGTTGATTTTATTTCACAAAATACGACACCATTTACATAAGAAGATCTGTTTTAACTTGCAAAGGAACAATATTTAATTAATTTTGTAAAATCAATGAAATGTCCTTCAATCCCTAATCATCATGATTCACACGCATGCACACACACACACATGCATGAGGGCACACATACCATCTGTGTCCTCTGACAAATACAGGCTTAAATTATGACAACAAACAGATCTATGGAAAATAATTCATTATCATCAGTGGACATCAGTGGGGGTTACATCAACTATGTTACTTGGCCCTATGGTAACTTAGTTGACAGGTCCCCCATTTTGACTCATAATTTCAATAGTAGGCCTTGCCTGGCTAAACACGTGTCATTTTCTTGATCAGGTAACCTCAAATTTGAATATACATTTTAGTTAAAATCACAAAAATATTGCAAACCATAACAATGTACCCAACATAGTTGATGGTCAATTAATATACTCCTTGACAATATGCTATCGTAGTTAAAATATTTAAATAATTTTTAACACCATTATGTGTTAAAAATGTCCACCACAGAGGAAATTAAATCACATGATGCTGGTCACATAATTTTGGGATACATAATTTTTTAGTTGCAGGGGGTTTGGTTAGTAACATAGTTGACAGAACTTTGTGAAAATGAGTAAAATAAGACATTTTCTTTATTAAAATGTCAAACTCAATCTAAAAAAATCTATTTTTCTGAAGTGTTTAGAATTTAGAAAAGAATAAAATCTAGATAATGTTGACTAAAAAAAAAAAAAAAAAATTCTTTTGAACTTAAGATGCACTCACTTCAAACACAGACAATGTAAAAACTGTCAATTAAGAAACATCATGGCAATTTCAAGCTGTAATGTCATCTAAATAATTTGGATGAATTTTTCAGCACAGATTTTGTACTTGTTTTGACTGTAAACAAGTCAATAATAATAATATTAAATAACAATTATATTGAAAAAAAAACATACACTGAAAAAAATTCTTATGCAGTGTTGCTTCTAAAACAAAGATTTGATACATTTATCTTGTTTTAAGGATTTTTTTTTGTTTTGTTTTTAACAGCAAAACAATACAAAAATTCTCATTAAGAATAAGATTTTTGCAGTACATCTTTGCACTAATGTCAGAGATCTTACTAGATATTTGCTTTTATCTAACATGGATTTTTTGGGTAGAATAAATATAATTATGCCTGGTAACAGGTGCATGTAAAAGGGCTAGAAATAGCATTTAAGCTTAGCATAAAGCTAAATGTTCACATGACAAGTTACACAAGGTTAACTATTTCTGCTGCTCCAAACTTACTTCAAACCCCCACAGAGTGTACACAACAACATCTCCTGATCGTATGTGGAAAGTTCTTCAATGACATCATATCCACCTTTTCACTCATAACAGTGTGAGAGCACCCTCTGTCTGCTTGTATGAATGTAACACATCATAAGAAAGTATTTCACCGCTGTTCAAATGTTCCTCGGATCACATCATTTATATGTATAAATGTTTTCCATCTGAATAGACTAAATATAATATGAAACAAATGACCATAAAATGCAAAGTAATCTCTGCAGTAATCAAAATATTTTTAATGTAACTGTATTCTGATTACAAACAGTCACTAATATTTTGAATTTTAAATATGTAATCCTGTTACATGTATTCCATTATTTCCCAACCCTGCCCATAAAGCCTCAGAAGCTGAGGAGACGTCACGTTCAAAATGCTGGATTTAAAAAATTAAAACGGATGAGAACCGCAAGCCGGACGGCTCGTTTCAACTGTTAGTGCTGAATATAGCAAGAAAGTTGTTCTCTGTGCTTAAATGGTGCTTGTTTGAGTCTGTTGTATATTCCGTCATATATATTCGGGTCATGGGGCAAAGTTCTTGGATGAAATATGTCCAGAATAATACTCGCATACATACAGTACCTAAGGATCATACTGTTTTACCAGCCGAGAAATGCGTCCTTCATCAATCGTAGTAAATACTCTGACAGTACGTGATTTCAGATGCACCTAGAAGCTTGTTGAAAAGGTCATAGCTGTGCTTTATTGTGAATAAAACACAACCATTGACCAATCAGCATCCAGGGACTGGAACTATCTGTTTAATAAAATGACATATAATGGCTCTGTGCCAAAACCTAGTGAGCTGCCTACACATGTAGCTTTTTAAAGGCATCAGAGGCTGTGCATCCAAAAAAAAAAAAAAAAAAAAAAAAAAAAAAGCCTTTAAAGATTGGCCTGATTTTAAGGCAGCATGTATCCTTTGCAGAGACAGCAATCCCAGAATGAACTCAGTGAACTCAGAAGTTCAAGATAGCAGACAAAGCGAGAAAAATTGTACTTATAAATACACCTATAATTCATTCAGTACCAAAATATCCATTAAAATAGTTCAATCGAATTAATTTGATTACTATTTCACTCAGTATTTGTGTACTGCATGTTTATATGCTTTTTACTGTATGGCATTGTTAGCTTAGCAACATGCTAACACCAAACTCTATTGAAATCAGTTGAGAGTCGAGTCTCTTGTGCACTTTACGGGAGTTGCGGCCCATGAAGAGTCACTTGTGAGGATGCTGCCTTTCATGGTATACAAATTTTATATTTACAGTCGTTTTTGTCTGGGAAAATATTGGACTCATTTTGCACTCATGGGCGGATACAAAGATTTTTCGCCTAATACCAGCTGTAACCGATTAGCAATACCAAACAACAAATCATGGTTTTTGTCTGTGACATTAATATTATTGGCTATTTAAAAAAAAAGAAGGGAAATCCCTTTGATATGTCCCAGCCAACTTCCTGTTTGAATAAATGTCAAACCAGGACAGCAAGCTGTGCTTGTCAGGTTATTTCTCTTTAAGTGTTAAGAAATTCAGGGTTGTAGTTAGTTTGAAGATGCAAAGATGCAGATAAATTGCATGCAGGAAGCGCTTTACATGATGGGGCTGTTGGTTTCAACACTTCCTAAATTTAACAGGTATCACGTCAGCGTCCTCTCAAACCAGATAATTCCCCTTGTACATGCTGTTATTCTACTTGTCTCTGTCTCTCAATTTCTCCCTCTTACCCTGGCATCAGCTTGCTGTTTTCTTGTTGTCATTAAACAGTGAAATCTCTTTACCGTGTTGCTGAGGCTGATCCTGCGTGAGCTGTGTAATCTTCTCGTAATGGCATGTGAATACTGCCGGACAATAAATCTACACCTCATCAGTGCTCTTTATTAAATATAGACACCGACCGACAGGCCTCAGTATATTCAACTGAACCACTGATGGAGACTCCAGCAGCACACATCATGATGGATGAAGCAATCAGGCCCCAACCTGACAAAGCACACGACCCTGACACCATCCATGCGTGAGATGTGGGGGTACCGGCGGGGCAAGAGGCAAGCAAGGGGCATCTGCTGCAGGGTTTGGGGGCAATAACAGAAAGAAGAAGTCATCACTTTTTTTTTTTTTTTTTTTTTTTTGGTTTGCACACCTACTCATTTTTACTAGTTAACTAGTCGCCCAGAAAAGTCAGTCTGCGGGTCATTATTTACCTCATGTAAATGAGTCACCATATGTCGCACAGCATCAGCAGTCTTTGCCATTTCTGGCAAGAAAGGAATTCTCTTCCTACTGTCACTAAATAGAATTTTTTTTATTTTTTTTTGATTAATCAGTACTAGTAATCTTGTATTTGTAATCCTAAACAAAATAAACAATTTAAACGTTTAAGATGTTTAGATATTTTTACTGGAAAACAAGATATCTTTACAATTTTCAAATATGGATATTTCCTATTACATTATGTTTAAGATAGAATATATATATATATATATATATATATATATATATATATATATATATATATATATATATTTATTTTTTTCTTACCCCATTGTTTTCTTCTTGTTTTAAGCATAATTCTAACTAAATTTATAGAGTTTCATGCTAAAAACAAGAAAAAACTATTTGCCAAAATTTGCATATTTTAATACTTTTATTTTTAAAAAATGTGCATACTTTGCCATACATTTAAAATAAAATTAATTCCAAATATTTATCTCTTAGACAATTATGCTTTACATGTGACTGTACTTTGTTTTAAAGATGTTTAGACATATTTATTGGAAAACAAGACAAAAATATATTTTTGCTGAATGTGATCCACGCCTAGTCGACAAAAACACTTCAACTAGGATCAACTAATTAGAATACTACTTCTTGTTTGTTGACATTATCATCCCGCTGATGGGTTTTGATTTATGCCATCAACAAATCCAGCTCCAAAAATCTCAAACTCCAAAGATGCACCCAGTGAATCTCTCAAGGAAGCCTGAGGACCCTTGCAGGGTCAGTTTTGTCAATACTACATGGCTACTCATTAACCAGAGGATCTGTTTTGCGGTGGAAATAAATTATGTGTAATTATGTGACTGATTAAACCTCGTTTCTGGCTTTTAATGAAGCTAAACGGCTCGTGTAGGCCAGTGGTGTCTCTGGGGAGGAGTTATGCAGTGGTGCGGTCCGGTCAGAAGGTCAGGAGAAGCTGATTAAAATGAGGGGATTACTGTATTTAACAGTACTAAACGTCATATTGTCCACACTTCACTGGCTAAATGGTCTCCAGTGCGGTGTTTCATTCTCATGGGCCACTTATCATTACAAAGTACTGATAGATCTTCACTGAAAGTCAACATAAGACAGCAATCGCAACCTATATTCCACAATGTGACGTATTTCCAAGTGAACCTAGAAAAATGTAAGGTCGGACTTTTATCCTTCATTAATTGATTGGACCATTATAATAGTGTAATTCCATATCTGAATGGAGCCAGACTTGTGTTACCTGCAGCTGTTGACTGTGATTCATCTACAGTTTGCATGACATCATGGAGTGGAAATCAATCAATTCACGTCCACTCATAAATAAAATCACCACGACTGCTCACGAACCTTGAGCTCACAAGTGCCAAACACAAAACACTACTAAACATTTAAATACAAGCAACTACAACAGCTTCCACCTTTTACACCACTGTGACAAGTGTAGATCATTTGTAGCTTCTAAATATTTAATTATTGTTCAAAATATAGTTGTATCTTAAATTGGTTTCTTCTTAATAAATATTAAAAGATCTTTTTTTTTTTTTTTAATGGTTAGTTCACCCAAAAACAAAAATTCTCTCTTGATTTACTTACCTTTAAGTCATCCCAGATGTTGACTTTCCTTCTTCAGCAGAACTGAAATGAAGATTTTTATAAGCACATTTCAGCTAAGTTTGTCTATACAATGAAAGTGAATGAGTGGCATCAGACTGCTGTCTGTTTGACAGTCCAAAAGTCATATTTAGGCAGCATTAGAGTAATCCACATGACTCCAGTCGATCAATTAATGTCTTCTGAAGCAAACCGATAGGTTGGTGTAAGAAACAAATTGTTAATTAAATATTTTTTAACTTTAAATCATTACTTCTGGCCAGCGCTGTATTTCTGTTTGAAATGACCTAACACTCGCATGACGTTCATTCCTCTGCTGTATGCAAAGTGCGCACTTTGACTTCTTGAGTGAACGCGCCATTGTGCTTACGTCACAGATGCGTAGACTGCTGGCAGGAAGCGATTTTGAGTCATGTGGATTACTTTTATGCTGCCTAAATATGACTTTCGGACCATCAAACAGTCAGCAGCCTGATGTCACCCATTCACTTGCATTGTATGGACAAAAAGAGCTGAAATGCGTTTATAAAAATCTTCACTTCTGTTCTGCTGAAGAAAGAAAGACACATCTGGGATGGCTTAAAGGTGAGTCAATCATGAGAGAATTATAATTTTGGGGTGAACTAATCCTTTAAGCAAATGTAATGATGATGTTCGCCTACATGAGAACAGCTGTTTTACTCTATGTAAACATGCATGTGGCTACTATGTTGAGATCACAACAAAAAATACGATTCACTATGTCAGCAGTTCTTGGATTTTATTAATTTATTTTTAAGTGCAAACATTTTTAAGGGTTTTTTCTTTATTTCTGACTGTAGGGCTGAGCAATTAATCACAATTGCAATAAAATTGCGATATGAACATGGACAATTTCTAAATTGCGTCAGTATACTTTGTGTACTTTACTTAGAATTCTGTGATGTTTAATTGGCCATTTTGATTGGTGCACAAAAAAGAATACAGTGTACAAAAACGGTACAGTAAGAAAACACAACAGAAATCAGAAGGTAAATAAAGAGAAGCCTACAGAAAAACAAAAAATCACAATGAAAAAAAATCTATCATTTCCGCAGACAAATTTTCCCCCTCCATAAATGTGTTTTTAAATGTAAGGAAAAACATTTGCCAAAATCGCAGTATCTATTAAATATGTCCCATATGATTTTTCTGTTCATATTGCACAGCCCTAATTACTATTAAAACATTTGCTGTAAAAGGACAGTAGAAACTACAGTATTTAAATCCGTTTTTTTTATTTATTATTTTTTTTTTTATATATATATATATCCATAAAATACAGTTTGACACTGTATGGTGTGTGCATAATGCAATTTTTTTTTTTTTTTTTTCACTCATGTTAAGTGTTATTGAACACAGGCTCCGGTCGAGAGGAAATTGATTGACATTGAAACTCACACAAACTCAACCAACAGACCATCAGTGTGAGTGGGAGGAGACCACAACCATAAACTGACAGAAATACATTTTCTAATTTAAGCTCGTAAATACAGGCGGATTAAAACTTGTCGTGTTTTATGTTTATTTGGTTTGTAAAAGGCTGCTGGACTCGTAAAAAGCCTTTTTGCAAAGTTTTCGGCTTTTGTCTTTTTTTAGAATTGCAGCCTTTGATTTAGTGAGTGTGGAATATATCACAGCGACATGGCCAGCTCGCCTTTGTAACAGAAGATGCTTCCAACAATGAACTTTATTGGGCTGCATAAAAACAAGCTAAAAACTGATTACATTTTTTTATTTTTTTACTAGTGCTACAGATAGATCACAAAGACAGATGTTTATCCACAGAGAGTAAAAGACATGATCTGACAAGCATTTCAGCATATGTGTAAATGGACATGTCAAACTAGATTTAAACAAAGAAAATATGACTGGTGCTCGCTCATGCAAAACTCACTGCCGCAATGCTAGGGCGTTGCTATGAGGTTGCTAACCCATTCAAGTCTAGTTTTATTCTGGTACAGTATGTAATGCCCATTTTTCATTTCAATTCAGTCCATTTCTGATGCATTAAAACTATATTCTCCTTTTTGAAAACATTACGGAAGTAAAATGGGTTGTGAATATATGCCTATCACCAACAAGATGTGTCTGTTTCAACAAAGACAGTGGCCTTTAGTAATATAGAAGGCCGTCACTGTCATGCAGCGCTCATGCGCTAATCAATGCACTTTGCATATGCATCTCTTCACAATTTACTCGGTCCTGTGCTGAATCACTGACACATTTCACATTCTGTTTAGCATGAATTCAGTTGTCTTGCTTTAAAATGAGGCCTAATAGCATCTGAACGTGTTTGACATCTGTAAGTGTGCTGACCTGTTCTCCAGCTGCACCTGTTCATCCCGCCACCTCCATTCCAGCCCTTATTGATCCCCTTCACACTGTCAGGGGCACCGCGGTCCTGATCGCAATCTGTTAATTAATGTATCCTCCAGCACACCTAGACACTGTTCGCCCACCTGATAACGGAAATTAAACACTCAAGTTTCCCTTTTTCATGCTTTTCTTATTTTCCTCCCTCTGTTTTTCTCTCTTGTCCCAAAAACACTGGAAAGTGTCACCCGACGGCTGATAGGCATCACCCACTCATCTCTGCCTCAATACGATCATTCATTTGAAAGAGGGAGAGTTTGGGGTCAGGTGCGATCAATACTGTAATCTATCAGTTCTTTAATCATGAGGGGGGCAGATAGCGCTGCTTTAATGGATGTGTAAAGCAATAATTTTAATCATCAGAGGGTCGTGATGTTTATTGACAGTTGTCAAACAAGAGGAAGTAGATGAAAAAGTAGCACGCACATACATCTGCACTATTTTGCACCATTTTGTAGTGTAAGTAGTGTGAGTAGTGGGTTCATACTGAAAATACAGCAAAAATAAAGTTTACTACAAGTACCCAGATAATGCACGTCTTCCAGGAGCGTCAGACCGGGGGTAATGCTGGACTTGAGTAACAGGGGTCCTCACTGGAGGGGAGCCCACTGGAAGGCAATATTGATATTCCATGAAGAAAAGCATTTATTTCCATCTAAGGAAAGAAAACAAAACAAAATGTAACAATATAAGGCTTTATTAACATTTTTCGAACAAAGCCATCCACAATATAAAGATAGAAATGCACTAAAATAGCACCAACTCAAGTAACATAAAAACATTTCCCAAAGTCTAACTGTGAGGTTGACTAATTTTCATAGATCTAGTCCCCACATAGGCTGCATTTATATTGCAATGGGCAATAAATCTCTTAAACTCTCATCCTCCACAATCTGCCGGTAGACTATCTGCTTTCCTACAGCAATTGTTAAGCCGTGTTCATGATTTGCGAAAGGGCATCAACACCAGCGCCACTTTGAACTCCACATGACGTGCTTCTGTGGGAATTAAAATGCACCTTGCATAGGCTGAAAAATACTTGATTTCTATCACAAGTCCCATCTGGGCTTGTCTTGTACATCAAATACACTAAGAGGTCCTTTTTCATCATTATATTTCGGAAGCGCTGTTGTGTGTGTGTGTGTGTGTGTGTGTGTATGTGCATAGATAATTTTATTTACCGAGATTTATTAACCTCTGCCGCTCTATCATTGAAGAAAGCGTAACGGTCAACTAGTGTGTTATGACAGTACCGCCCATAGAATGGCTATTGGACTGCCGCGTTATGCTATTTTAAGCTAAGCTTGTAGGCTCACCTTGCTAGAAGGTCTCTTGTGTGTGTATATAGTGAAGTGTGCATGAGTGTAATGACTCCAGGCAGACACATTACATAGGTTCCACCCTTCCCAACAAGTGTTTATGCTGGTTTATGTTGTTTTAACGGTAAACGCAATAATCGCGATTAAGAAACATTTACTTTTTTAATTAATTGCATGCATTAACATATTAATTCTGACAGCTCTAGTTTTTACTGATCAGATTTTGAGCCGATTGAATAAGATCATCCCATTTACACTTGGCAACATCAATGTGTATCGGGTTGCGAATTTAAAAGATGTGATTTATTATTGGATTCCAAGTGACTTTGCTCCCTGTGCGAGTATCTGTGTGTGTGCACGCTTTGTAATTTAAAAAAGTACCCCCACCACACTTAAATAGTGAGATAGTTTTGTGCCTGAGGCCCAACATTTGTTGCTACGCCCTTGATTTCATCAACTGATGAAAAAAAAAAGGCGTGTGAAATGTTGGACACTTCATGCACTACTTCAAGCTACATGAACCAACCCTTAAAAAGAAAAATCACCAAATTATATCTTTTATATCCCTAAAAAATAGACATTTCTATCAGACAGCACCAAGATGAAATGGAAAGCAAAAGCAGACTATACATTTTAATTTTATAAGGTATCTCTATACTCTTACTGTATGTCAGCTTTTGGATTTTATTTCTCCTGAGGAATTTTAGGAGAAACATTTTTGAAAAATAGACAAATTTGATATATTCTTCATTCAGTAGTCTTAAAATTTCTGTTTTATCAAAAAAATAATGTCTCGTCTGTTTCTCAGGTTTCTCGAGTCTGTCTCTGGGAGACCAGATGAGTCTACTGCAGAGCGCATGGATGGAGATCCTGATCCTGAGTATCGTGTTTCGCTCACTGCCGTATGAGGATGAGCTGGTGTACGCTGAGGATTACGTGATGGATGAGGAGCATTCGCGACTCACAGGTCTGCTCGACCTTTACGTCTCCATACTGCAGCTCGTACGCAAGTACAAGAAACTCAAGGTGGAGAAAGAGGAGTTTGTCACGCTCAAGGCCATCGCGCTCGCCAACTCAGGTACGACTAATAGTCACCCTTTGCCTAGAATTTGCAGACATGTACTCTTGACATTTTCTCAACCAACTTCTTGAGGTATTACCCTGGGATGCTTTTTAAACAGTATTGAAGGAGTTCCCATCTATGTTGGGCACTTATTGGCTGCTTTTCTTTATTATTTGGTCCAAGTCATCAATTTCAAAAACTTTTTTATTATTAAATTTTAGTTTTATAATGAAATAAATTAATATGGTGGCACAATTATATTTTTGTCTACAAAACTAATTTCAAACATTTAAGCATACGCCTTCAGATCAATTTTTTTTAAAAAACAAACATTTCAGGCAAGTGTTTCAAAACTTATGAATGGTAGTGTACGTATACTTTAAACATAAATGTTTTATATATATATTTTTAGATGTTTACAAAAAACTTTTGTAACTTTTGATGTAACTTTACAAATAAAGTTATTATACATAAAAATAATAATAACATTATTAGTTGTATTAATAATTGTAATATTACTTATAGTATTATTAACATGTAAAATTATATATATATTAAAATGTGAAAATTATAAAATGAAAAATATGTATTGCATATTTATTTATTTATTTGTACTTTTTGAGATTAAGCACACTTCTGAGGACAGTTTCTATTTGCTACGCTTGGAGGTGATGTGAGTTCCATAGACGGATTCACCCCAGATAAACATGAAGGGCAAAAAAGGAAAGCGAGGCTGAGAGAGACCGTTGAGCTTTTAATTGAACGCCTTCTGTGTCGCCGCATTCCATGCTTCTCTTTCTCTTTCCATAACAGTAGCCACAGGGCCTGGCCGCCGTGAGAAATAAATTTAGCATTTCATTAGGAACAGCAGGGCTGTCAATTAAATGTGTTAAGTGGAATGGAATGAGTATGAGTGCACGATGGGCCTCGTTTGTTCCAGGGGAGAAGACACAGTGCCCGTATCGACAGCAGGCTTTTCAGGAGGCAGCCACGTCCTGATCTGATCAATGTGGCCCGCACTCGCACCCTCGTTGTATTCTGTCGTTTTGCTCGCTGTCTCTCTTTGTCTGGCTGAGAAATAGAAATGCTGATGGTGGCGTTTGCCATGCGTCAGGATGACAGGCTAAGCGCTGCGAGAGGTACGACAGGAGAAAGAGAGAGAGAGACAGGCTCTGTCCGATGGGCCTCACGGGAGCACCGCTGTCTGACAGATGTGAAAATTCATAGCCATTGATTTTGTAATTAGCAGTTTATCAATCGTATCGACAGCCTCTTTCTGATGGATTGCAAGGAAATTGTTTCTTCAGAGGTGTTTTTTTAACCCCCACCACCACCCCCCAGTGTCTTTCTCTCTCTCTCTGTCAGGTTCAGTATGGTTTATTGATAAATAACATTATATTTGTATCCCTAAAACAGTAAAAATAATAGATATAGATAACATATATTGCACAGAATAGTATAATATATATATATATATATATATATATATATATATATATATATATATATATATTATATTATATTATATTATATTATATTATTATATAAATAATACTAAATTGTTATAAATTATAAAAAATACTTCATAAATACATAGTAGAATGGACAATATTTATAGTATAGCATAGTGTAAAATACAGTAAATACTGAAAAAATAGTAAATATTAACAATAAACTATTACAAATAAATTTCTTCAAAATAAAAAATAATGTATGGCATTTTTTAGTTATTATAATTATATATACATCTTCTTTGCACTAAGCACAAATAGTGGCAGATACTATTTACACCCCTAATTACATACTAACATAGAATAGTGGCATCACTGCAGCGTGTTTATTGTGTTTATTTAGAGTCCAACAAACACACTACACCAACCCCTAAACCTAACCCTAACCTTCCCTTACAAAAATTAACCATGGTTTTACTACAATAACCATATTATCACCATGGTGTTTTGTAGTAAAATCATAGTAACCACAAAATTAAACATGGTCACAATATTAACTCCACACTACTCCATAGTAACAAAATGGTTAATTGCATTAAAACTATGGCTTCCACAAAAAAAAAAAAAAAAAAAAAAAAAAAAAAAAACATGGTTACTACAATATTACTATAGTAAAACCTTGCATCTCAACTCCCTGACTCCCTCTGGGTCGTCTGCACGAAGACAGCACATCCACAATGTTGTTAAACCCAACGCCACTGCAGCTATACTAGGGGTGCAGTTTGTCTTCAATTTGTGTTTTTACTAGACTATTAGAGTGGAAATAGCTGTGCTGTGTGACAGGTGCCATTTACACCAACTGTAGTTATTAAAATTTTATTTTATAGATGTATATATGTCATTTTAATTACATATTGAAAAAGTGAATTGGTTGAATTTTTTTAAAGTCAAACGACTACATCTGTTGTGGCTCATTTGTGACATGAGTAATCATGTCTAGATTGTATTTAAATATTGTACTTAGTATTTGTTGTTTGTACTTGCAGACTCCATGCACATAGAGGACATAGAGTCGGTTCAGAAGCTCCAGGATGCTCTTCATGAAGCTCTGCAGGACTACGAAAGCTGTCAACACACAGAAGACCCTCGACGGGCTGGAAAACTGCTCATGACGCTTCCTCTGTTGCGACAGACAGCCACCAAAGCCGTTCAACACTTCTATAGTATCAAGATGCAGGGCAAGGTGCCCATGCACAAACTCTTCCTGGAGATGCTGGAGGCCAAAGTCTGATTGGCCGGCCACAGCTTCATCCTGTAACATCATAAAGGCTACAGCGAATTGGGTGTGGCAGAGACACATTTGCTGCGGAGGACACGCGGTCTTCTGGCAGACACGCAGGTTGCAGACTTTTCTCTCTTGTGTCCTTGAGACGCGAGACATTTTTAAAGACCTGAAAACTAAAAAATAAATAACTTGGTTCAAAGTATAAATATAAAGGGAAAAAAATAATAATTAAAAATCTATAACAAATGCTATGTACTTGTACAGTAATGCTTTTTTTTTTTGTTTTGTTTTTTTTTTGTTCATGATCTGTGGTTGTATATAATGAAAGAAACTTCTGTAAGTCATTTCAGAGTGAATAGTCTCATATAGGTGGTCCTTTTTTGGTCCTGCTTTCAAAAACTTAACCCTCTGTACGTTTCAAAAGCAACCCC
Organism: Myxocyprinus asiaticus; assembly: GCF_019703515.2. NCBI lineage: Eukaryota > Metazoa > Chordata > Actinopteri > Cypriniformes > Catostomidae > Myxocyprinus > Myxocyprinus asiaticus. Next base: position 2,266,400 of record NC_059360.1, read on the forward strand.
ATGTTGAACATACGTCATTGTTCAGCACCCTGGACAACACTACGACACCTTGAGGACTTGTAAATATTCAAAGCAAAGAGCGGTGGGATGAGGCCAAGAGTTGACAATGAAACGTTGGGCAAAATGCACCCATTTGTTGCCCGGTTCCTCCCTAAATGTAAACTGACGTCCTTGAATATACCTCTTTGGAACGGTGAATCCTTGTCTTCTGGACCTTTCATCCTGGGTCCGTGAGGGCAAACATTTGTAAAATGATTATCCAAATGCCTGTAGCCAGGATTTAAGTCAGCTTACTCTGTAGTAACTCAGCAATAAATTGAGTCAACGGTTGGTTGACGTCCAACTATCTTCTTTGCTTGTCCTGCAAGAGGGTGAGGTACGTCCCCCTCCTGTGTTGCACTGTACTCTTTTTTTTAAACTACTTGTTTTTGTTGTGGTTGATGTTTTGACCTAAATTTGGTTGATGGGGCAAAGCTGGCACTCAGTGTTAGCTGGTGAGTCTTCATAGGTGACCCAATTTGTCCAAGACAAGGGTCGAGCGAGGGATCATTGGGGAAAGTGGGCTTCAGTTGGAGGGGAGAAAGCTTCAAAGGATTTACGATTAGTGGCAGAAGTCCAAGAGATTCCATGTTCAAACAATCAGACGTCCATATGTCAAACGCCCTATTTTGGGCTCGTTAAGCCACAGGAAAGCCAAGCTGTGCAGAGAGGAAACGAGGTACCCATCATATCCTTGGACCTTTATAGAGGCTGCCAGGACTTTTATAGCCATGTATCCAAATAAAGGTGGGCAGGTGCAGGTCTTTATCACCAGCTTTATTTTTAGGTCTTGGAAGATGACAGTGGTCTGAATAGGGGGAGTATTTGACCACATGTTGACACAATAGCATTTCTGCACAGCTTGCTAAAATGACCTTTGAAGTAGACGCCCCTATAAACAGCTTATGCATCCTAGGTCCACTTGAAGGTTCTGGCTATGAGAAGATGACCCAAAACCACCATGTTCAATCAGATTCCTGTCTGTGAATTTATGCTGCGCTCCATTCAACTCTGAATTTCCAACCTCCTGCTTGGCAAAGTGCAATAAAATGGCACTTGAAGTGAGGTTTCCAACTTTGATGTTTAGTGTCACGTAACATCGCGACACCCAGAGAGATGTATACAGTTAGCAGTAAACATATTTTCCACCATCGGACCAAACGGTTCTGAGCATGGTGAGTAACGGTTCAGGTAGATTTTCCACTTGAGCACGGCTGGGTAAGGTACAATTACAAACCGTTCCTGGCCCAGATATCTAGTCTGGCCAAACGCCTGTAGTGACGTGGCCATTCACGATTGGCCACTTGCTCAGTCAGTCCGTTCTAATCCTGATTTCACAGCACCACAGTGCAAAAAGATTGGTATGGAACGGCATGGTTCTGCAACAAAAACCATTTGGCCCAAAGGTGGAAAGGTGACTATTGACTTTTAAGCAAATAAAATTAATCAGTAAGTCAAAGTTTCTATGTTACGTACATGATAATAAAGCTTGCTTATCAAACAAGGTCAATTATTTTAATGTTGATCATTGTACACCTGCAAAACATATAGCAGTGCGTTAGCAGTTTTGTTCCTTTTATGTAATTTTCCGAACATCGGACAACAGAATGCTATTGTCAGAGGTTGTAGGTATCAAGTAGGAAAATCCCACATCCTCACTGATCTCACTGAGAATTCAGCAACAGTATGCCGAAAGTTCTGCTGTGGAAATTGGTCTGTGCTTACCAAAATTCAAACCACTGCCCCCAGTGGCCGAAGCTGGAAGTGTTTTTGAACACATCCAGTTTCCAGGTGAAATGTCCACAGAGTGGTGCCAAAAGCGAGTTGTATTTTTATTTGTAAATGATGTAATACAGTCAGCAGGAATGCATATTTTATTAATCCTACATTCTAACCCAAATCCCAACCATAAACCTTATCATTAGTGGACTAAATATATCATTCTAGATTGAAAATGCAACCTCCAAATCACACTCAACTTTGTTTGTGTAAACGTGATTACTTCCTGGTTTCCATGGGACCAGAACCTGTGTTTTGAGGTTGCTCGCACAAAGCACTATCAGTAGTACCAAAGGGAAAGGTGATTACATCTGAATTGATGCAAAAATGTCTGATGGGAGATAGCGTGTTTTAGAAATTCGGCAGAATAGGGTCGATTTTATGGTACATGAATATTTCAAAGAAGCGTGTCGATTTCCTTTGGGATCATGTTTTTTTTTACATCTGACATTGAATGGAATGCAGAATTAGCATTGTAATTTCGTTTGCAGTGCTTGATGGCAAACATAGTCCATTTTGTACATTTAGGTCTCAGTTATCCTCCATTTTAGAGGGAGTGTACTGCCACTGTTTAATTGAAGTAAATGACATCAGTAGTGTAAGTCCCTTAGACTTACACTACTGATGTCATTTATTTCAGTTAAACAGTGGCATTGTTTCAATTCAATACTGTGATTGAAGAAACTGATAGTGATGGTGGCCAGTTCATCACTCTCATTATATCGCTGGCCAATGAGAGACCTGTCTTACACTCACTGGCTTCCTAAGGGAGGAGGGTGAGTCTTCTCCTCGTAAGCAGACCATTTGGATAAACAGAATATAATACAAGATTCTTTTTTTATGCAGTGCAACAATGTGTTAACATCAGGGATAAATTCTGACCCAAGTCATGCCAAAGTAGAGCACCTCTAAACTGCATAGTGAACATTTCACCTTTCCGTGTTAAAAGTGCGAGTTAAGCCCCAAATACATCCTACGCAAGTACGTGAATTAGCTATGCAAGCTTGATTATACACGTCGCATTCAAAAATGTCTCAGAACATAATTTACAACACAATGCAAATATAAGTTGTATTTTCAGCATTTCCACAAGGGGTGCTAGAGCAGACATTAGCTTAAACTCTGCTACTACGGTCAATTTTACTGTCATGGCAGAGCAAAAAAAAAAACAAAAAACAAATGCTTTTCAACCAGTTTTCTCTTTCTGGTAAAACTGATTGGCCAAGGAAGTCTTGCTAGTTAAACTATTTAAGAATCCTGGGGGAGATATCAGTATGCCATAATGGGGACTTGATTCACGAAACATTCTTATGAATAAAATTCTTCTTAACTACAGTTCTTTGCCTTAAGAAAAAAGTTACTAATATTTTGTATTCCCAAAAGACTTCTTAAGAATGTTCTTATTTTTTATTTTATTTTTTATCAGTCAACAGACTTATAATTTATCCATATTTTATTTTTTCTGAAGATGATTTTCGTGAATCTGGCCCAAGCAAGAGCGTAGATTTAGCTTGAACATTGGGAGGGTTACAGTGTGAAGAATTTACATGTTTCCATTGATCATTGTACAAATATTTGGGGGGTTGTACTTGCAAACCCCCCTCCCCCCACCCCCACCTGGAATCTACGCCCCTGGGCCCAAGCATCCAAACCACAACATCTGCTGGTGACCAGCACTGTTGGTCTTTTCAGCAGGATTAAACGGACCACATGTTTATAGCTGGCTATCTGAATAATAACACATGTGGTTTAAAGACACGGACGTTTGAAGGTGACTATCACCTTCTTGAGGTTTGTTTTCACCACAGCAACACAGCAACACACGTTAAATATGTACAAGACCGCATGCTTGCAATGCATTGGCCATAATTCGCGTTTGCATACTTGCGTAGACTTTCTGGCCTGAAAATGACGTGGCCGTGTCAACATTTTTGCAAAATGATATTACCTGGTTCATTACATGTATTACGGCAGTTCCGAGTTGAAATGTCCAATGTGTGATGCTAAAAGCAAGTTAAATGATCTTCCAAACAGATGAGGTTTTTAAGGTAATTGCTCTTTTAAGTTTTAAATCAACAAAACCTACCGAACCTTGCCTAAACCTTACATTTATAATCTGATAATTTGCAGTTTTACTGGTGATTTGTGTGAAAGTGAATAAAAGTCGTTGTAGCAACTCTAGTGTTAATTTCAGCAGGAAACTGCTGCGATACATCCAACAAGCCACGTAAAATTCATTTTGAAAAATGTAGATATAGTAACGTGATTCTATGAGACCAGATTGGAAGAACCTTTCATGAAACAAACTCTTATGAAACATCATAACCCTGCTCAAGTGCAGATGCCACTTTTCTTTTTTATCAGACTTCATGTTTTGTTTAAAATCTGTTGAGGTCAGTCCATATATCGCAAACACTACACTTAACATGGACATTAATGAACATATATGCAACATTCACATACTGTAGCTACCTCATCACTCATCTAAGCACTCAACACTTGTTTGGACAAACTGTAAATAGTAAAAACTCCTTATTTCCTTTTCCCAGTGCCCTTTATTTAGACTGTTGTCAGCAGGCTGTTTGGTTGTTTTTGAGCGAGCATTGTAACAGAGGAGCTGGTATTAAAAGAAAGGCCATCGATAACTAGGTTAGCTCTACCTGCAACGCAGTCAGTTATTTACATCTGCTCCATTATGTGTATACCACACTACATTCTTACCACACTCTGTTTTGGGTGCACAAATTTGGGTGCTTTTTTCTACTTTTCTTTCGACAATGGGAAAATAGTTAACTTTATGTACTACTAAAAACACAAATCTGTGATAAAGGTTTTTAAGAGACATGAACATTTATTTGTACATCTCCCATCATGTGTTTCTACTGAAAAATCACTGTTTAGGAAAGAAAATACATATCTGTAAATTTCTGTCTTTTATTTATTTGCTTATAAACATTCTGTGTAGTTTGAACTGGGCATGTTCAGGTCAGAATTGTTCCCTCAATGTTCAAATGTCAAAATGACGAAAGCGTTTCTGTTTCTCCTAATGATATTCATTGTGTGTTGTATATCACTTTGGCCATGCTGTACAATAATATTGTTCATTTAACAAAGAACTGTGTTGCATTCTTTTTTTTATGTAAAAAAAAAAAAAAATGAAAAGGTAACAAAGAAAAAAATTACCCTCAAAGACGTGTTGGAGTTTTGTTCATTATGTTTTTGCACAAGAGAGATGAGTTGTTCCAAGGAACGTGTTACTCAACACAAAGGCTGTTGTAAAAAATTGAGTTTTATAAACTAGGTTCAGGAGGAACAAGGTAATTTAATGCAATCAATCACATAGCCAGAGTAAGCATATATAAACAGCTGCTTATCTCTACGTGGCGTCGAGTCTTCCGGCATTCGGCCCTGCCCATTGCCCACAAACAGACCCATGCAAGTGGCTGAGATCATCGGATTGCAACTCCGCTGCAAAGCATTCACCTTCATCAGAACAGCTCTTCCATCTAAATCATCTAGTTTCTACAGAAGCTGCCGCAGCATCTCATTCATTTTACTGCATCGACTGCTACCACTTAAGTGCTACTTTTACACTGTTTTCTTCTAATCTCCATTCGCTGAAGCAGATCATTGAGCGAAGCTGCTTCAGCAACTGGCTGCTCCGGTACCGTTTACATATGAAACAGGTCCCTTCGACTGTTCATCCGTTCTTATCTAAAACAGTCAATCGCGTGAGCCTTCCTCCGCGAACGGGCGCTGATCCGGCTTCATGCTACCCGAGCTCTACTACAGCTTTATTCGAACATGAGGGAAACAAAATTAACTATTTAATTCAGTCATCATTCCAACACTCCCCATGTTTCAACCTGGTTCCCCTGCACAGGGGATTCCTGTCAGCCTCATTACCTTGCTGCGCAGCTCGTTTATGGCGTGATCCATTCATCAATTCCGTTTGATGTCACCTTCCAACATGACTTTTACGATTGTTTCTCACTTCAAAGCACCCTTCGTAGTGTGATTTATTCTAATCGGAACTCAAGGGCAATCATGCAACAAACAAACTCTTTCCAAACGACCGCTACTCTAAATGACAACATCTTCTCTAATCAACGCAGACATTTTAGCACGAGCTCGCTGCCACGGCAGCACCTGCTCTGACATACATTTCGCCTCCTCGCAGCACCCAAGCTCGTCATAGAAAACTCCTCACACACGGGAGCTTGAGGAGCCCAGTGTGAAAGCCGGTTGAGCTGAACACGCAGCGCCAGCTGAAGCCTGTGCTCCGATTCTCTGGTGGTCAAGTGGAGCATTCCCTCCTCACAAAGCTATTGCTATGTGCTTAACTTATGCAAGATGTACATCGTACAGCAGGCGGTGGTAATACTCCTAAGGAATGATTGGCCACAAGCGAATCCTTCAATAATGATCGATCGCAAGTGCATTCTTCCTGCATTCCTTAGGCAATGCAGAGCCAAAGCCGTTATTTACTTCATTTCTAAGCATTAACAGTCTCTCTAATTATAAAAACTCTATTTACAACATCTTCTCAAATAAATGCAGACATTTTAGCATGAGCTCACTGCCACAGTTGCACCCGCTTCAACTATGCTACAGCACTCCATGCCAAGAATTCATAGTTAATCAAATTACTTGCATTACATTGGAAAACAATCTAAAAGCTCCTGTAGGGGAATACAGCTTGGGCCCATAGACCAGTAGGCTTGGAATTAGTTGAAGTTTTTAATGAAGAAAGTTGTTTGCAAAATCAAATGGCAGAAGTCAGCAGTACAAAAGCCTCTGAGTTCGTAGACAGGAGAAACCTGTGCAAAATTACGAATTCAACTCAGGTCCAAAAACATCAATACTTATAGTCAGATACAATATGTTTACTATTGGCTCAATTCATCCCTAAGCAGCACAACGTGCTATCCAGGTGCCGCAACTGCGGTGTCTGTCAGGCCTTGTGACTAAACCTCCCACTACACCGCAACAGCACAAACGCACTGTCCAAGTGGCGCAACCATGGTGTCTTTCGGGCCATGCGACAAACTCCCACTACACTGCAAAACAGCGCAAAGCGCCGTTTACACGCCACTACAGCGGCACGTCTTTCAGGTCATGCGTCTCAGCTTCCATGGCTCCGTAACCCATATTATGACACTCTACTAAACGAACCATCACCCACCTAGAGATTGACAACAACCGGGACACTTTAGGTCTTCCCTAAATGATAGGTCCGCCATAAGCCGACATCTCCACATCAATCAATTTCATTCAAACATTGCCGACTATACGCCCTCAAATCGAACGCCTCGCTTGATGACTCAACCCATTCGTATTGCAGAGTATGTTCTTGCCTATATGCTGCATGAATTTTTCATACGAAAACATGGGCTCTTCTTGTTAACACTGTGCGATCCCGTGCTCGAGGATTCAGCCCATTCGCTTCTTATAGAGAGTTTCTTTAAATGCATCATACATCACTTCCAAAAGAATCAAGTGTCCTACCATCATATGCCATGCGGGCCCACACCTGTGGAATCAGCCACTCGCAGCTCCGAGCGAGCTCAGTAAAATACAGCATAAAACATTCTCACATGAATCGTACACTCTCCCATTGAACGCTGTGCGGTCACACGCCTGAGGATTCAGCCCATTCACATCGCAAATGCACATGCAACAGGTATCCCAACATTGCATATCCCTCTCATATGTTCCAGACATCTCTGTTTTTCCATCCAACCTATTCTTTCTGCCAACATCCATCCCTCTACCCCTTCCTATCAATGGGCCACTGGAGTGGATTCCCGTGTGAGGCTCCTTTCTATCATCCTAATTTCCCCTAACCCGTAACCGTTCCTTGCGTGAGGCTGCCTCAGCAAGCGAACCCGGTCCCAAATCCTTTTTCATCTAACCCCAAACCTCCCTTCCCACATTCACGCTTCAAACAGATATACCTCTCGCTAGTCCCTCAAATGCTGCAGTCACAAAACCTCCGCCAGTCTCAAATTCTAGCAGAGATTCAGAGCCTTTGCCCCAGAAGCGAACCCGACACCAGCCCCATTTCCTCCCTGTTCAGAACTGAAATTCCTATAAATTCCCCTCTAAAACAACACTAGGCTACCCCTCACCAGGAGAGACAGGTCGGTTCCGAGCAGCTAGGATTCACGCCTCCTCTTGAGGCGATCCTGGAAGGGCTGGATAGGAGTTGACCAATTGAAAATGAAAATAAATGCCTTTGGTCTGATCTGTTTTACTTTGTTTGATAAAGTATCTGATTGTATTGTTGTCTATGATGTGGAGGTCCGAAATAGTGAGATGGATTCTTGGGTCGAATTTGCCATGGTAGTGAATTCTGAACAGTGCAGGAAGCCGAAGAAGGCGAGGTCCCCTCCAACGCAATCATGTCAAGGGCTCTCCCGTTCGACCGATACAAAAGGGGGGGGAGTTGGCTCGCTCCAAACCGCCTCGCCCATACACACGGAGGGACCTCGCGTACGGATGCTGCAAGGGCCTCCACCGGCTAGACCGGGAGCCCTCTCTTTCATACCACTGTGAAGGCCCTCCCAATCACATACATTCAATGGCTCTCACATTCTAACGGTCTCAACATCAGAAAGACACAACAAGCCCCCATTGCATCTGGAGGGGGGGCCCAGGTCGGTTCCGAGTGGCTAGGATTCACGCCTCCTCTCGGGCCGATCCTGCCCGACCATGAGGGTGGCCCCTATGAGCCTCGAACCATTTGCCAAGGACAGCATGCCACACATGTTTACACTATCCTCCAAGCAGGATTACATTAACTTGCGAACTACTGAATACCTGGTGCATTTGCAACCAAATGTTACAAATGATGTATACAACTAAGAGATGTTTTTCCATGTGAAATATTGATTATGAAGAGGTTTTGGGGAAACACAAATGCAGGTAATTTCAAGTAAGAGCTTATGAATCAGATATTAGGACTAGGGATGTGAATCTTTGTTTTGACAGCAAATCAATTCTTGATTCTCGAAATGATTCAATTTGATACACTGAACCACAGATCGGTTTTACTTCAGATTGTTTGTTTCACCAAAAGTACCTTGAAAGGAAAAGCTTTGTCTAAATTTCCTAAACATGTAGACAACTTAAAATACAACGAACAGTTTGATACAAAAAATATGTGTGCGAGTGTCCAGAGTGTGTGCAGGACATTGCCGCCCTTTGTGGACAGTAGTTCGCACACGTAACCTTATTTAAGTACGAATGTTTTTAAATATACAGTAGTATGCTACTTTAACAAATCGTAATTAATGTAATTTTTATCATTTGAAATCGATTATTGACCAAACCAAATGATTAATTATTTAAAAGTTGTATTTCGGCAGGATTTATTTCTACTTTCTTTCGTTGGTGTTAACTGATTGATCATGTTGATTTAGTCAGATTAAATAAAACATTTTCATGAAGATGTTACCACATGTAGCACCTTTTTGAAAGTGTTCAGATCACAGCATGAAGTCTTATCAGTTCTTCAGTTTTAGAAGTTTATTAGTCATTTTCTAAGACCTCAATGGCCCACCCCATTGGGATTAGCGATCTGCTGGCAGGCGCTTACTCGAGGTCCAGTTTCCTCCACCTGAAAATCCCAGGAAAAATCTATTTGTGTGACGCCAGCTTAACTGTAATAATACTCTATGGACTTAAATCAATTTTTTTTTTTTTTTTTTTTTTACAGTCATAATGACACCTTAAATCTGCACAAAAATATGTGTACAACCTGAATATTAGAATTAAAATTAATCTCTGGAACTCAGACATGCGGGCACTGTGCCAAAAAACCTAGCGAGCTTTTAGGGCATCATAGATGCCTTCCCAATGCAAAAGCTGTTCCCCAAGGTAGTGGGGAGTGGTCCTCTTGGCCAAAGTTGAAGGCAGTATCACGAGCTCAGTGAAAATATCCATCCAAGATGGTGGACGAGTCAAGAGAAATGGCATAATTCAGTATATTTCATTCAATTCTGAAAAGTAATACTAAAGAGAGCCTCAATATTATTCAAAATTGACTTTTACACAATATTTGTGTTTGCTAGATATTTGTATGCTTAATAGTGTTGTGTTGTTAGCTTAGTGACATGCTAATATCAAACTCTATTCAATCAACAAGTCTCTCGTGCACTTTTCGTATGACGATTTGAGTTGCTGCATATGTAGATCATTCCAAATCAGTCACTTATGTGGTTCCATTTCAGTTAGAAGGCAGCTGCCTATGTAGAGAGTAGACAGCAAGGCACCTCACTAATGCTGCCTTCACGTGCTATCGGAATTATCGTAAATACAAGTTTCCCCACTCAGAAGTTGCACACGAACAACCCCTCAAGTCATAATTACAACTGGGAGACAATTTTGATACCCGAATTTCTGAGATGGGAGGAGTCGTAAACTTTCAACATGGTGGAGGAGGGTATGGTTTCTGTAGTGAATGACAGGTTTTATACATTTTTCTAAATACAGCTAATTGGTAATTCTTGCAGTTTTGGATATACATATTCATTTATGTATATCAGCAACCATTTGATGCATGTTTTACATTTTTACACCGTGAAAATAGCTTGTATTCGACCAAATTCCAATATCATCAGCAAGCTAACTGAGTAATATTTTTTATGGTTTCAAAATAAAAGTTCCTCAAGAACGTTTTTTTTTTTTCGACAACAAAGCACTTGAACGCGACATACACGTAATTACCACTTCAGAAGCGGGAAGTAGAATAATTCCGATAACACATGAAAGCAGCATAAGTTTTGGAACAGAGCCGTCGTGTCACATAGGAAGAGAACATGAGTGCGTTTCACTGAACTAAGTCACTGTTGACTGTTGTGTGGTCAGTAGAGCAGTATAATGATGACCTTTTACTTGTGTGTGTTCAAGTCTCTCAGGCTGCGTGTGGAGCAGTAATGTATTAATGTGTAAGTGCTGTAAGACGTCCTCAGAGACGTCCAGCCCAGACCCCCAACACCCCAGAGACACCCAGCAAACAGCCCAGAAATGACATATGCTTTCTTCCAAAAACACAAAGCACCAGCTACTGTTAAAACCCTTCCACAATAAGCCTTTCGAAGTGTAGATATTGTTTAGAAACCGATGCATCAATTGTTTTCTACACTGCAGCTCCAAGTTAACCATATTCTTAAATGTAGGGGCTGTTCAATGAAATATGTTATTATACTAAATATAATATACTGTTAAACTATTAGAATGTTAGTAACCTATTTATAATAGGGGTGTAACAATATACTCACCTCACGATTCGGTTACATACACAATACTGAATTCACAAATCCTCTCACGATACTAAAAACAAAGCCTCACTCAAGAAAAGTTAAGATTGAAAGCTGTAGAGTGTTGCACTTGTTTTTCATCTCACATTTGCTTTTTATGACACTATCAGTTAGGTTTAGGTTTAAGGTAGGGAGTTCGGTTTTGTTGATTTAAAACGCGATAGAGCATTAACTTTAAAAACCTCATCTAGTTGAGAATATATAACTTGCTTTTAGCACCACACAGTGAACATTTCACCTCAAAACTGCTATGAAACTGTACGTGTAATGAACCACATTATGCTGTTTTGCAGAAATGTTGCCACAGTTCCATAATTTAGATTAGGGCTGTGTTTCCCAAAAGCATCGCAAGCTTAAGTTGTTTGTAGAGACCATTGGCGCTGATGGTTTCTACGATCAACTTAGGCTTACGATGTTTTTGGAAAATGCTGCCCAGGCTGGTTATAGATATTCTAAAGTTTTAAAATAGTATTCTGACTGATTATATTTAAAGCATTCTATAGAAAAAAACTTTTTAATGGCAGTACATGCTGATCCAGTACAATAATGTAGGCCATAGCTACTTACTGTATATAAATTTACTGTTGAAATCAGACATTATTTGGCATTTTTAGGACCATCCATTCCCCCCATAGCATTATTATACATAATTCAGCATTATAGTAGTTTAATATACAGTAATTTTACCATTAAACGTCTGTAATCATTAGTTTTCTCCTGCCCAATGCAGAATCACTCTCGTGCTTTCCAGGCGGGCACTGGATCTCGCAAAACTCAGTATGGTATATTGCAATTCATTTTTCATTTCCATGATGCATCTTGTTGCATTTTTGTATCGCGATGTATCGTTACACCCCTAATATTTTATTATACTATGTAAAATATACTGTACACCAGGGGTTCTCAACAGGAGCGTTCAAAGGATGCCAGATGCGCTGAGAGCAAATTAGTAAAGAGGGTTTGTTAGGTTACAAATGGGGGGCATTTATCAGTCATAATAATCAAATCTATCGTCAAGTTCCTCTTCGAATTAAAACGTTTATCTAGACTTGGACTATATCAGTTGGTTCTCAATTATATGGGTTGGTACGCATTTGTACCACGGTTCATCTGATTTTGAAGGGGGGCGTTCTTCAAAAAAAGGTTGAGAACCGCTGCTGTACACAATGCCCCCAAAAGAATTTGGACACTTCTGAGACGCCATAAAAGATGATCATGATTTGAAGCCAGATTGCACTTCATCGTGCTTGACATTTGCACAGAGTGCTGTACACACTTATACGATTTTGGATTAAACCACTTGAGTCATGTGGATTACTTTTATGCAGCATTTATGTCCTTTTTGGGGCTCAAAAGTTTCATTTTTGGGTAAATCATTCCTTTAAGACAGAAGTATTTCACCCAATATCTATGTTTGTTGTGTATGCTTTTTAAAGTATTGCCTTGTTAGCTTAGCAACATGCTAGTATCTCTATTAAAAATGTTTGTGAGTCGAGCCTCTTGTTCGTTTCAAGTGAGAAATGCTATTTAGTGTGCAAAGTTGCTACCTATGTAGTGTTCTAAATTAGTCAGTTCTGAGTTTTGTAAGGATGCTGCCCTGGATTCAGATCTGCTTTCATCAGACTGTTAACAGCCATTAGTACGTGTTTAAGGTCTGCATATACTTCTAGCACATCTGCATTACTTTCAGTGTGAGTGATCGAATTTGAACACAGTATACACTATACATAAAGTAAGAGCTAAAATTACACTGGGACTGAAAACAGAGTGTGCAGAAATCCCTGGAGAGCTGCTGGCACAAGAATATAATAAAAGGCTTGTTCTTTCATCAGACCTCGTAGCTTCAGCTGGTCCAGAGAGCTTGTTTCATACTTTAGCTTTTCATTTGCTGCTCTGTTTTTTTGATTGTGGAATATAAAATTCAGGTGTTTAATACACTCCATTTGACTTAAAGGTGAACTGTGTCATTTCTGCATCAAAAGCGTAATCAAACAGTACTGCAAAAAAATTGACAGTGTTTTCAAATAGGTTTCCTAAACACGCCCCCAAACTACTATTGGTCGGATAAACATAGTCCCGCCCAAAACTCACGCTATTGGTGTGTCGGGCTAGAAGGGCCGCTCAAAATTAACAGTTAACCTACAAATACTTATAGTCTACTTATAGTCATCTCTGTCTATTAAATGAAATGTTCTGGGTTCAATACAAGTTAACAACAGCATTTGTGGCATTATTTGATTACCACAAAAAATAATTACGACTCTTCAATCCGTAAATGTTAAAATACTAACCCTAATTGTTTTAAAAGTATAGCCACAAGATGTAAACAATATGTGTTAACATGATTTTAGTGTGATAAAATCAATAACTATAGCTATAAATTTACACAGTAAAGGTTAGTAAGTGATTTAATCACACTAAAATCATGTTAACACACATATTGTTTATGTCTTGTGTCTATACATTTGAAACAGTGAGTATTTTAATGTTTACAGATTGACCCCATTGACTTCCATTGTAAGTGTCTCACTGGAACACACATTTGTGCAGATTTTTTTTTTTTAAAAACAAAGGATGAGTCGCAATAATTTTTTTGTGTGGTAATCAACATTATGCCACAAATGCTGTTTATTGAGCTTAACTTGTATTGAACCCAGAATATTTCTTTTAAGCTGGAAAACAAGAAAATTATTTATCCTCGTGCGACCCCAAGTCAACATGCATGGACGTTATATTTTGGCATTGGTATACGCAACGCATAATTTAAATGAATAAAAACCTTGTGAATACTGTTCACAAGACTCTAGACTGTCATTTAAAGGTTTAACTTCTCCCACACGAGTCACGTGACACAACAACATGCCGTCGATTTCCTTGAAGCGCTTCTACAGACGCAGCACCAACAAAAGTGCCTCTGGTAAGAAATCTCTTAAAGTTTTTTTCATTGAAACCTGTTTGGTTGTAACGAGTAGAGTCTCTAGTTTCGTTTGATATGCCGCTTTAAAACATCCGTACATTTTTCACGCGTCAGTGCGCTGATAAACATGATGTCCACATATGTGGAAACTGGCACTACATGTCCTCAAAAGTAGAAAAAAACATGTTAGTTATTTTAAATAACTCTGAACATTAACACATCTGTGGGAATTAATTATGCTAATTTCTGATGTAATGTCTGTAACGTCTCATCATAATAAACTATTTGATGAAAACAATCTGACTTTCTATAGTTTGGTATTATTTAAAATGTCACAACGTAGTCTCACTGTCCACATATGAGGACATCAATTTTTAAGAAAACTATTTGCTCTAGAATTTTTGCTTGTTTATTAGGTGCTACTAGTTACAAATCAAAAAAGGAAATGGATAATGCACACAGCAGTCATGCGGGGGCCTCAGGAGGGTATTATCGAAAAATGACACACTTCAACATTACGATAAACTTAAATCGCATTACAGTATTGCAATTTATTCAACATAAAATTGACAAGACTTTTACAAGAACGTGTTTACTTGCACATTCTTACACCAATTATAATGAATAAACCAACAACGTGTGAAGTCATGTAAACGCCTTATGCGGTTTTACTTTATCGATGTATGGTCATAAACGGTTTAAGCATAAGCCGATCGACATGTGAAGATTTTTGCCCTTTTCACCGATTTCATGTTGCATGTAAACACCTTTACATGCGTTTTTACCGGCTTAACCAATGTGTGTTTGTGTTGTGCTCATGCCTGTTTATGTTTAGATTTGATTTCAAATCTCTTTTCTTGCATTGTCGGATTTTTTGAATAAACTGATTTTGGTAGTTTTCAGCATACTGCTGTGCATGTAAATTCTCAGAGTTTGTTGTCGTTCCAGAGAAAGGTGCATTTGAGTTGGTGTACAGCGTGCAGTGCATGTGTCGCGACAGGGAGGAAATGCACAGCTACATGGGATGGACTCGACCTTTTCTGCATGTCAACCAAAGGTTAGAAATCTCCACTGGCCTTAAAGAAATGCACTTGTTTACCATTACAGTGGAGATCTTTCTGCAAACCTCAAGCAGCCGGTCTCAAGAGAGCCACAGACTGACCCACAAACCCTCTCCCACTCTCTCTCTCTCAGGATTGAGCATTTTATTTCTGACATTTCTGCCCAAAACTCTGTTAATGAAATAACATAAAGAAAATATTTCAAGTTTCTGTCAACACAAACAATAGGTTTTCTTTTGAGAAAACAAATTACAGTTGTAATTAAAGGAATAGTTCACCTTAAAATGAAAATTCTGTCATAATTTACTCAAAAAGGACACAAAAAGAGATGTTTTAACCTCCTAAGACCTGAGCGTGACTGCTGTGTAGATTTTCCCTTTTTGATTTTAACTAGTAGCACCTAAAAACATGAAAAAATACAAATTTGTAGAGCAAACAGTTTTCCTAAAACTTGATGTCCACATAAAGTATGTTGACAGTGGGACTAAATTGTGAAATTTTAAATAACACCAAGCTATAGAAAGATTTTTTCATCAAATTGTGTATTATGTGTCCAGTAGTGTTGATTATTCATGTTTTTGAGATGTTACAGACATTACATCAGAAATTAGCATAATTAATTCTGATTCAAAGTAATGTCCAGCATCATCCAATCACTGTCAACCATGTTAAAATAAAATGATACATTATAAATTCTGAATCTATGTACTGATTATCATTGTCTCATGTCTGTCAAACATGTTGAGTGATCCAAACATCATCTGCAGCCTGAAACTGAACTTTTGATCAGATTTTAGGAGTGAATGCACTTAACTGCATAGAGAGCTATAGGATGCTCCCTTGCTCCCTATTTAGTGAATGACTTAACCTCCATTGTGCTGTCTGTCTGCACTGGTCTCAGAACAGTTTGAAATGCACCTTATTTTCATCCTAACTCCATATTAAGCCTCTGAAAGCAACATTTTTCAGCTTTTGGATGAACCCATTTGTTCTCAAAGTGAAAATGCACAGTAAATATAGGAATGCATTTACTAATGTTAATGAATAGAACCAGCAGCGTGTTGAGATTTTTTGACTGAGGTGGCCCATGTGGGGCACATACTCATTCAAGGGTGGCTTGAAGCATAACTCAACATCCCTGATATTTAATAATAATAATAATAAGATATGTACATTTTAAGGATTTTTTAATTGTCAAATGTTACTGTCTTAATTTTTTCATAGGCCATCCCGCTTCGATTTTAAAACAAAAGAGGTTCTACCTAGTTTTATTGACGGCCCGCCTTCGACTTGGAAAATGACCAATCACAGTTTAGAACCTGGGGTGTCTCCTGGGGTGGCTAATCCAATTCTGGGGGGGGGTCAGTACAACCCCATGTCCCCCATCTGGACACGCCCCTGAATAGAACCGTATTGTACAGTGATAACAAAATAAAATATAACAAAATTTATATTAAAATGAAACGAAATGACCCACAGATGTGTTAATGTTATTCAAAATAACTAACATGTTTTTTAAACTTTTGTGGGAATAATAACTCCAATTTCCACGGATGTGGATATTATGTTTGTCAGCGTGCTGATGCGCGAAAAATGAAAGAATTTTTTAAGGTGGGATATCAAACGAAACTGGAGACTCTACTCTTTACCCCCAATCAGGTTTCAATTAAAAAACGTAAAGAGATTTCTCACCAGAGGCACTTATGTTGGCTCTGTGCCCGTAGAAGGTCTTCACGGAAATCAACGTCATGCTGTTATGTCACGTGACTCGGTGCAGCAGAAGTTTTACCCTTAAATGACAGTATACATTTGAAGTATCTTGTGTACAGTATTCATTTGGTTTAAATTCATTTTACAAAATACAACGTCCACACATGTGGATGCGGGGGTCGCACAAGGTTAAAGAATATCTTGGTCCATCTTTTCAAAATGTCAATTGATAGTGCCTCCCTTTAAAGCTTAAAAAAGGACCCAAAAGTATCATATAATTAGTGCATGTGGCTCATGCATCATATTTCAAGTCTTCTGAAGCCATACAGTTATTTCAATTATCTAATTCTTTTTCAGTGAATCTTTAAGTGATATTACAGAAGGCTAACAAGAAGGAAAGTCACACTGAAAAGCTGTCAATTGATTACCAATTAAAACAATACTCACAAGAATTATTATTATTATTATTATTAATGTTCTGATTAGAGAAAGGAAGAAATAAAGAAACACCTGGAATTTTCTTAATAAATGAATAATTAATAAAAAATAAAAAAAATTAAGTTTCAAATCCATAGCACTCAGGGGAAATTGCAAAAATAGTGAACCAACTTCTTTTACTAAACTAAAATGATTTCCAACTTTAAACATTTTAATATTTATAATATTAATTTCTTTTGAAGGGGGGTTATACCTACTTTTTATCATATGGGAACATTAAAATGAACTGCAAAGAATTAGAATTATTAATTATTATTAACTTTTTGGTAAATAGATAATATTAACTTGATTTTGTTTAAAATTGTTCACATAAAAATCAATATAATAAAAAAATTATGATGAAAGGTGGCACATAATTGTTCTCAAATGAGGTAAAACACTTGCATATCCACTTGCATTCTTGTCTTGAGTGCATCAACTGACTTCATACAGTATAATACACAGCAGCAGCCATAATTCACACATTTATATTCCTAAATGTGATTTTCAATTTAAAATATGACCTTTATGGCTTGATATATGGAAATAGACAGATCATATGTGATTCCTGGATAAAATGTCTTATAGATTATATACTTCATGTCATCTCCGCACTCGCATGCTTGAGAACGAAACCTTGACCAGCGGGTAATATACAGTGTTATGAGATGAGTGCAAAACAGGCTGTAAGTAAATAAGCGTGCGTCCAGTGGGGTGTAGCATGAATGGTTGCGGCACTTCATTTTCAGTAATAAACATCAAAATTAGCTACATGAAAGAAAACCAAACTATGCCAGAATGGGTATCAGGGTTGAAAGTAATAGGGTTGCAAATTCAGCATAAATAAAGCTTTAAGTCACTAGCGGCTAGCTAGTTTGTGACCAAATGTTGGTTTTTAGTTATTGACAAACTTATATTTCCCATAAATTAAAGAACAAATATTTCTTTAATCATTATTCTTACAATAACTTTGGTAACATGGTTGACAAATGCATCAAAACAAAACATTTTGTAAAAAAGTGATCAATTAGAATGAGATTTTTTACTTGTCTTCCCACCATGCTGTAGAAAGAGTCCAGATGATGTCACTTCTTGAGTCACAAATTCACAATGTTAATGTTTTTTTATTTTATTTTTCAACAAATGGTCAGTGAAAGGAGGAGCTGAACCTTCAGAAAATGTAGATTGTTGAGTTTAGGAGGTCAAACTGTAAATGTAAAAGCCTTTAATTTGCTATTACTTTTATGTGAGGTTTGCAAATGTTTTAATATACCATTTAAAATACAGCTGAGTTGATTTTGTAATTTTCAGAAATAAACATAAAAAATTAAGTAGAAATAAAACCTGTCAGAATGGTTAACAGCTTTGAAAATAAAAGGTTGCAAATTCAGCCTAAATAATGCTTTTAAGTTTGGGAACAAATGTTGGTTTTTAGTTATTATCAAACTTATATTTCCCATAAATTAAAGAACAAATATTTGTTTGATCATTATTCTTACAATAACTTTGGTAACAGGTTTGGCAAATGTGTCAAAATAGCAATTTGTGTAAAAATGTATCAGTTAGAATGAGATTTTTACTCTCCATGCTGTAGAAAGAGTCCAAATGATGTCACTTTTTGGGTCACAAATTCACAATGTAATTTTAATTTTTTATTTTTTGGTACTTTTTTTAACAAATGGTCAGTGAAAGGAGTAGCTGTACCTTCAGAAAATGTAGACTGTTGAGTTTAGGAGGTCAACCTAAATAAATTACCTCTTTAATTTTCAACAATTATTTTCAACCCCGTTGCTAAAGTTTGGGAAATGTCAAAATACAGTTTGAAATGCAGTTCATTTTGACATTTTCAGAAATAAACATCAAAATAAATAAAAAAATAAATAAATAAAAAAAACTATGCCAGAATGGCTAACAGGGTTGAAAGTAACAAAGTAGCAGATTTAGCCTAAATTAATGATATTTTCTATTTATTTGATCATTCATCTTGAAATAACTTTAGTTGTTTAGTTTAGTAACTAACAGGGTTGAATGGTTGACCTTGACGTATGAAGTCAGCACTTAGATTTGTGTAAAAATTTCTAAAATGGAATGAGATTATTTACTTGTCTTCCCACTAAGTAGAAAAAGTCCAAATGGTGCCACTTCTTGGATCACAATTTTAATGAAGGTTCCATTTTTTGGAATATGAAAAAAACAAAAAACAAAAAAACAAAATTGGGGTAACATAATCTGGAGCTAAATAATACATTTTTGTTAATTAAAATCATTTAAAAGTTTTTTTTTATGAATATCAATTCAACAATTATGTCAAAATTATGATCTCTTTGTATTATTTAATTTTGTATAGAATCAAGAAGATCAAAACCTCTGAGGTGGGACAGGCCAAAAAAATTAAAAAATAAATAATAACTACTGTATTTACTTTTCTTGATTATTTTATGATAATAGTTGATAAAAGATACATATAATAACATTTTAAAATATGTAAAGTGTCTGATTTTAGCAGAAAACTGGAATTGGGCTTTCCGGCCTGCAATGTGAACTTAGTATTTGTTACTTAGTACACAGGGGCGGACTGAGACTAAAAAGTGGCCCTGGACTTTCTGACCCAGAGCGGTCCACCAAACCCAGCCCGTAACACACCACACCATAACACACCGGCTCATTGATTTTTATTTTTCAGTTCAATTTCACATTTTTGTGTTGAAAAAAAGACATATCTATTGACTGTTGGTCATGACAACAGGCCCAACAGTGCAAAAATTTTCATAACTTTAAAACATATAAAACCACTGTAAATGAGATGTTTTTTTAGAGAAAGCACTAAAATAAGCACTTTATAGCACAGACAAACTTTTTTCCCAACATTCAGATGTTAGGTTAAAATGTACATGAACGTACAAGGGAAAGTGTGTATTTTAGGTGCTATGAAAAGTCAGCATTTCTTCAAAGTTTTTAAAGATCTTAATCACCTTTCAACCTCTAGAAGTGCAAATAAACTATTGTCTTAGTTAATATGAGGTTGTGGAAACAACAAGTATAATAATAATATATTATTTATGTATATATAGTTATAAAAGATCATAAAATGATGTTTAAAATAGTTCGATGAAGTGTCACACTGCAAGACACTGATGACAATGCTTAAAATTGCATATCAATTACTCACATAACTATGTGTAAATGTTTATTTAAAAAATCAGTGAAAACAAAGTTGGCCAGAATATGTACATATATAAATATAAACAAATATAAATATATGTAAAACAAAATAAACATACCTCTTAAAGTGTAGAACTTTGCAGATATTTTGCAGATTAATAGCTCTAATAATTAATAACGTCTTTATATCTGAAGTGTTTTAATTCCTTCCCCAGATTATTCTTGAGTAAAAGTGAAAAGCACTATGGTTTGACAAGCGCTGTTTCTGATATCCTTTAAACAAAGTAAGCCTCAAAGACTCAAATCGCCACAAAGTGATATTTTTCATTACTTATTTTCTGCATTTTTATCAGATTTGAGCAATATTCAGCATGCCGCACTTCAGCTTCCTGCAGTATGAATATATTATGCAAATGACTATGTACTGCTCATAGCTTTACTGTTTGCAGATTTTATTTACACTGCTGTTATTGTATTTGTTGTAATGAGTTATATGTCATTTTGTGATTATTCAGATCTTGTCTTATACTTAATATATTGTCTTTGGTTGTCACCATTATTGTGATTTGTGTGTCAAATAATGAGGTCCACACGAGTTACAGAGGTAATGCACACAAATGGACATGTGTAATTTCAAAATAAAAGCCATTGTATTAGCTTTACCTTACAGTTTTCTGAATATGCACTCTGAAATGGGGTCTGCGCGGGCATGATGGAACCCAGGTTGGCCACCAATATCGCCTGTAGTATAGGCTGGCCCAAATTACCCAGCGGCCCACCTGGAAAACGTCCAGTGCTCCCGATAGCCAGTCTGCCCCTGTTTAGTGCTTCTGATATACCTAATTATTGTTTCTTTTCTTCAAAAATTTTCGATTACTTCCAAAATAAGGCAAACATGCAAGACACCAATTCCACTTTATCACCTGGAGAGACACAAACAGTCAGTCAAGACTCTGAACTCGGACACATTTGTCAACTCAGTTTTACAATGGCAAAGGAAAGAAATCAGCTTGACACTTGAGAGCTTCTTTACGATGTAAAAAGGTGTAATGCAGTAAAGTGTCTGTCACAATATCAGTGTGTCACAGCACTATACAGAATCACAAAGAAAAAAGCCATCGCATTCACACGCTGATCAATACACCTGCTCACAGCCGCACATCACTGTAATGAATTTGCGTTGTTAAAGCGCACGTATTGGCAGGCATTTTGGGGCACTTTGCAAGAGAATTAGCACTGTCACCACACCACTAATTGAGAATGTCTGCCGCATAGATTTCTCACAAAAATATCAATTACACCAACAAAGTGAGTCCATACACATTTTCATGCAGTTGCTGTGTGTGTGGGGTTCTCACCTGGGCACGTTGAAAACAGGTGGTGAAAAGTTAGTGCAGACAATTTTAAATACATTTAAGTAAATTCTCACAAAACTTGTCAAGAAAATGTCATAGTCATAATTAAAACCCCAAATCAATAATATTAATAATAATAATAATAAAAAAATACATTATATTTTGCATAAGGAAAATTGGGCTTACATTTAGGACCATTAGGACCATTTTTTACATTGTGGCATAATTTTCTGGACACTTAATCCCTTATACTCTGGTGCTTTGTGGGCTGCTGCCTGCAGTTTTTCACACTCAAATTTAACAGTTCACCATTCACAAATACTTTCGATTAATTGAAAAAATTGGTCACATTTTTCAGAGACCCCAAAACGACTTCAGTTATTCATAAATAATATTATAAAGTATGTGTTTATGATCGTATGATAAACAAAAACAAAAAAAACATATTTTCTTGTTGTCCTAAATTTGTAAACATGTAATTCTGGTTCTGTTCACTCTACCTCACTTTGAAAAGTCTCATTTTATCCCACTAGGTGGCAGTAAGCAGTAGAAAAAAAAAATTTCTCTATCACATTCCATCACAATATGATACATCACAATATCAACAATAAAGGATGCATATCGCTCTGTCC
The DNA here is from genome assembly GCF_019703515.2 of Myxocyprinus asiaticus. Taxonomy (NCBI): domain Eukaryota; kingdom Metazoa; phylum Chordata; class Actinopteri; order Cypriniformes; family Catostomidae; genus Myxocyprinus; species Myxocyprinus asiaticus. The sequence continues at coordinate 2,288,855 of NC_059360.1, forward strand.
CTAGAGCAGCTTTGGGACTCTCTGATCACTGTCTGGTTCATCTTCTTCCAACCTACAGGCAGAAATTAAAATTAACCAAGCCAGTAGTAAGGACTGTAAAGAGAGCTCAGGCAGCTTCATCAGGCCAAAGAGGATGCTTACAGGGGTGGGGATAAAGTCTTGTACAATCAGGCCAGGAACACACTGAGTAAGGGAATCAGAGTGGCTAAAAGAAGATACTCTGATAAACTGAAAAACAAGTTTTCAGCTAACGACCCTGCATCAGTGTGGAGTGGCATGAAACAACTCACAAATTACAGGACTCCTACCCCCAACCCTGTAGGGAACTATATGTGTTCTACTGCAGATTTGAAAGGCCCAATCTCACACCCCACACCCACTCTGAACTTCACTTCACACAAACACCAACACCTCCTGCACCCCCCTCCTCCCCCCTCCTGCTACTCAACCTGCACTTAACATCTGTGAAGATAACGTGAGACGCATCTTTCGGAAACAAAAGATGAGGAAGGCTTCAGGCCCAGATGGCGTTTCACCTGCATGTCTTAGATCCTGTGCTAACCAGCTGGCCCCCATCTTCACACAGATCTTCAATAGATCACTGGAGCAGTGTGAAGTCCCATGCTGCTTCAAACGCTCAATCATTATTCCTGTCCCAAAGAAACCAAAAATCACAGGAATAAATGACTACAGACCTGTCGCCCTGACGTCTGTGGTCATGAAATCATTTGAGAGACTGGTGTTGGACCACCTGAAGAACATCACTGGACCCTTTCTAGATCCCCTTCAATTTGCTTATCGAGCAAACAGGTCTGTGGATAATGCAGTCAACATAGGATTGCATTATATCCTGCAACATCTGGACAGACCAGGGACATATGCAAGGATCCTTTTTGTGGACTTCAGTTCAGCTTTCAACACCATCATCCCAGCTATACTCCAGAATAAATTATACCAACTCTCTGTTCCCATGTCTATCTGTCAGTGGAATACCACCTTTCTGACAGACAGGCAGCAGCTTGTGAGACAGGGGAAACCCACTTCTAGCACATGTACAATCAGCACTGGTGCCCCCCAGGGATGTGTGCTCTCCCCACTACTCTTCTCCCTCTACACCAACGACTGCATCGCCAAGGACCCCTCTGTCAAGCTCCTGAAGTTTGCAGACGACACCACTGTCATTGGCCTCATCCGAGGTGACAATGAATCTGCATACAGAAGGGAGGTTGAACAGCTGTCTGGTGCAGTCAAAACAACCTTGAGCTGAACACACTCAAAACGGTGGAGATGATTGTGGACTTTAGGAGGAACACCCCAACACTGACCCCCCTCACCATTCTAAACAGCACTGTGGCAGCAGTGGAGTCATTCAGGTTCCTGGGCACTACTATCTCACAGGACCTGAAGTGGGAGACCAACATTGACTCCATTGTGAATAAGGCCCAGCAGAGGTTGTACTTCCTTCGCCAGCTGAGGAAATTCAACTTGCCACAGGAGCTGCTAATACAGTTTTACTCAGCAGTCATTGAGTCTGTCCTCTGCACTTCAATAACTGTGTGGTTTGGTTCAGCTATGAAATCAGACATCAGAAGACTACAAAGGACAGTTCGGACTACTGAGAGGATTATTGGTTGCCCCCTGCCACCACTTCAAGAACTATACACTCCCAGAGTGAGGAAAAAGGCTGGAAAAATCACTCTGGACCCCACTCACCCTGCCCACTACCTTTTCGAACTGTTGCCTTCTGGCCGATGCTTCAGAGCTCTGAGCACCAGAACCGTCAGGCACAGGAACAGTTTTTCCCCTTCAGGCTATCCATCTCATCAACAGTTAAATTGCCCCATTGAGCAATAACTATGTGCAATACACAGTTTAGTCTTTTTTATATTTATCCAACACATCCAACCTCTTCTGCCATTTCATTCCTCTAAAAAAAAAAAAAAAACATTTGCACTGTACATAACAGATTGTATTAGATTTGCACTACCCATGTGTATGTGTGTATGTATGTATGTATGCATGTGTGTGTCTGTATGTATGTGTATAATTAGTTTTATTTTTTATTTTTTATTATTATCTATGTCTTGCTGCTGTTTTTGTATTGTTTTTGTTTTGTTGTACACTGGAAGCTCCTGTCACCAAGACAAATTCCTTGTATAAGTAAGCATACTTGGCAATAAAGCTGATTCTGATTCTTCTGAATCTACAGATCTGAACTGTAGGTGGCGCTCTAACGCATTTTAGCCCTCACTGATGTGCTCGTCCATAGACATTCAGTCTAATTTTCAGTTCAAGCACCACCCTTATTGTTTCACAGAATATCTCAGCCTCTCAGTGGACTAGAAGCTCAAACTAGGTGTCATTAGAAAGCTGAGATCCTCCCTTTTGATTTAAAAGATTTTATCATCAATAGTCAATAAATAAATTTTCTGATCATTTGTTTAGCATACTTTTCCTGCTGGATGGCATAATTTGATCTGGACATCTAGAATATAACATTGGATTATTCAACCAAGCAAGCTCACAAGCAAGTAAAAAACAGCTCATCTTTTAGAAAACTGCCTTAGGTAAGAGCAGATATAAAGTTTTTAGCTATTTGGGGCTTACAGCTGCAGTTATCGGAGCATAAAAGAGACATTTGTATATTATGAAATCATTACAGAAATCATATTTCACTTTGTGATTCTTTTGAAAGTCTTTTGAATTGTGGTATTAGTGCAACAAAATAAACTGTACAGTCACATTCCTGAGAATCATTTGATATATGACTTGTCATTTTATGTGCTATGTGAGGGACTTTTATTTTCATATAAATATTTCTACCCTATTACCTCTGGGGGCGCTAATTTTCGACACCATTGTTTTGAGGCGTTATTTTGTTATTTTATGTAACATAAATGCAGAAGTGATGGTTATCTCTGAAAAGTAATGTACTTTTATCTTGTTTCAAAGTGAATGATGACCAAAGAAATATATTTATTTTTATTGAATATTGATAGAGCAACACAATTTGTGTGGAAAAAAAAAGTTTTGATTAAAAACTGACTGATTTCACTGACCGATATGACAGTAGTGATGGCCTTTATATTGACACCTAGTGGTGTGGATGCATCATCACACATAAGCACCAGTTTTCAGATAGTGATACTATTGTACAAATACAAATCTCATTTGCGCTTGTGTTTAATTCTAAAATGGTGCCTTTAGACCCATCACAGCAGGTTTGGCACTGAAGCAAAATTACATTGGTTCTTGGGTGTCACGGGACTGATTGCAATGTGGCAAGTTTGAAGAAGAAATAAATGCTACAGCAAATGAGATTTGAGAGCTGCAGAGGGGAAGATTTTCAGAGAATAGAAACTTAAGTTTCACTCTGTTCCTCACACAAAACTATTGTATGACTTCAGAAGACTTGGAATCTAGCACACAAGATGTATGGACTACGTTTATGATATTTATTTATTTATTTGTCCTTTTTGAGCTTTTACAGTATACAGTAAATCACCATCCACTTTCTTTGCATGAGAAAAAACAGTGTGAACATTCTGCTAAAAAACTCCTTTTGTGTTGAAGAGAGAAACGGATGTGTGTGTGTTTTGGTAAAAGCACCTGTGATACAGTGGAGAACACTGAATGAATCTGTCTGTACATTATTGTAATTAGATTTCCATTGATAACTAAATTAAGCTGTAGTGCTTCAGGGCACTGCAGACGATTGTATTTTACTCACTCACACACATGGGGCAGTCCAGTCTTAAGTAAAGGAGAAAATACATCTATTACAGGCACTGCAATATATATATATATATATATATATATATATATATATATATATATATATATATACACACACACAGTGCATTCATAAAGTATTCAGACCCCTTCATTTTTTTTTTTTTTTTTCACATTTTGTTATGTTGCAGCCTTATGCTAAAATGCTTTAAATTATTTTTCTATTTTTTTTTTCACATCAATCTACACTCCATACCCCATAATGTCAAAGTAAAAACCAGATTTTTGATAACTTTGAAAATTTATTAAAAAGAAAAAACTGAAATATTACATTGACATAAGTATTCAGACCCTTTGCTATGACACTTGAAATTGAGCTCAGGTGCATCTCATCTCTCTGAATCATATTTGAGATGTTTCTACACTTTGATTGGAGTCCAAGCAAATTCAATTGATTGGACATGATTTGGAAAGGCACACACCTGTCTATATAAGGTCTCACAGCTGAAAATGCATATCAGAGCAAAAACTAAGCCATGAGGTCAAAGAAACTGCCTGCAGAGCTCATCACCTGCCCAAACGGTGAAGCATGATGGTGGCAGCATCATGCTTTGGAGGTGTTTTTCAGCAGCAGGGACTGGGGGACTGGTCAGGGTTGAAGGAAAGCTGAACGCAGCAAAATACAGAGATATTCTTAATGAAAACCTGGTCCAGAGCACTCAGGACCTCAGACTGTACCAAAGGTTCACCTTCCAACCGGACAATGACCCTAAGAACACAGCCAAGACAACGCTAGAGTGGCTTATAGACAACTCTGTGAATGTCCTTGAGTGGCCCAGGCAGAGCCTGTACTTGAACCCAATTGAACATCTCTGGAGAGACCTGAAAATGGCTATCCACTGACAGTCCCCATCCAACCTGACAGAGCTTGAGAGGATCTGCAGAGAAGAATGGCAGAAAATCCCCAAATCCAGGTGTGCAAAGTTTGTCGCATCATACCCAAAAAGACTTGAAGCTGTAATCGCTGCCAAAGGTGCTTCAACTAAGTTGAGTTAAGGGTATGAATACTTATGTCAATGTGATTTCAGTTTTTTCTTTTTAATAAATTTGCAAAGTTATCACAAATCCGGTTTTTGCTTTGTCATTATGGGGTATGGAGTGTAGATTGATGTGAAAAAAATAATAATTTAAAGCATTTTAGCATAAGGCTGCAACATAACAAAATGTTATTAAATAAAGGGGTCTGAATACTTTATGAATGCACTGTATTTAATACATAAATTATAAATGTAAAAAAAAAAAAAAATGGTCCTCCAAAGAAAATAAATTTTTCTGAGAAGCAAAACTGCACAAAACATTAAGACTTGTTTTCAGAGAATATATCTTGAACATAACTGTATTTAGTATTTTTTTGTTTGTTTGTTTCTTGATGCACTGCATGCTTTGGGGTTAATCAGTCACAGGTGTGCATTTATTGCATTTCCCTTTTTTGTCAAGCATATGTATTCTATAACCCGAGTACTGAGAGCGCTGCAGTGTGTCGTTGACTGTTAATGAGCAGAGCTCCATCTACAGACCACTCGTTTAGTTGCAAAAGTGCAGCGCAGGCAAAGGAGTACTTCAGTTGCATTAAAATGTGCAGGATTTTTCTATACAAGGGGCTACAGCAAACTTCCAAGAGGGCCGCAAGATGACTTAAAATGATTTAAAAATAAGTTAATAAGCTATATTATTATTATCTAACCTGCTATAATAAATCTTGAATTGCTAAATATCACTAAAAACTAAAGATAGCTATAGACCATATAAACTGACCAAATCATTCCTTGTCTTAATTCAATAAGTGCCTTCAACAAGTGTACAGTTGTTTGAACAGACCATTCAGTTCTTGAAACTTCTGGAATCACAAAATTAATCAAAATTAATTATTTTAACTATTATCAATCCTAGTTTCTGTTAATAAAGTTTAATAACGAGAAGCTTTGACGTCATTACAGAAGGAGGGCCTTCGAACTTTACCTTGGAGTCAAAAAGGTTGACAATCACTGATCTACATGCAAACTATCTAGCTTACAAAATAATACTGTGACCACAGTACCATAGTATAGTGATTGTATTACATAGTAATACTATGGTACTTTTATTTTATCCATGGGAAATTGATTGGATGGCCAACAGTGGTCTCTATATGACAGGTACTTGGAGGGCAGGGTTAAAAAAAGAACAAACTGCTTCCAAAATTAACTCTAAACATTAAATCTGTCAATAAATAAAATCATTATTTGTCTAGATGTTTTTGTGTCAGGTGCAGTTTCTCTGAGAGATGGAGACTCATATATGATGCTGTGAGTGACACAATCACCTGCAATGTTTGTCTCTAATATATTTTTTTTTTTTTAAACATGATCATACAGAAAGTTGGCATGTTGTTTCCAAATGTTTCAGTACCCTGACATCGGCGCTGACTAGTGACATCTCCTATTAGACATTACTGCATCGATTCAAGTGTGTTTACCTTCTCCTGTGATGCGATTGTTAGTGCGACGTGGGAGATCCGGGTTCTAGTCCTGTGCTGAAACCAGTTAGTAATTGTCTTTGCATAAACGGTGACAATCGTGATTTGGAGGTTCCATTTTTCCCTCTAAAATGACATTTTACTCCAGTGATGTTTAGGTTTAGGGTTGGGGTTTGGGGGTAGAGTTAATAAAATATGCATTTCATTTTCATTTACAAACAACTTGCTTAACAACTCACATTTGCTGCCTCTCTGTCAGCATTTCACCTGGAAACTGGAGCTCTTGTGTTCAAAAACACTTTCTTCTTTGGCCACTGGGGGCAGCGCTTCGAATTTCGGTAAGCACAGACAGTTTAGCTCAAGAAAAGTAAACCTACTGTTTTGGAATTCACTGTGAGATCAGTCTGTATAGAAGATCTTAATACCAATTAAGCTGTATAATGCAATTTTTCATAAAAATAATGCAAAATACAATGACATTTCTTACAAGCAGTAAGAAATATTCATAGCCGTTAAACTTTCCCATTTTACTTGCCTTTGGATGATGTGACAGAAAGTGAATTTTAACCCCTTAAACTCCCACCGGTGGGTCCAAAGGGGATCACGAAAAATATAGAGAAAAGGTCTCCCTATACATAAGTCAGGCATATGTGGTATCATTTGAAAGCTTAGAATCTGAACTTTTCAGAGATAACCATCACTTCTGCATTTATGTTACTTAAAATAACAAAACAAGGCCTCAAAACATTCACGTTGAAAATTAGCACCCTCTAGAGCAGGGTTTCTCAACAACTGGTTCCACTTTTGGGTTGTGGTCTGCTGGGTCGCAAGATCTTTTCTGTCATGAGTACTAAGGGTGTACAGCGAAGCCATTACCTGTATTTGTATCTGTATCAGTTCATATGACAAAATTATCTGCATCTGTCTCTGTTTTCGGATAGAGCCGGGTGTGGGCGGGGCTTAAACCGGAAGTGCGTCAAAACTAAATTAAATGCCCATTTTTTAGTGTTACTCTTACATTTATAGCTTCTATTAATAAAATATGCCTTGTATATGCATTTTCATAATAATAGCCTAGTAATAATTATTATTAATCTTATTATTATACAACTATTATATATATATATATATATATATATATATATATATATATATATATATATATATTTAATTCTATTTTTCTTACCAGATGAAGCTAAATTTGTAAGCTACATTAATTGTGGAATATGTTGTGGTGTCTCCTGGTATTTCTGATATTAATATCTGCATGAAACAGAATTTTCGTTTGTCTGCATGTACAACAACATTATTCTGAAGGCAGGAGGTGTCAAGCAAAATGGGAAATGTCAAGCACACATTTTGCAGTGAATAATAAATATAAATTCAAACATTAATAGAAATGAAAAAATCAATATAGCCTACAAACAGGTGAAAGTCCCGTAAGTCTATCAGGAATTTTTACAATAGGACACCATTATATAGTTAAATAATAATAATAATAATAATAATAATAATAATAATGTTACATTTATATAGCGCTTTACCAGAGGTAGCACAGTTTAAAGAAGAAGAAGAAAAAGACGGAGCATGTTTCAGTTTCTTCGTTTTACATAGGGAGGAATATTCCTAAAAGTTGAATACTCTGTGGAGCATTTTAACTTTTTTTTTCAGAATAAAGTCTTAACCAGATAATTTCCTTAATCACTGATGTGGACATAAATGTGGTCAACTTTAAAAGACGGATAGACGGGCGAATGGTGATGAAATCATCACTTCAGGTCAGGAATTTAACATCGTGCTCAGGTTTAGGCTATAAATAAATACATGGGAATCACGTGTAAATCGTGTGATACATTAACAATGATATTTCAAGAAGTGGAAAGTGTATATGATGTCGTATCTTAATGTTACACTTAATAAGTTTCAGAAGTGCACAATTAACAGAGACCGCAAACGGAATCGAGACCGCACCCATTCAATCACAAGGTGCACATTTTCATTCATAAGGTTTACACTTTAGAAATATTGGCCTCACAGATTTATAAATTCTTTGTAATTTTGTATATGTTTATTTAAAATGTTGCTTTATCCTTGTGCCTCTTGGATAATCAGTCAAACAAATATTTTTTATATTATTCGAATGAATTCGTTATAAGTTTTGAAGTCATTATTCTTGCCTTTCCGAAGAAGGTATTCGGCTTTGGGCACATCCCAAAATAGTACAAATGACCAATTAGTAGAACTACACATTTGCTATGTCTGGGGCAACAGTTACCTCTATTGTCGAATCGTGTTAATATCTCCAGGTTTGCGTAAACGACTGTAAGTAATAGGCTGCATTTCTCTGACGTTAATAATTAGCTGTCCATTCACAATAATCCATCAATGCAGCAAATCGTTCTTTTTGAACATGGTCTCATGCATGCACTGTGCTAGTCTGAATACAATCCAATCAATGGACATCATCATTTCAGAGCAGCAGTCCCAAGTGTTTAACGTGAGTAAAAGTGTGTTTAATGACTGAAAATGTTTGTGAATTTAAGAAATTACTCGGGCTACAAATGTTCGTCTATAGATATTAGACCACTATGTTATAAGAATTTAAACATAACTAAATTAATTAAGTACCTATTAATTTATAGGTTCTATAAACTGTATGTCTGCTTTTACCTTAGGAAGTTCTCTAAAAAATGAGCCATTGTTAACTTGTCTGCGAGCTTGCTTGTCTGAATAATCCAATGTTATATCTTAGATGTCCAGAACAAAATATGCCATCCAGAAGGAAAAACATGCAAAACAAATCATCAGAAATAAGTTTGCGACTACTGATGATATAATGTTATATATCATCGCAAAGAAGATGATCTCAGCTTTCTAGTGAAAACTAGATTGAGCTTCTAGTCCACTCAGAGGCTGATATAGTCAATTAAATAATGAGTGTTGTGCTTGAACTGAAAATTAGACTGAATGTCTATGGACGAGCACATCTGTGAAGGCTGCGTTAGAGCACCACCTACATTTCAGATCTGTAAATTATGGTTGAATGTGACAGAGAAATGTTTTTTTTTTTTTTTTCTAGTGCTTTCTGCCACCTAATGGAATAAAATTAGACATTTAGAAATTTGAGTGTGAAAAACTGCAGGCAGCAGCCCAAAATGCACCAGAGTATAAGGTTAAGAGGTTTAAAATGATTTACTATTTATAGGTATGTGTTTGAATAAAATTTACATTTTTGTTTTATTCTATAAATTGCTGACAACATTTCTCTATTTAGAGCATTTATTTGCAGAAAGTCATCTAATGGTTAGACGGAGACCTGGAGAGGCCTTCAAGCCACAGTGTCTCGCACCCACTGTGAAATTTGGTGGAGGATCTGTGATGATCTGTGGGGGCTTCAGCAAGGCTGGAATCGGGCAGATTTGTCTTTGTGAAGGACGCATGAATCAAGCCACGTACATGGTTATCCTGGAAGAAAACTTGCTTCTTTCTGCTCTGACAATGTTCACTTACTCTGAGGATTGGTTTTTCCAGCAGGACAATGCTCCAAGCCACACATTCAGGTCAATCAAGGTGTGGATGGAGGAGCACCGGATCAAGACCTTGTCATGGCCAACCCAATCTCCAGACCTGAACCCCATTGGAAACCTCTGAAATGTGATCAAGAGGAAGATAGATGGCCACAAGCCATCAAACAAAGCCGAGCTGCTTGAATTTTTTGCACCAGGAGTGGCATAAAGTCACCCAACAGCAATGTGAAAGACTGGTAGAGAGCATGCCAAGACGCATTAAAGCTTTGATTGAAAATCAGGTTTATTCCAACAAATATTGATTTCTGAACTCTTCCTAAGTTAAAACATTAGTATTGTGTTGTTTAAAAATGAATATGAACTTGTTTTCTTTATATTATTCGAGGTCTGAAAACACTGCATCTTTTTTGTTTTTTTCACCAGTTGTCATTTTCTGCAAATAAATGCTCTAAATGACAATATTGTTACGTCCCAGAAGTAAGGGTCTAGGGTAAGGGAGTAACAGAGAAAAGTAAACATAAAATTGTTTGGGGTGAGTGAGTACCAGTCCCCTGCCAAGCACAACAGACACATCAAATTCCAAAGTCAAGTTTTTTTATTTACAATATTTCCAAATGACAAAGTAAAATAGGAAGCAAAATAGACTTCAGGAGGGGGAAAGGCCAAAACAACAAACAAAAGGACCCTCTAACTAGTTAAGGAGTAAAACTGTCTAAACTGACAAAACAAAAGAAAATTCACAACAGAAATGTACACTAACTCCCTAACTAAGCAGAAACAAGAGAAAAATATTCACAGAAATAAAATGGCACCCACCTCCCTACGGCTTCCACCACAGAGAAACACGTAGCGCAACAACAATGCTAATTACTTATTTGGAGGGCTACAATAAGCCATAACTTGAGTAAGTTTTACACAGTATCAATCTCTGACAAAACTACTAGAACAACACAAGGCAGGCGAGAGGTACAGCACTCTGGAAGTCAAGCTTCCGTGTGGTAGGTATGTTGAACAGCGTTTGAGCTTGCAGCCTCTGCACAGTAACGAGCGGCAGGTGCGAGCGATCACCTTCCTCTCCTCCGCACCTGGTTGAGCGGCAGTAACACACAGAGAAACACAGAAAGAGAGAGAGAAAGAGCACACAGCAACACGTAGCATCCAACAATATTATATAAATAAACATCCCCACCCATAAGTTTTCAAGCATCAACCAATGTCTTGAAAATAAGAGCTATACAAACCAAATACTCACTTTTCTTTCACTCTACAGCACAATATACTCTCGAAAGGGCATCTGCTACAGTATTTTCAGAACCTTTACAGTACTGGATATTCAGATTGTACTCTTGAATAATGAGGGACCACCTCATCAGACGCTGATTCGAATTTCGCATCCTATGCAGAAAAATGAGGGGGTTATGGTCTGTATAGACAGTGATGACATGATTACTACCTCCAAGGTAAACTTGGAACATAAAAATGTTGTAACGCCAACACCAGGGCTAGGGCCTCTTTTTCAATAGTACTATACTTCTGCTGAGCATTGGTGAACTTCTTTGAAAAGTAGCACACAGGATGTTCTATGCCATTGGCATCTTCCTGCAGCAACACAGCTCCGGCACCTGAGGAACTGGCATCTACCTACAGTTTGAACGGGAGAGTGAAACAAGGAGCAGAAAGCACAGGAGCACTACTTAAGAGGTCTTTGGCAGCATTAAAGGCAGAGTCACACTCAGGGGACTATACAAACTTTCGGGCAGTACTTAGCAAGTTAGTCAAAGGGGTGACTACTGTAGCAAAATTCCTACAGAAACTCCTATAATACCCCACCATTCCAAGGAAACCTCTTAACTCTCTTTTATTACGGGGTATGGGAAACTTCAAGATAACTTCTACCTTTGCCTACACAGGCTTTACTTGACCCTGACCTACCTTTTTACCTAAATACGTAACCACTGCTTTGGCAAACTCTCACTTTTTCAGGTTAAGAGTTAGTGAAGCGTTGGCCAACTGCTTAAAAACTTGATCAAGGCTACTTAGATGTTCTTCCCAAGTGTGGGAGTAAACTACTACATCATCCAAGTAGGCTTCACAGTTAGGGATTCCTGACAGCACTCGTTGCATCAACCTTTGGAACGTCGCAGGGGTATTGCACATCCCGAAGGCCATAACGGAGTATTGCAGCAGATTATCAGGGGTCACAAAGGCAGATATCTCAGACGCACGGGCAGTCAATGGTACTTGCCAATACCCTTTTAGAAGGTCAAGTTTTGTGATAAAATGGGCACAACCAATTCTGTCCACACAGTCCTCCATTCTGGGCAGAGGAAAGGAATCTGGCTTGGTCATGCTATTTACTTTGCGGTAGTCTGTGCAAAAACGGAACGCTGAGTCTTGTTTGGGCACCAATAAACAAGGGGAGCTCCAAGGGCTCTGACTTGGTGTGGCAAGATCATGCTTTAGAAGATATTCAACTTCCCTCCTCATTATCGCTCGTTTTTGAGGATTAACATGGTATGGGTGTTGCTTTATGGCGGAACAGTTACCTACGTCTATGTCATGAGTGGCCATAGAGGTTCTGTCAGGAACATCAGAAAAGAGCATGGGGTACTTATTAAACAGCCGAATAATAGATTCCTTCTGATCCTGAGGCAGGTATGCAAGGTAGTCATCAAGTTGACTTAACACTGTTGAATTTTTAAAATGTTCCGGAGTTAATTCACGCATGTCTGGGTCATCTACAGAGGAGCAAAGAGCAGCAGGCAACACCACAGCAGGCTTAACTGCTTCAACATCCTTGCTTGAAGTAACTTCTGTCTCACTTTTGCCAACATAAGACTTTAACATATTAATGTGACATACTCTGCTTTTTCTCCTGCGATCTGGAGTAGAAATGACATAATCGGTCTCACTCAACTTTTTCTCGATGCTGTAGGGGCCAGCAAATCTAGCATGCAGTGCTGTGGACGGAATGGGGAGTAAAACAAGCACTTGATCACCAGGCTGGAAGTTGTGTTTAACAAACCTTCTATCAAATCTCGACTTCATTTTAGACTGAGTACGCATAAGATGAGCTTTAGCAATGTCACTGGCACTATGCAGTCGTTCACGGAAGTTACTGACATAGTCTAACAGGTTGGTGGTAAGTGTGGTTTTTGATATCAGCTGCTCTTGCAGGAGTTTTAGGGGTCCGCGAACTGTGTGACCAAACACAAGTTCAGACGGACTGAACCCTAATGATTCCTGGACAGTTTCTCGGACAGCAAACAGCAGCAAAGGCAGACCTTCTACCCAGTCTTTTCCTGTACTCACACAGTATGTACAGAGCATGGACTTGAGAGTCTGATGGAATCGTTCTAACGTTCCTTGCGACTCTAGGTGATAGGTGCTAGACATCTGATGAGAAACTCCCAACTCTTTCAAAACCTGAGCAAACAGCTTTGAGGTGAAGTTAGAGCCTTGGTCAGTTTGGATGACCTTCGGTAGTCCAAACGTTGAGCAGAACTTGATGACCTCTTTGACTATGATGTTAGCTCTCAGAGAGCGCAATGGAACAGCTTCCGGGAACCGTGTGGCAGCACACATCAGCGTTAGAAGATACTGATGACCTGTTTTTGACTTGGGCAAGGGTCCAACGCAATCCAAGATCAAGTGTTCAAATGGCTCATTCATCACTGGTATAGGATGAAGAGGAGCGGAGGGAACAGTCTGGTTGGGCTTACCTGAGACTTGACAATCATGGCAAGCTCGGCAGTAACTCACTACACTGTTCCTCAATCCAGGCCAGAAGAAGAACTTTAAGATGCGCTTATACGTCTTAGTGATACCAAGGTGACCAGACAAGGGATGCTCATGCGCCAGCTTCAGGACCTGGGGACGGTAAGCAGAAGGTAAGACAAGTTGATGTACAGCTAACATGTCACCATTCACTTGTGGTCGCCATCGTCGCATGAGTACACCATCATCCCAATAATATGTAACTGGACCACCTGGAGCTTTATCCAAACTGACAGCAGTATCTAGACAGAACGACAGAGACGGATCAGTTTTCTGAACAGCAGCATGTTCCTCCTTTCCAACTTTTAAGGAAGCTGTGGCTGAGTCAGAATCCATCTTTTCACAAGAAGAGAGATATCAGGTTTAATGAGCAGTGTGCACTCTGAAATGTCTGACACAGGGTTCATAAATGAGTTAGTGAGGTTCACAACATCCCACTTCTGGGACTGTGCTCGAGTAATAGCACAGGTGGGAAAAACAGCAGGGAAATGAGCAGCAACAGCCACCACAATAGGACAAGGGAACACTTTACCTCCAGCCAGGTCATTCCCAGGATGACGCTTACGCCCTCCACCAGCAGTTCAGTCCTTACTCCAATCCGAACCGGACCTGTGACCAAACCGGATTTCAAGAAGACAGTATGCAAAGGTACTTTAACACAGCCTAGTTCAATCCCTCAAACTAGTACATCTCCACCAGAGTACGTTTCAGGAGAGAAAGGTAAGGCTTCAGCTAAAATAAAGGTCTGCGCAGCCCCCGTATCTCACAGGATGGTTACTGGTCGGCCAGGTGAGTCAGCTGAAAGAGACACAGAGCCAGTTAACAAGAAGGGTTGGTAGCCAGAACTCTGGAGCTGTGGGAATGAGTGGTCAGAGACAGAACCAGCTTGAGCAAAAGCTACACTCTTAGCTTTTCCAGCAGCAGACTTCTGTTTCCACACTTTGCAGTTGGATATCAGGTGACCTGGATCTAAGCAGTAAAAACAGACACGCTTGCAGCTTGAGCGATCCAGCATAGGCTTCTCTTTCTCAGATTTCTCAGAGGAAAAAGCAGCTGACATTACCCTCTCTGTCTTCTCATTTACAAAACTCCGGCATTTAAACTGGCGTGTAGAAAAGAATACTGACCTGTGTGTGAGTGCGAACTCATCCACTAACACTGCGGCTTCGGAGAGTGAATTTATCTTTTGCTCATTTAGGTGAACTACAATGTTCTCTGGAATACAGTTTTTGAACTCTTCAAACAAAATAAGTTCCTGCAGTTGATCAAGACTTGTAACTTTACTAGCCAAACACCATTTCTCAAACAGGGTTCTCTTTTCTTGTGCAAACTCAACAAAGGTTTGTTTGGCTGTTTTCGCTGTACCTCGAAAGCGCTGGCGCTATGCCTCAGGCACCAGTTCATATGCACGTAGCATCGCTGCTTTCACAACATCATAATCTAGGGACTGCTCTAGTGGTAGCGCAGCACATACCTCTTGAGCCTTACCCACAAAGTTACATTGAAGAACAGCAGACAAAGGTGAGGAAGGTCTAGAGCGTGGAGCTGGCACAGGTTTACGGTGTAAAGTCTCTGCCTCAATTGCTAAACTTTTCAGCTTAATGTCTCGGTGATCTTGAGCTTCAATAGCACGGAGCTGGATAACTTAAATGTCATGCTCCTGTTGTTTAATGGCTAGCTCAAGTTCTTTTAGCTTGATCGCTAATACAGGATCCATGCTCGGTTCAGTATCAAGGGGAACAGCAACAGCACTAGTTTCAGCCATTACAGCTACTTCATTCTTCTCCTCTACCCCTTCAGTCTGCGAATCAGTCGGTAGGATACCAGCGTTAACTAACTCAGTGTACAGTTGATCTTTTAAAACCTGTTTTGTTACATCTCTAGACACAGAGATATTAAAGAAGTCAGCAATCAACAGCAAGTCCTTCTTACGGCAGCGATTGAAAACTTCTACTGAGGAAGCGAGGGTAAACTCAATCAAATCAAATTCCATTCCACATAGTATAACCTCTCTGCCCCTACCAAAAAAACAAAACAGCCAAAACTTAGTTAAGCAATACAAGAAAAATCAAAACACAAATTAGCTTGAAATGCTCACAATAAATAACTTATTAGTTTTTCTTTGCACAAGATTTCAAACACAAATTTTAGTATTACATAGAATAAAACAAAGTTTTCAGCTTCACTTTGCACCAAATGGAATATTTCACTGCTTTAAAGTGTTGAATAATCCCGGACGAGCCCCCACATTTTCACTGTTATGTCCCAGATGTAAGGGTCCAGGGTAAGGGAGTAACAGAGAAAAGTAAAGATAAAATTGGTTGGGGTGAGTGAGTACCTGTCCCCTGCCAAGCACAACAGACACATCAAATTCCAAAGTCAAGTTTTTTATTTACAATATTTCCAAATGACAAAGTAAAATAGGAAGCAAAATAGACTTCAGGAGGGGGGAAAGGCCAAAACAACATACAAAAGGACCCTTTAACTAGTTAAGGAGTAAAAC
The DNA here is from genome assembly GCF_019703515.2 of Myxocyprinus asiaticus. NCBI lineage: Eukaryota > Metazoa > Chordata > Actinopteri > Cypriniformes > Catostomidae > Myxocyprinus > Myxocyprinus asiaticus. Next base: position 2,304,909 of record NC_059360.1, read on the forward strand.
TGTCTAAACTGACAAAACAAAAGAAAATTCACAACAGAAATGTACACTAACTCCCTAACTAAGCAGAAACAAGAGAAAAAGATTCACAGAAATAAAATGGCACCCACCTCCCTACGGCTTCCAACACAGAGAAACACGTAGCGCAACAACGACGCTAATTACATATTTGGAGGGCTACAATAAGCCATAACTTGAGTAAGTTTTACACAGTATCAATCTCTGACAAAACCACTAGAACAACACAAGGCAGGCGAGAGGTACAGCACTCTGGAAGTCAAGCTTCCGTGTGGTAGGCATGTTGAACAGCGTTTGAGCTTGCAGCCTCTGCACAGTAACGTGCGGCAGGTGCGAGCGATCACCTTCCTCTCCTCCGCACCTGGTTGAGCAGCAGTAACACACGGAGAAACACAGAAAAGAGAGAGAAAGAGCACACAGCAGCACGTAGCATCCAACAATATTATATAAATAAACACGGAACGTAACAATATTTTTATTTGGAATTTGGGAAAAATGGTGTCAGTACTTTATATAATAACACAAACATTTTCATTTTACTCAAACACCTATAAATAGTAAATCCAGAGAAACTGATAATTTTGCAGTGGTCTCTTAATTTTTTCCAGAGCTGTAGCCTGTATCTATAGACCTTGGGTGAAATAAATGAGTTGAGACAAAGCTGCCATTGAACAATATCTGCCTCAGCACACATGACACAGTCGACGCCTTCAGTGGCTCCTGGCAGCTGTCTCGTTTAACACAGGAGGCCTTTTTGCCCATTCTGTGTCAGCGGTGCAACGCATCAAAGTCTGTGTGTCATCATCTTAAATCTTAACTATAACCTGCACTAGAGGACCGAGTGACAGTTGTATCTGTCAGTGGTCATTGGGGGAAACGCTGTATTTAAAGTTCAATAATGTCTGTACCATAAGCCTCTCGTGAGCAGTGCTGGGTCACTGTCACCCGCCTCCTTTAAATTTACAGCCTCCTTTAATGTTCTGTCATATTTACATTTTTATTGCTGCTTTTGTCATGATCACATCCTTAAGTCCCCAGCTCATGAACCTTTCCATATCACTCCGTCTTCTGTCATTTCAGATTGTGAGATTGGTGATGACAGTGTGTGCAGTCTATTAGTCATGTTTGTGAAAGACAGATGTCATATTCAATAAAGCTAGCTAAAGATGAACTGAAATATTCAGATGTATTGTAAATGTGTTTGAAAAAGAAATGTCTTTACACAGTGGTTCAACTGACTTCTTTCACAATCCGTTCTCACTCCCAAGGTGTCAAATAGTCACTATGTATACATACCAATACATACCAAAGAGCCTCTTAGAATCTGTTTAGCGACAGGGCTAGTAAGCCCATTGGGTAACACTTTACATTAAGGGTTTATTAAGGTATTCATTAATGAATAATACTTATTTTACAAATGTGTTATAAATCATTGATATGCGTTTATAACAACATGCAACATTAGTGAGCCATTTTATGTCACATGTTATAAATATAATCTGAATGAAAATGAACATTTTATTAATATATAACTTTATACATTTATTAGGGCTGTCGATTTAATGTGTTAATTTAGTACGATTAATGATATGAAAAATAACGCGTTAAAAAATGAATACAATTAATCATACCCCTTGACTGTACATAAATTCCATGACAAGGAATTTTCATACCATCGGAGGTATCCAAGTTTGAAGCAGGGGGTAATGAGCAAATGAGACACTTCAAGAACTTTATTTCAAATAGCACATACAGAACCTGTCCTTTGAAAGTTTGATGTTCTCAGTTCATCAGAATCGATTGTTCCCTATCTGTCACTCACTTGACGTTGTGTCGATATAGTGACACTAGGGGTGACTCTTGGGAGCACCAAACCTCTGATCTTTTTTTTAAAAGGCCAATGAGAATTGGCGAGTGGAATTTGCATGCCACTCCCCCGGACATACAGGTATAAAAGGAGCTGGTATGCAACCACTCAGATTTTTTCTTTGGAGCCGAGCGGTTCTATTCATTGAGCTGAATTCATCCGCCGAGTTCATTCACCTCTTTCTGCTGGATCTTACTACGCATTTCAGCAGCTTCTCCCCCTCTGTATCTGTGGTTTGCAGAGAACGCCCCTGGGCACTTCGGCAGAACATTTAAAAGAGTATATTCTAATAGAGTATATTTTATTTCTGAAAGAGCGACACATGGAATGTCTTTTTAAAGACGTGTCTGGGCTTTTTATTCCTGGTTGCGGTTGTTATCTCTCCGCTTCCGACGGCCACAATCGCTGTTTTACGTGTCTGAGCACTGCCCACGCGGAGACATCGTTCGTGGATGGATTATGTCCTCATTGAGAGAACATGACTATGGCAACATTGTGGTCGCGGCATGCATTCATAAGAAAGCAAGCCACCCCAGCGGCTCCCCACCGTGCCGGTTAGCACCGGGGGCGATTTGGGGACCTCAATGGGACCACCTCTGCCGAGTATACCCCCACGGACCTCCCATTCCCCAGCACGCTCGCTTGCCCCGGTCGCGCACTCAGACAAGATCGCTGGCTCGTCTCAGGGTGAGTTCGACCCCTCGTTCAGAACCCGGGAAGAGGATGAGTTATCGAGTGCAGCATCGGAGAGCAGGCTCGTCCAGTCAGACACAGAGGCTTCGACTGGGCTTCCTCCTTCGGGAATGGTCGCCCAGTCCAAGGCTGACATGGAAATGACGGACATGCTTTCCCGAGCGGCCACGAGTGTCAGGCTAGAGTGGAACCCTCCACTCTCCCCGGAACTCTCGCAGCTCGATGATTGGTTCCTGGGCTCGGGGCGCCACTCACAGCCGCACCCGCCCCCGTTTCTTTCTGCCCGGAAGTGCATGAGGAGCTGACAAGATCGTGGGAGGCACCTTTTACTGCCTAGTCCCGATCTTTCAGCTCCCCCACTCTCGCTACCCTCGATGGCGGAGCGGCCAGGGGGTACTCGGTGATCCCCCAGGTGGATAAGGCGCTCACGGTGCACTTATGTCCGCAGAGCACCGCCACCTGGCGCAGGCACCCGAAACTCCCATCCAGGGTCTGTAGGGTTACGTTGTCCCTGACGGCTAAGGCCTACAGTGCCGCTGGACAAGCCACCTCCGCCCTGCATGCCATGGCTCTCCTGCAAGTACACCAAGCCAAGGCGCTAAAAGAACTGCACGAGGGTAGTTTTGACCCGGGATTGATGCAGGAACTGTGCTCGGTGACCAACCTCGCTCTCCAGGCGACGAAGGTCACGGCGTGGTCTCTCGGGCAGACGATGTCTGCCCTCGTGGTCCAGGAGCACCACCTTTGGCTCAACTTGGTTGAGATGCGAGAGGCTGACAAGGCATGGTTCCTTGATGCCCCCATCTCCCAGGTTGGCCTATTCGGCGACACCGTCGAGGACTTTTCCCAGCAGTTCTCAGCGGCGAAGCAGCAGACGAAGGCCATACATCACATCCTGCCCCGGCGTGGCGCAAGACTCCGCACCCCGTCTGCTCATCGCCAAGGGCTTCCTCCTGCTGCAACGACATCGGCTCCGCCGCAGCCCGCTCCCATGGCCCGGCCCCGGCGTAGAGCCCAGCACAGGAAGCAGATGCTACCTGTCTCACGGTCAGCCGCTAAGAACCCGAGGAAGGCTTCGAAGTGCCCCTGAGATGGGTGACCCAGGGGCAAGGAGACCTGCTACACTGGACCTGGTAAGCAGACCACTCCATCCCCTGGTGGAGGCCTCATCACCGAAGCAGACATGCTGTCACATCAGGTTACCCTCAGGGGAGAGTGGAGACTCCACCCTCAGGTGGTCCAACTGATTTGGAGTCGATTCGGTAGAGCACAGGTAGACCTGTTTGCTTCCCGGGAATCCTCCCACTGCCCGCTTTGGTACGCCCTGACCGAGGCACCTCTCGGTATAGACGCGTTGACACACAGCTGGCCCCCTGGACTATGCATGTATGCGTTTCCCCCAGTGAGCCTACTTGCACAGACCCTGTGCAAGGTCAGGGAGGACAGGGAGCAAGTCATCCTAGTAGCACCCTACTGGCCCACCCAGACATGGTTCTCAGATCTCACCCTCCTCACGACAGCCCCCCTGGCGAATTCTCCTGAGGAAGGATCTTCTTTCTCAGGGACGGGGCACCATCTGGCACCCACAACCAGACCTCTGGAATCTCCACGTCTGGCCCTTGGACAGGACATGGAGGATTTAAGTGGCCTACCGCCCGCAGTGGTAGACATGATCACTCAGGCTAGGGCTCCCTCTATGAGGCGCCTGTATGCTTTGAAGTGGCGTCTGTTCACTAAGTGGTGTTCTTCCCGATGCGAAGACCCCCAGAGATGCGCCGTCGGATCGGTGCTTTCCTTCCTGCAGGAGAGGTTGGAGAGGCGGCTGTCCCCCTCCACCTTGAAGTTGTATGTTGCCGCTATTTCGGCTCATCACGATGCGGTAGATGGTAAGTACTTGGGGAAGCATGACTTGATCATCAGGTTCCTGAGAGGCGCTAGGAGATTGAACCCCTCTAGACTGCACCTCGTCCCCCTGTGGGAGCTCCCTTTGAGCCCTTGGAGTCAGCTGAGCTTAAGGCACTCTCTTTGAAGACTGCCCTGCTGACTGCGCTCACTTCCATCTAGAGGGTAGGGGACCTGCAGGCATTCTCTGTCAGCGAATCGTGCCTGGAGTTCGGTCTGGGTTACTCTCACGTGATCTTGAGACCCCGACCGGGCTATGTGCCCAAGGTTCCCACGACCCCTTTTAGGGATCAGGTGTTGAACCTGCAAGCGCTGCCCCAGGAGGAGGCAGACCCAGCCTTGGCGTTGCTGTGTCCGGTGCAAGCTTTACGCATCTACTTGGATCGCACGCAGAGCTTTAGAAGCTCTGAGCAGCTCTTTGTCTGCTTTGGTGGACAGCGGAAAGGAAGCGCTGTCTCCAAACAGAGAATCGCCCACTGGGTCATTGACGCCATCACAATGGCATATCAGGCTCAGGACATGCCACCCCCTGCGGGGTTACGAGCCCACTCTACCAGGAGTGTGGCAACCTCCGGGGCCCTGGCCAATGGCGCCTCTTTGACAGACATCTGCAGAGCAGCGGGCTGGGCAGCACCCAACACCTTTGCGAGGTTCTACAATCTCCGGGTTGAGCTGGTCTCGTCCCAAGTAGTGGCAGGCATGAGCAGGTAAGTTCCGGGACAACTGGCTGCGTGTACTGCTTGCGCATAGTGCCTTTCCCCTCCCTTGAGGGGAAGACGTGCACTCTTGACTCTCAGTAGTGTTCACAGACTGTGATCCCTGGATGATTTTCCTCGTTAGCCTGTGACAGTTGAGTTTGCGGAGAAAGTCGCTGCCGGCTCAGTAAGTGCGCTAATGAGGCCCTGTACTGAGCTAGGTGCTCCGCATGTGCTGGTTCCCCCGAAGGCAACCCCATGTGATATTTTCCACAAAATCATTTCCCTGTTGGTAAACTGTGTCTTCCTTGGGCAGGGCTGCCTCCCTCTGCCCCCGGTCACTATGCTTTGTAGAAACTCCTCCCTCTTTGGGTAGGACCTGCCATGAGACCTCTCCATATGACATACTTCCGACAAGGCTCGGTAAAGACCATGTGATGTATTTCCACTCAAAATACCCCACCCCACCCTTTTTGGGCAGGGTGTGGTCTCCGCGGTGTCTTCCCCTTGGGAGTGACACCCCCCTGACGCAAACACTTAAGGCTCCTAGTCAGTTAACAAATTCCACTCTTTTTGGGATGAAAAGAGAAGGAAAAGAGGCCTCGGCTGGGCTAGCCTGTCCACCTATTTGTTGGGCAGTCGACTTGTTCCTGAAGGACTGTTCAATGCCCATAAAGAACATTGGGGGTGGTTACGTGATGGTCTGGTGTGTTGGCTACGAGGCACACAGCAGTCTGCCCGTCACACACCGCCTCTTCACGTAACACAGTTCAGTTAGTTGTGGCGTTTTGTATAGGGACCCCTAGTGTCACTACATTGACACAATGTTGAGTGAGTGACAGATAGGGAACATCATGGTTACTTTCGTAACCTCCGTTCCCTGATGGAGGGAATGAGATATTTTGTCCCTCTTGCCACAATGCTGAACTACCTGCTGAAATGGCTGGGACCTTATCTCGGCTCCTCAGCACAAAACCTGAATGAATGGTTGAATACCAGCTCCTTTTATACCCATATGTCCGGAGGAGTGGCATGCAAATTCCATTTGCCAATTCTCATTGGCCTTTTAAAAAAAAGATCAGAGGTTTTGGGGCTCCCAAAAGTGACCCCTAGTGTCACTACATCGACACAATGTCTCGTTCCCTCCATCAGGGAACGGAGGTTACGAAAGTAACCATGACGTTATACAATTATGTTCAGTGGTATGGAAATAAAAGAAACAATAAATAGACTTATTCTCTAATTAGTGCTTTACTTGTGTGCTCTCATAATAATGCAATTTGAATTATCTGGATTATTTATTTTGTATTATGTGTATAATAATTGTATATAAAAAATGTATTTCCATATTATTGAACATAAGCCTATCACTGGCCTACAGTCCACAGCAATCCATTTTGCAATTGAATTTGTCAGTCTGTCCAAGATTGATTTATTATAAGGGCTTTTTAAGGATGCGTCAATGTATACATGCTTCAGACAGATTATTTTGGAGCATCTCACTTTGTTTGCGTCATTTCATAAACAGTCTTTTTAGATCATTGTGTCAAGTTAAATGTAGTCTGAAACTTAGAAAAACATGTCTTGAGATCCTTGCAATTTCTCTCCATCCAGCTGTTTGAATGCAAGAACACGTCCTCGTACTGTCGCTGGTGTCAAGCAAGCCTGAATGTGGTTTGTTGTTTGTACAGCTGCGCGTTGCCTATACAGCTGGAGTTTTGCTTTCTGCCACCTGCTAAAAAAAGGTGCTGTAGTTTATACGACCTTTGTAACGTCTCAAGGCAGCTAGCAGACAGTCTGTTTAGCCAGTCTGTCTGCTTCTTGGCCTGGGCCCCAGTTAGTCAAACACTATCACTATTAAGACTATGAGCCAAATGACTAGAGAGGAGAGCGGCACCTTCCCTGAAGGGATGGAGTCCATCTCTCTTTGGGAGGTCAGGTCTACCACAAAAACTCATCCAATTGTCTATAAATCCTATGCTTTTCTCTGGACACAACTCAGACATCTAGCCATTTAGTGACAATAATCTACTATATGTGTCCAGTCACAGTGATAAGCAGGGAGGGGGTTGGAGCGAATTACAGTGTCTGGCATAATTTTTGAAAGTTCACACACCTCTTTAAAGTTATTTATAGTGATCTCTGACTGGTAAAGCCAGACATCATTAGTGCAGATAGGAATAACAATCTTAAAGAATCATGTTTAGCATTAGCCAGCACTTTTAAATTTGCTCTGATATCAGGAGAATATGAATAAGTGTGTTTATTATGCATTTATAACATGCAAGATCAAATGCACACTATTTGGCAAGTATTGCTTGAATGTCACCCTTTTTTAGCCATGTTGTTATAACTGCATATAAATGATTTATAGTGCATTTGTAAATGATTTTGTCATTAATGAACCCCTTTATAAACCCTTTTTAGGAACATTAATGTAAAGTGTTAGCACCCTCTTCTTTTAATAAGAAACCTTTGGCGACAATAGACTGGGCATCAATATTTTTATGATTATAAACTAGTTTCTCAAAATATCTTGCTGGCTAAAACGTGTCCATGCTTGAATTTCTATATGTTTATCTCTAAAGAAAGCTGTATTGTATATTTATAATATTTTAATATATTATAATAATAATATAATATATCAGCCGTGCCTGTATTTGAAAAGTAGGAGAGATAATATGATGACGTTTCAATTTCATTTTGAACACAGCAACATTCATAAATTCACAGTGGATAGTGTTTAATCTGTTGTTTTCTATGGGAGTTATTGTAGAGTTACATTTTTGTTTTAATTTGTTTTTAGTGGTTGGCCAACTAAAATAAGAACCACAGGTTTAGTTTTAGTTGGCCAACCAAAAAAGAAATTCAGAATAAAGCACGTTACTTCAGCAGAGCAGAATGTGTATAGAAAACAACAATAATAAATGTTGCAGAGTTCAAATTGAACATCATACCCCAACCACTGGCAACATTGCTAAAAACTTCTGTGTGTCTTCATATTGATGCCCAGGGCTCTTGCACAAGAAGCAGTATTTGATGCCTTTGGAGTGAGAACCAGTTGTTTAAGCACCCCACAGCTGGAAACAAGCACTCAAAACATTTCACTGTCCAACAATGAAAATATGTAAAGTAAAGAGTATTACATATAAAAACATTTGACAGTTTAATCCTTCATTATCAAACCCCAGTTTTCATTTTCACAGCATCTTTGACAGTGGCGAAAAGAGCAGACTGTACTGTGGGATATGTGGCGAGTGCTCCATCACATTCCACTCTGTGAGAACTAATTGTATCCAGCAGACCCCACACCACTTTACCCACTTCATTTGTCAGAGTAGGTCTCACTTTAACTTTGTCGATTTCTTCTTAACCCTCCAATTAAAGTCCACTAAAGCTCAGCCTGAGAGATAGAGAGAGGAGCAGACAGCTGTCAGCAGTTACAAATGACAGAGTGTTATGCTTTATCTACTGCAGTCACCAGGAATCCATGACATCAGCAATCAAACGGCAGAGGACGAGAATTCCAATGGTGCTCTGGACTTTTGTACTGAGGATAGAGGGTCAGGTCCGTGTAGACTCACGTTGCCAGATCTATAGCTGCTTTTCCACCGTTCCGTGCCGATCTGGGCCAGTTGGCTCGGTTACAGTTTCTTTTTCCACTGTGGTGGTGCGAAATCAGGATTAGAATGTAGGCAACAAATACATCAGTTGCCACCAGCATGAGAGGTAAACATTGGAGCGAGTTCGCTATGGAGGGTGATCACATATTCTGTTTTTTAGGACTGCTTTTTTCCTGGTTTTTACTCTGCTAAATCTCAGGAGAGTCATGGCTCCTGCACTCAAAAAAAATAGCTTTTTGGCTGAACTTGAGTCAGTTGTGGACAGTAGTTCCACATGTTTGAAATTAGTTTTCTAAACTTGAAATTACTATTTAATCTTAACGCAAACACTTTATGTAGAAAGAACCTAGTTGAATTGGGTAAACCCAACAAAATTAGATGTGCCAATGAATCTTTTATTTCTTTATGTACTAACTAGTGAAAGTGAATGTAAGCATGCTAAATACATGCTCAAGTGGACTGCTGGTACCATTCCTCACCATGTTCAGAACCATTTGGCCCGAAAAAGCACTTTTTGACTACACAATAAAGTCCATATTGCTGCTTATTCAGGCCAAGACCCACCCACTTAGACAGGAAAAGCCATCTGACTGACATGTAAAGAAACCAATCACAGTTTGTATTGTTTTTTCCTGTTGTTTAGAGGTGTTGTTGTCTGAAATATATTATGCCATAATAATAAATCAGTTTGGAAAAATTTATTTGAAAAATGGTGAAGTAGTCTGTGAATGACTGCACAGAAAACACATGGAAATATAGTGGAAAATGTCTACATACAGTCCAGAAATTAAGTGCAGATTATTTCACACACTTATGTAGGGCTTTACTGGTTGTTTAGATCAGTGTTACTATCAGAAATAATTAATAATTATTTCTATAGTTATTAATTAATATTTAAATTAATTAATTGGATCTAACTCATTAAAACATCATATGGGACTCCAGTAAATGTAGTGTGCTACGTTTAGGAGCAAGTTTGGTTATTAGCAATAATTAATAATTATCAAAGATAATTATTAATTATTCAAATCAATAGAACATTGATTAGAATTAATGTTAGCTTTTTTAAATCCTTTAAATCAACAATTATCAAAGATAATTGTTAATTGTTAACATCGATGAAACATTAATTAAAATTAATACTAGCTTATTGATCATTCAATTTCAATCATCAAAGATAATGATCAATTATCAAAAATCAATAGAAAATTAATAAGGATTAACATTGACGGGGCACCACCCTGGAATCAGGGACTAATAACCGAATAGTAAAACAGTCTCAATATTAGATTGTTTTCTTAGGAAAATCGGCATCCGAAGAATATCATTTTTTGGGAAAAAAAAAACAATGAATGAAGGTTTGAATCCTAGCACTGACATCCCGTCAGCATGACACAGATGTATGCAAAACAAACCAAAACACTTCTCTTTGTAATATAAACAAAAGTTTATTTATGCTGTAATATCAATTAATAATTAATACAATGCAGTCAATAAACTTCCGACTTACAACTACAAACTAAACAGTGATATGATTAGATATGGAAATCAAAATAATCCTATAACACATAAGATGTGTGTGTGTGACAGTGTGTGTGTGTGTGATTAGTAAGAGAGAGAGAGAGAGAGAGAGAGAGAGATGATTAAGTGACAGCCCTGGTTGATTTCGCGATCATGGGAGAGAAAGCAGCTGTTTAGTTCATCGCTCAGAGATGCGGTGGACGGCTCTTTGACTATTTAGTGGATGAACTCAGTTGTTGTCTCACCCGCGATGGCGAAAATGCACAACAATCCAATTTGGTTGGACCACAATACAGCAAAACAATGTGATAATTCATGATAATTAATACCCTGCGTATTAATAATGAGCGGACATGGTAAACTGTACAAGCAAAAACCTTGAAACACAAGAATAACACGCTATAATATTCTATCTCTGCCCAGACGTAACCTCTTACTTGAATCGCATGAGGACACAGGTAGAATGTGTTTTCCTCCGTCCTTTAACTTTGACCCGGTTCCTTGAGGCTCGTGTGATGACGGGAGGCTGTTTCCTCGCTCTGTCGGTGGGCGGTGAACTCAGAAATGTCGACTTGATTGAAGATGGAAGAGAAATCTTTAATCTCTTCACTTCTGTAGGCAAACGGATGAAGATGCGAATTGCTCAGCGGTCTCCTTCGGATCCGTTAGAGTGTTCGGTTGAACACAGAGTAATCTCAACTCATCCAGCGAGATTGTATGGCTACAGTTTCAAGTCGGACATTACTTCCTTGTGCCACGAGGTTGCACCGGAGAGCAGCAAAAAAACTACTTCTATTTTCGGTGAACAAAGTCGCTGGAAGCGAATTCTGGACGCATTTCAGAATTATTTCAACTCCTGATGATGTCATGTTTGAGGGACGTTCTGTTGTGTGCCTCATCCAATAGGAGTTGAGAGCTCGATCCTTTAGTGAGCAAGGCTTCATGGATCTGTAGTCTGTTTTGGACTTCCTTTGTTTGATTTTGGCACGATTTTTATCAGTAAAATGTACGACTTAGAAGGTGGGGGCTTGAGTTATGTTTTTACGACTGTGTTAGGCCTGCCTTTGTCTTCTATCTGAATACATGAGGCCCAACACTTAACTAAGAAAACAATGCAGAATAAAAACGTTTTAGTGGATATCTAGTTAATTTGCTATTATGTGCCTCAAACAAAACTCTGTCTTTCAAAGATATGATGTAAGTTGGCAAACGTGGGCAAATCCAGTGATTATTTCATCCAGACACACAAATAAAGTAATAACATTGAAAATTGCTCACGGTAACATCTCAACTTGTTTCTTCCACTAGGGGCACTTTCAGTTCCCAGGGGTGGATTTTTATTAAAATTAACAGATTTAAGTTATACAGTATGAAGGTCACATTAAAATTAACTTTTTACAAGGTTTTCAGCTTTTCTTCTTTTTTCTTTTTTTCGTTTTTTTTTTTTTTTTTTTTTTTGATGGACCTTTCAAATGACTTTTATGTACAGATTTGACTGTTTTAGCCGTGTCCCACACCCAGACTTTTAATTTTAAACTATGAAAATCCATTATAAAAATACGAATTATTACATGTTTAAAACTATGATCATCTAAAATAAAAGTAAAATTAACATAAACCATTTCCATATTTATTGTGTGAAAATTATTTCTATACATTTTTCAAAAAATAAGATTGTCCCACATTTATGACATCATTTCCACCACATCAAACATTTTTGCCCCTAATAAAGTTTTTTTCAAAAGTTTGTGTACTTGATAACCAAGTGGACAAATGTGTCAGTGAAGAGCATACTTGAGATTAAATATCAGAATGAGCTTTATTGCCAAGTATGCTTACACACACAGGGAATTTGTCATGGTGACAGAAGCTTCAACCCGATCTCATGAAAATTCATACATATATTACAAGTTGTCTATTTCGTATGATTTCGTATGATTTTGTTGGTATAAATTTGTGTGATTTCATCACATACAAATGCCCGGATGTCTAATGCAGAAATAAGCGTAGCCATACTTAATATGGCTACTTTCCATCCTGAGTGAAATAAGTCAACCCGGAAGTCTCTACGATGTTCTGGTGCAGAGATATGTGATTTGTTACTTGGTTGCTAGGCTAACCCCATCTGGTTGCTAGGCAGTTACCAAGGTGATACTTAACAAGGCTTCTTGCTATCCTGAGTGAAATAAGTCAACCCGGAAATCTCTACGATATTCTGTTGCAGAGATATGTGATTTGTTACTTGGTTGCTAGGGTAAACCCATGTGGTTGCTAGGCAGTTACCAGAGTGATACTTAATGAGGCTCCTTGCTATCCTAAGTGAAATAAGTCAACTCGGAAGTCTCTACGATTTTCTGGTGCAGAGATATGTGTTTTGTTACTTGGTTGCTAGAGTAAGCCCATGTGGTTGCTAGGCATTTACCAAGGTGATACTTAACATGGCTCCTTGCTATATTGAGTGAAATAAGTCAACCCGTAAGTCTCTACGACATTCTGATCCTGAGATAACCATCTTAGTGATTTTGAATGGAAGTCAATAGTGTTTGGTTGCTAGGGTGCTCTAAATGGTTGCTAGGGCGTGGCTAAGTAGCTTCCATGATTATAATTGAAGACTGATTGCTCAACCAATTCAAACAAGCCAAATCTCATGTCTGTAGGACATTCTGATCTGAAGATATCACACTCAGCCTTTTTGAATGGAAGTCAAAGGGGTTTGGTTGCTAGGGTGCTCTAAATGGTTGCTAGGGCGTGGCTAAGTAGTTTCCGTGATGATACTTGAAGACTGATTGCTCACCTAATTCAAACAAGGCAGCTCTCATGTCTGTAGGACATTCTGATCTGAAGATATCACACTCAGCCTTTTTGAATGGAAGTCAATTGGTTTTGGTTGCTAGGGTGCACTAAGTGGTTTCTAGGTTGTATGCAGTTGCTAGGTTGTTAAAGTGATAGAGTGAAAGAAAGAATAAAAAGAGTGATGTAAAGATATAAAAAGAAAGTGATGGAGTGATAGATAGAAAGTATGAGTGGTGGAGTTGTAGGATGTAGCTTGAATCCTCTAAAGGAGTTATTACAGGAAAAAGTTTTCATACCTTGAATGGAAGTCAAAGAGATATGAGGCCTATTCGGAAGTCCAATACTGGAATACCGTAATTCCAATCAGTTAGAAATGAAATAACACACTATTCGGGATTAGTCTGAAGGTCTGTGCCGAGTTTGGTGCATGTAGCTTAAAAGCTCTAGGAGGAGTTAGAGTCAGAAATTTTAGTCTCAGAGGAATAATAATAATATTATTAATAATAAGTTTAAATAGGATTTCAGTATGTTGGCTTTCTCAAGCCAACCTAATAATAATAACTAGATTGAAAAGTTTGTGGACAAAGTTTAGGTTGGCTTGAGAAAGCCTAGCCTGAAAGTTTGTAGTAGTTGTAAAAGCTTGAAGTTTGAAGGTTTTAAGTTTGAAGTAGTTATAAGTTTAAGTAGTAGTTTTAAAAGTTCAAAGTTTAAAGATTATAAGACCATTCAGTCTATCAGATATATATATAGATAGATAGATAGATAGATAGATAGATAGATAGATAGATAGATAATTTGGTTGTTAGGCAGTTACCATTGTGATACTTAACATGGCTCCTTGCCATCCTGAGGAAAATAAGTCATCCCGGAACTCTCTACGATGTTCTGGTGCAGAGATATGTTATTTGTTACTTGGTTGCTAGGTTAACCCCTTCTGGTTGCTAGGCAGTTACCAAGGTGATACTCAAAAGGCTCCTTGCTACCCTGAGTACAATGAACGCAACCCAAAGTCTCTATGATGTTCTGGTGCAGAAATATGTGATTTTTTTACTTGGTTGCTAGGGTAACCCCATATGGTTGCTAGGCAGTTACCAAGGTTATACTCAAAAGGCTCCTTGCTACCCTGAGTCAAATTAAAGAAACCCAAAGTCTCTATGATATTCTGGTGCAGAGATATGTGATTTGTTACTTGGTTGCTTGGGTAACCCCATCTGGTAGCTAGGCAGTTACCAAGGTGCTACTCAAAAGGTTTCTTGCTATCCTGATTCCAATGAACGAAACCGGAATTGTCTACAATGTTCTGGTGCAGAGATATGTTATTTGTTATTTGGTTGCTAGGGTAACCCCATGTGGTTGCTAGGCAGTTACCAAGATGATTCTCAAAAGGCACCTTGCTACCCTGAGTCAAATGAAAGAAACCTGAAGTCTCTACGATGTTCTGGGGCAGAGATATGTGATTTGTTACTTGGTTGCTAGGGTAACCCCAACTGGTTGCTATGCAGTTACCAGGGTGATACTTATCAAGCCTCCTTTCCATCCTGAGTAAAATAAGTCAACCAGGAAGTCTCTACAATATTCTGGTGCAGAGATATGTGATTTGTTACTTGGTTGCTAGGGTAACCCCATGTCGCTGCTAGGCAGTTACCAGAGTGATACTAAACAAGGCTCCTTGCTATCCTGAGTGAAATAAGTCAACCCAGAAATCTCTACGATTTTCTGTTGCAGAGATATGTGTTTTGTTACTTGGTTGCTAGTGTAAGCCCATGTGGTTGCTAGGCAGTTACCAAGATGATACTTAACAAGGCTCCTTGCTATCCTGAGTGAAATAAGTCAATCTGGAAGTCTCTACGACATTCTGATCCTGAGATACCCATCTTAGTGATTTTGAATGTAAGTCAATGGTGTTTGGTTGCTAGGGTGCTCTAAATTGTTGCTAGGGCAGGGCTAAGTAGTTTCCATGATGATACTTGAAGACTGATTGCTCACCCAATTCAAACAAGCCAAATCTCATGTCTGTAGGACATTCAGATCAGGAGATATCCATCTAAGCCATTTTGAATGGCAGTCAATTGGTTTTGGTTGCTAGGGTGCACTAAATGGTTGCTAGCTTGTATGCAGTTGCTAGGGTGTTAAAGTTATAGAGTGAAAGAAAGAATAAAAAGAGTGATGTAAAGATATAAAAAGAAAGTGATGGAGTGATAGATAGAAAGTATGAGTGGTGGAGCTATAGGATGTAGCTTGAATCCTCTAAAGGAGTTATTACAGGAAAAAGTTTTCATACCTTGAATGGAAGTCAAAGAGACATGAGGCCTATTCTGAAGTCCGATACTGGAATATCGTAATTCTGATCAGTTAGAAAAGATATAGCATTAAAGCCTTAAAGTTTGAAGTAGTTGTAAAAGCTTGAAGTTTGAAGGTTTTAAGTTTGAAGTAGTTATAAGTTTAAGTAGTAATTTTAAAAGTTCAAAGTTTGAAGATTATAAGACCATTCAGTCTATCAGATAGACAGATAGATAGAGAGATAGATAGATGGATAGATAGATCATTTGGTTTCTAGGCAGTTACCAAGGTGATACTCAAAAGGCTCCTTGCTACCCTGAGTCCAACTAAAGCAACCTGAAGACTCTATGATGTTCTGGTGCAGAAATATGTGATTTCTTACTTGGTTGCTAGGGTAACCCCATCTGGTTGCTAGGCAGTTACCATTGTGATACTTAACATGGCTCCTTGCCATCCTGAGTAAAATAAGTCAACTCGGAAGTCTCTACGATGTTCTGGTGCAGAGATATGTTATTTGTTACTTGGTTGCTAGGGTAACCCCTTCTGGTTGCTAGGCAGTTACCAAGGTGATACTCAAAAGGCTTCTTGCTACCCTGAGTCCAATGAATGAAACCAGAAGTCTCTATGATGTTCTGGTGCAGAGATATGTGATATGTTACTTAGTTGCTAGGGTAACCCCATTTGGTTGCTAGGCAATTAACAAGGTGATACTCAAAAAACAGCTTGCTACCCTTAATAAAATGAAAGCAGCCCAAAGTCTCTATGATGTTCAGTTACAGAAATATGTGATTTGTTACTTGGTTGCTAGGGTAACCCCATCTGGTTGCTAGGCAGTTAGCCTCAGAAGAAGAAGAATAACTAGATTGAAAAGTTTGTGGACAAACTTTAGGTTGGCTTGAGAAAGCCTAGCCTGAAAGTTTGAAGTAGTTGTAAAAGCTTGAAGTTTGTAAATTTAAGTTTGAAGTAGTTATAAGTTTAAGTAGTAGTTTTAAAAGTTCAAAGTTTAAAGATTATAAGACCATTCAGTCTATCAGATAGATAGATAGATAGATAGATAGATAGATAGATAGATAGATAGATAAATAATGACCCTCAGATAGATAGATAGATAGATAGATAGATAGATAGATAGATAGGCAGATAGATAGATAGAGAATGACCCTCAGATAAACAGATAGATAGATGTGTTTTCTACTTGGTTGCTAGGCTGAGCTAATTTGGTTGCTAGGTAGTTACCATGGTGATACTTAACATGGCTACCTGCCATCCTGAGTGAAATAAGTCAACTCTGAAGTCTCTGCTATTTTCTGGTGCAGAAATATGTGATTTATTACTTGGTTGCTAATGTAACCCCATCTGGTTGCTATGCAGTTACCAAGGTGATACTTAACATAGCTACTTGCCATTCTGAGTGAAATAAGTCAACCCGTTAGCCTCTATGATGTTCTGGTGCAGAGATATGTAATTTGTTACTTGGTTGCTAGGGTAACCACATCTGGTTGTTATGCAGTTAAAAGGTTGATACTCAAAAGGCTCCTTTCTACCCTTAGTCAAAAGAAAGAAACCCGAAGTCTCTATGATGTTCTGTTGCAGAAATATGTGATTTGTTACTTGGTTGCTAGAGTAACCCCATGTGGTTGCTAGGCAGTTACCAGAGTGATACTTAAAGAGGCTTCTTGCTATCCTGAATGAAAAAAGTCAACCCAGAAGTCTCTATGATTTTCTGATGCAGAGATATGTGATTTGTTACTTGGTTGCTAGGGTAACCCCATCTGGTTTCTAGGCAGTTACCAAGGTGATACTTAACATGGCTACTTGCCATCCTGAGTGAAATAAGTCAACCCGGAAGTCTCTACGTTGTTCTGTTGCAGAGATATGTGATTTGAACTTGGTTGCTAGGGTAACCCCATCTTGTTGCTAGGCAGTTACCAAGGTGATACTTAACATGGCTCCTTGCCATCCTGAGTGAAATAAGTCAACCCGGAAGTCTCTATTATTTTCTGGTGCAGAGATATGTGATTTGTTACGTGGTTGCTAGGGTAACCCCATCTGGTTGCTAGGCAGTTACTGAGGTGATACTTAACATGGCTCCTTGCCATCCTGAATGAAATAAATCAACCCGGAAGTGTCTACAATGTTCTGGTGCAGAGATATGTGATTTGTTACTTGGTTGCTAGGGTAACCCCATGTGGTTGCTAGGCTGTTACCAGAGTGATACTTAATGAGGCTCCTTGCTCTCCTGAGTGAAATAAGTCAACCCGGAAGTGTCTACGATATTCTGGTGCAGAGATATGTGTTTTGATACTTGGTTGCTAGGGTAAGTCCATGTGGTTTCTAAGCAGTTACCAAGGTGATACTTAACATATCTCCATGCTATCCTGAGTGAAATAAGTCAACCCGGAAGTCTCTACGGCATTCTGATCCTGAGATACCCATCTTAGTGATTTTGAATGGAAGTCAATGGTTTTTGGTTGCTAGGGTGCTCTAAATGGTTGCTAGGGCGTGGCTAAGTAGTTCCCATGGTGATACTTGAAGACTGATTAAATTAAAATAAGCCAACTGTCATGTCTGTAGGACATTCTGATCCGAAGATATCACACTCTAAGTGAAAGCAATTGTGTTGGTTGCTAGGGTGCTCTAGATGGTTTCCAGGGTGTGGCTAGCCAGTGAACAGAAAGATTCTTATTGGCTGCTTACTAACCTGACTCATAAGAGCCAATCCCCAAGTGTTTACGACATTCTGTTCTGAAGATATCCTTCTGAGACATTTTGAATGGAAGTTAATGGGGGGTGGTTGCTATGGTCCCATAAATGGTGGTTAGGGCATGGCTATGCCATTTCCAAGGTGATACTTAAAGAATGATTGGTTTCCCAATTGAAATGAGCCCACACCCATGTATCTATGTCATTCCTATAGGGAGATATGATCTGGCAACTTTCTTGCATTGACTGCCATAGTAGGGGGAAAAAAATGTTTTCATGGGCGAGACACTTGTCATAGTATGCCTATGGGAATTTTTTGGACATTTTTTGCCCCCAAGGGGTGCACCATACCCCCAATCCCTTAGAAAAGTCATAGCACAGTTGTCGTCAATAGGCTGGTTGATTTGACACCTAATTCATGGGTCTACTACAAACAGTGCGGGATGAGTTAGGTGCCGAAGTTTTGTACGGAATAAGAATAATAATAATAAATCTGTGAGATTACAATAGTGATGTTTTGCTTTGCAAGCACCACTAATAATAATAATAAGCTTAAACAGTAGATCAGTATGTTGGCTTTCTTTAAATTCTTAAATATACAATAGAGCGATAATGTTGTTCGAATATTTTATATACAGATATACAGTTCTGTGCAAGTGATGTAATGCATTGAAGAAGAGATAGGATATGTTAAAGAATATAAATGAAATATGGATATAAGTAGAAATGGATGGATTGAATATCGCACATTGTATTGACAAAAGGAAAGTATTTGGGGGCAGTTTTAACTGTTCATGGGCTGGATGGCCTGAGGGAAAAACATGTTCCTGTGCCTGATGGTGCTCAGAGCTCTGTAGCGCCGGCCAGAGGGCAACAGTTCGAAAAGGTAGTGGGCTGGGTGAATGGGGTCAAGAGTGATTTTTCCAGCCACTCTGGATGTGTGCAGTTCTAGCAGGGTGGATAGGGGAGCACCAATAATCCTCTCAGCAGTCCGAACTGTCCTTTGTAGTCTTCTGATATCTGATTTCATAGCTGAACCAAACCAGACAGTTATTGAAGTGCAGAGGACAGACTCAATGACCGCTGAGTAAAACTGTATCAGCAGCGCCTGTGGCAGGTTGAACTTCCTCAACTGATGAAAGAAGTACAACCTCTGCTGGGCCTTTTTCACAAAACAAGGCAAAATCAAAAAAGAAACAAACAAAAATCATGGGAAATATCTCTTTTTATTGGCCGTAATTTCCGACCAAGCTGTAATTTTGCTAAATTATGCAAAAAGTGTGAAGATATTATTTAAAGGTGCAATCAGTAATTTTTTCCACATTAAAAAAGCTGTACTCCTTAAGAAATGAATTGTAATTTTGAAACTTATGTATAAAATCATGGCCACACTCACATGAAATAAAGACTCCAGTCATATCAGTAACTTTATAAAAGCTGTTTTATTCTACATGGAGAGGGTCCACACATGGGGGATGCCATGTTAGAATAACATGACCAGCCGAATACTACTCGTTTAATCTCAGTAACCATCCTGTTATTGGACACTTTCACTCATGGATTACATTAATCATGGCTGACTGTGAATTGTGAATTTTTACATTGGCATCTGTAATGGAAAATAATTGCATATGAATGATGATGCATCCAGGCCACTAGGTATCAGTGTAAGTCTAAAATGACATAAAAATTTACCGTGTGCACCTTTAATTGTGTGTATTTAGGATAAATAAAATGTGAGTTATGTTATTAGCATTAGCAAGACAAAGGAGTCAGTCATTTTATTTCAGAAATGTTAAAAATGTAATTTCCATCAGCATCAGACCTTCTGCAGTTTAGTGGTCCAGTGGGTCATGTCCATACTTTATCCATACCGCACAGCTCAGTTAGAGTGTTTAGCATCCATACATCTCATAACTGAATAAAACAGGCTACGGGATGATGGTGAGTTTCTACATTTCTAAAACAAACAACTAAATAAAATAAATACATATACATTCAGTACAACTGTCCAGCATATTGGCAAGTCATACACATAAGAGGACAGCCAATAGCCATGGAACAATACAGAGTAAAATTGGCCCCTCACAGGTTGTTTATTCAGTGGTTGGCATTGATTTGAAATGCCTGTGTACCACCATATGGTCTCCTGCATGTTTTATCTTGATACATAAAGCACACACACACGCCATGACCCTGATACACATGCTTCTCATCGACCATCCTTCTCATTCACCCGTCGGTCAATTTGTGTCGATATGGTTGGATGTGTGACAGGTCGATGACGGTCTGATCACTGAGAGGCTGCATTGTTTCGGTAATGACAGCTTAAACGAATGCCCATATCAGCACTTCAAACACCTTTATGGATACACAGTCAGATTGTTTAGTCTGTTAGAGCCCTGATACTGCCCACAATGTACAGCAACAAACATTTCACTGTATATTGAGACTGTAAATAAACTAAAACAGGGTTTAGTGACTCATTGCATATAATATTTCAAGTTATCTTAAGATATGTTCTGTAAATGAGTTATTTGAGTTGTGATGACAATAGTATAATGAGCTCAGAAGAAAAACTTATTTCTACAGGAACTTTAAAAAGGTTTTGGAGGTGGAACAGCAGCATTGGAATGGCATTATCCCAAGCAACTTACATTCAAGATCAAGTACATCAGACAGAACTATAAAAATACTAGTCTCAACAATCTATTTTCATCAAAAACCCTGATTTACATACATATTTTCTCAGTAATGTGTCCCATAATAAAGTGACAGCAATAGTTTAAAGTTTAGATCCTGATTACATCCATTTTTAAGCGATACTAAATTAAATTAGTCATTTGGTTGGAAATATATCTAACTTGGTGCTGTAAAAAGTTCTCTTGGTTATTTGCAGTTGATTAATTGCTTAATTAATGACATTTTACAATGCAGCTTGAACTCTTTACCATTTTTATGTGCCTGTCCCGCACATAATACTCATTAGAAATTAATGAAGACAAGACATTACTGTAGACAATACAATCATTAAACTGTTGTAATTATGAGATGGCCTCACTGTTTTTTTTTTTTTTTAGCCAGAAACATTAAAATCATACATGTATTTCATATACATCCACAGTGAGTGAGACTCTTAACACAGAAGAATTGATTTCTGTTGTTTTTATGGTTGTGAATGTGAAGTTAAAGTTCATGACATGGAACCCTTTTCTCATATGACAGTATTAGTTAGAGATTATATGGATGTATTGATACATTATCTTCATTTTCAGTTCTTATGTATGGATTGAGACTGTTTTTAATAAACTGATCTCACATAAACACAAAATAGATATCATTTTGTGGGACTTCAACAGGATTTACACACTGTTATTTCTTCTGTGAAACACAAAAGGAGAAATTTGCAAAAATCTTCAAATAAAATCTGTTCATAGTAACCATGACTGTAAAGCTCCAAAAAGGACCAAAAACAACATAAAAGCATCATAATAGTAGTCTGTTTGACTAAAGCACTATATTCCAAGTCTTCTGAAGTCAAATTATATATTTTTGTAAGGAACAGACCAAAACGTAAGTCATTATTCACTGAAAATCTTCCCCTCTGCCAAAGCACCTAATATTGAATTCATGTTTGTGTTCAGATTTAAAAACGGTGTGTTGATCCCATGATGTTGCGCCAATGTTGGCTTTTGGGTGGGTCAGAACCAAACTTGATGTGATTGTTCAAATATGTCAGATAGAGAATGAGATTTGAAAGCTTCCTCAACATACGGGTTTGGAACGACATTATTTTTGAGTGAACTATTCCTTTAAATTGCTTATAAGTGCCAGACATACAGATGTGCTCGTTCACCTCCTCTTTAATAATCCGGTTCGTTGCAGCTGGACGGTCTATGCTACACCTGCACATTTACTTTTCAATTAGCCCTGTGAACATTTGCAGCACTTTGGCACACTGATTTTATAGGCCAGTGTCTTTAGCCGTTAATGGAGCCAGCAACATCGGCGGCGTGATAAACCATCTGGCCATCCTCCCACAGAGATACAGCACACTTAATGGAGTGAAAAAGTAAAAGCAATTAATGTCACATTAATATAACGATAATAATGCCTTCACTTGCAGCTCGGCGAGTGATGTAGAGGCCGGGGACAAATTAGAACAACACTCGCTCATAAGACCCACTGAGGAGAAGAAGAGACCAGTGGAGAAAACACTATCACTGCAAGAGAACTGAATGAGACTTAAAGGGATAGTTCACCCAAAAATTATAATTCTGTCATCATTTACTCACCTTCATGCCATCTCAAACTTGTTTGACTTTCTTCTTGATGATTTTTTGAAGAATGTAAAAGGTGTTTTTGTCCAAACAATGCAAGTCAATGGGGTCCAAAACTTTCAAGCTCCAAAAAGTACATAAAGGCAGCATAAAGGTAATCCAAACGACTCAAGTGGCTTAATCCATGTTTCCTGAAGTGATACGATCACTATGGGTGAGGACAGACAAAAATGTAACTCCTCATTCACTATAAATCTTGACATCTGCAGTCTCTTTGGCACATTCATGAGAGAAGTTCATTCACATTCTTCCTTGTGCTTGACGCATGCACAGAGCGTTGTACACGAACCAGACACAGTGTTGCCAGGTTGGCGGTTTTCACAACCAGTTGGGCTGTTTTGAAATTGCAGACGAGAGTTCAAATGAAAGGGGGGGGGGGGTTGGGGGGGGGTTGGGGGGGGGGGGTACACACTAGAAAATAGAAATGCAACATGTATATTGTATAATATAATATGATGTATAATGACACCAGGATTGAATACCTGGCAACCGCAGCGTCAAGGCATCACCATCTTGAAGCCTGAACTGTGTTCTAATCTGGCCGAATGTCAAGATTTATAGTGAATATGGACTTAAATTTGGTCTGTTTCTCACACAAACTGATCGTACCGCTTCAAAAGACATGGATTAAACCACTCGAGTCATCTGGATTACTTTTATGCTGCCTTAATGTCCTCTTTGGAGCTTTTGGACCACATTAACTTACATTGTATGCACAAAACACATCCTACATCCTTCAAAATACCTACGTTTGTGTTCCGCAGAAGAAAAAATGCCATAGGAGTTGGAATGAGGGTGATCATATGATGAGAAAATTGTTGCAGAAAACAGGTGTTGCAGTTTTGCTCTAAAACTACATTTTTATTCCACTGACAGTTAGGTTTAGAGTTGGGGTTGGTGTTTTGGTTAGTAAAATATGCATTCTTGTTGACTGTATTACATAATTTGCAACTAAAATGACAACTCACTTTTGGCGCCACTCTGTGGACATTTCACCTCAAAAACACTTTCAGCTTCGGCCACTGGGGCAATGGTTCTTATTTCTGTAAGCACAGACCGATTTAAGCAGCAGAACTTTCAACCTACAGTCGCCTTTTCCAGGGTCCGAAATTAACACCCGCCAAGCATCAAATGCCGGTAAATTTTCTATTTAGCTGGTGAATTTCACAGAGTCACACCATTCTGGCATGTGCTTTTTTCTTTCTATCAGTTTGTGTCAGCTTGATAGAATTAATTATAAAATATAATCACGCCTGTTAAAAGGTGCTTGTAAGGGCTTGAAAACATTTTAGTTTGGCATAAAACTAAATAATTACATGACAATTTACACAAGGTTAACCAACTATTTTAACTGTAACTGTAGTGAAATACAGTTAGTCATATTTTGTATTTGAAATACGTACCGCCATAACATGTATTCCATTACTCCACAACCCTGGTGCCCTAGTAACTCTTTGTTGTAATTTATGATGATACTGATACTACTGCATCTGGGCCAAATCAGGCTTACTTTTGGCACTTCTTGTTTGGTTCTGGCAGTGAAATTGTAACACCTTTGTGTGGAATAGCATTTGGCTGAAGTCTAGTGTGAGTCCGGCCAACTAAAAGAAACAAAGCAAAGACAAACATTCATTTGGCTGAACATTGGCTTGAGGACAAGTCAACAATGTAGCACACAAACACTTGCTTAAGTGACACAAGTTCAACACAATACACAACACAATAAACAAACAGCACAAGTCTAGCAATGAATTGAATACTACTCTAAAACAAAGTGAAACAATGAAATAAAGACACATTTACATGCAACTGCAGACTCCTGTAGATACTGTAGATCGCTTCTCCTGGGCTGAGTCTGGTTTGCCAAATGAAGCAAAAGACATGTCGTCGGCTGAATTGTGGCATGAGTGCGGATAAACACAGGAAGACAAGCTTTCGGCTTATTTCTGGTTGGCTTGAGTCTGTTTACAAAAGATGAGAATCTGATCATGTTCAACCTTACAATGGCCTCAATTGATCTCCAGCTACATGATGAAATTTATAACAAAGATGCCTTTCTAGAAATATTGATTCAACAATATATATAGATATATACAGACAGTTCAAAAGACCCAGATTCTGGATGTACAGTGGCCGCTGTTTTTATCTCACAGTTTAAAGTTAAAATTGCAAAGAGTCACGTGAAGCCATGCGAGGATCGGATGTGTGAACGGCGAGCTCTGCGCACTTTGCTGGTTTAATACTTTATGACATAAACCGGTGAGATTCGATACACTCTGTTCCATAACTGTTACAATTTTGTTTTGAATTCAAAATCCTCAGGCTCTTTAGAAATTAAAAGACACTTACGTGCTCAAGCTGATGCCCCCGAGCAGGCCGCGGGCTTGGAAGTCGATTTGGTCGGGGAGGTGCGGAAAATGCGGCGGGAGATGCTGAACATATTGGTAATGCTGACGAAGGTCATTGCTGACTTAGAGGATCTTGCTGTAATATGTTGATCAATCACCGCCATGGAGGCAAAGTTCACTGATGTGGTTACAAGAGTGGGGGATGTCGAGAAACGGATCGATTACCTGGAGTCATCGGAGAGGGAATTATCTGCTAATCCGCTAGCAACCAGGGTAGATTTGGAGCATGTCTGGGAGAAGTTGGAGGACATGGAAAACCGTAGCAGGTGGAATAACGTCCATATCGTAGGAGTTCCAGAGGGAGTAGAGGGACAGGATATGGTGAAATTCCTGGATGACCTCTTTCCGAATCTGCTGACATAACAGGCTATAAGCTGGTAATCGAGTGAGCTCACAGGGTTCCTTCTCGGCAATCCACGGAGGGAGACAGGCCCTGATCAATTCTGGCCAAATTTCTGAGATTATCCAATAAATATCTTGTGTTACGCGAGGTGAGGAGTAAAGGAAGGCATTCTTGGAAGAACCACAGCATTTTCTTGTTCCCAGACTTTGCGAAATCGACAAGAAAGAAACGTGATCAATTCAAGGAATGCAAGAAACTTTTACATCAACAGAAGGTTGCTTTTGCACTGATATTCCCGGTCAAATTGAGAATAGATGCTAAGGATGGCTGTAAAATATTCACATGCCCACAGCAAGCGATGTCCTTCATAAAGTCAATGGAATGAGTAAGTCATCTTGTTGTACTCACGTTGTAGCCGAGTGGACCAGCTCACTGAACATTCGCTTGACTGCTTGGGGAGTCTGCCTGCTTTTTTTGTGCTGGTTCCGCCTAGCGGCTGGAGTTTTGTTTTGTGGAGTGGCACACCTTCAGGACAGTTTTGTGGATGAATCTACACGCTCTTTGTGCTTAGTCTGCCTATCGGCTGGAGTTTATTTTGTAGAGTAACACACCTGCAGGACAGTTTTATGGATGAATCTACATGCTCTTTGTGCTTAGTCCGCCTATCGGCTGGAGTTTATTTTGTAGAGTAACACACCTGCAGGACAGTTTTATGGATGAATCTACATGCTCTTTGTGCTTAGTCCGCCTATCGGCTGGAGTTTATTTTGTAGAGTAACACACCCTCAGGACAGTTTTATGGATGAATCTACACACTCTTACATGCTTTTTGTGGTTATTCCACCTATTGTCTGGTGTTTGTTTTATAGATTTGAGTTTGAGTTTGGAAGGATGGACGCCAGTTGGCGCTGTCGTGCGTGGGGTTAATGCGCACATTTTTCTTTTTTCAGTTTTTTTTTTTCTTTTTTCTAGAGGATGTTCGGGTTTGATTGTTGAACTAATGTTAGAATGTGGTCTTTCTAATCTTGTTTTTGACACACGATCTATTTGATCTTATATGTAAAACATCTACAATTCAGATGTCTCAAACAGATTAAAAATAAATTAGGAAGAGTCATTACTGTTTTAGCTGAAATTTAGGGGCAAAGTCTTATTTTGGCTAATATTTATGCACCTAACGTTGATGATCAGGGCTTTTTTATAGATCTTGAAGGGATGTTGCAAGCTGCTGGTGTTGGGCCTCATGTATTCAGATAGAAGACAAAGCAGGCCTAACACAGTCGTAAAAACCTAACTCAAGCCCCCACATACCAAGTCGTAAATCTTACTGATAAAAATCGCGCCAAAATCAAACAAAGGGAGTCCAAAGCAGACAACAAATCCCATGAAGCCTTGCTCACTAAAGGATCGAACTCTCAACTCCTATTGGATGAGGCACACAACAGAACGTCCCTCAAACCATGACATCATCAGGAGTAGAAATACCTCTGAAATGCTTCCGGGATTTGCTTCCAGCAACTTTATTCACAGTGTATAGACACAGCTCATCACTGCTCTCAGGTGCAACCTCGTGGCACAAGGAAGTAACGTCCGACTTGAAACTGTGGCCATACAATCTCCATCTCGCTGGACGAGTTGAGATTACTCTGTGTTCAACCAAACACTCTAACGGATCCGAAGGAGACCGCCGAGCAATCCGCATCTTCATCCGTTTGCCTGCAGAAGTGAAGAGATTAAGGATTTCTCTTCCATCTTCAATCAAGTTGACATTTCTGATTTCTCCGCCAGCCCGCCGAGAATCAGCAGCCGTACCGCCCGCAGACAGAGCGAGGAAACGGCCTCCCGTCATCACCCAAGCCTCAAGGAACCGGGTCGGAGTTAAAGGACGGATGGACACACATTCTGCATCCTCATGTGATTCAAGTAAGAGGTTTACGTCTGGGCAGAGATAGAATATTATAGTGTGTTATTCTTGTGTTTCAAGGTTTTTGCTTGTACAGTTTACGGACCGCCATGTCCGCTCATTATTAATACTCAGGGTATTAATTATCACAAATTTGTTTTGCTGTATTGTGGTCCAACCAAATTGGACTGTTGTGCATTTTCGCCATCGCGGGTGAGACCGGCAAACTGAGTTTATCCATTAAGGAGTCAAAGAACGCGGGACTTTTACGAGCCATCCACCGCATCTCTGAGTGATAAACTAACAGCTGCTTTCTCTCCCACGATCGCGAAATCGGCTTTAGGGCCGTCACTTTATTCTTTCTCTCTCTCTCTCTCGTACTAACCAAACACACACACACACACACTCACTCTCTCACACACACACACCCTCATGTGTTATAGAATTATTTTGATTTCCATATCTAATCATATCACTGTTTAGTTTGTAGTTGTAAGTCGGAAGTTTATTGACTGCATTGTATTAATTATTAATTGATATTACTGCATAAATAAACTTTGTTTATATTACAAAGAGAAGTGTTTTGGTTTGTTTTGCATACGCCTGTGTCATGCTGATGGGATATCAGTGCTCGGATTCAAGCCTTCATTCATTGTTTTTTCCCCGAAAATCGATATTCTTAGAAAACAATCTAATATTGAGACTGTTTTACTATCTGGTTATTAGTCCCTGATTCCAGGGTGGTGCCCCGTCAATGTTAATACTTATTAATATTCTATTGATTTTTGATAATTGATAATTATCTTTGATGATTCTTGAATATGAATGATCAATAAGCTAGTGTTAATTTTAATTAATGTTTCATCGATGTTAACAATTAACGATTATCTTTGATAATTGTTGATTTAAAGGATTAGAAAAAGCTAACATTGATTCTCATCAATGTTCTGTTGATTTTAATAATTAATAATTGTCTTTGATAATTATTAATTATTGCTAATAACCAAACCCGCTCCTAAACGTAGCGCACTACATTTACTGGAGCCCCATATGAAGTTTTAATGAGTTAGATTCAATTAATTAATTTATTAATTAATAACTAAAGAAATAATTACCAATTATTTCTGATAGTAACACTGATCTAAACAACCAGTAAAGCCCTACACTGTCACCCATCATGATATAATATTGGGAGGAGACTTTAATCTTTTGATGGACTCAGTCATTTATCATGGTGAAGCAAAAGTGTACAAGCCCCCTAGATCAACATTGACGCTTCGTAGGATGTGTACAAATCTTGGTCTAACAGATATTTGGAGACTTTTGAACCCATCTGGGAGGGACTATACATTTTTTTTCATCAGTCCATAAGATTTACTCTAGAATAGTTTTTATTTTTTGTTTTTGTTTTTTGTTATCTAATTCCCTCATTTCATCTGTTGCTGATTTCTCAATTACAAACATTTTAGTCTCAGATCACGCCCTGGTGTGTTTAGAGGTGTCGCCACATATGGAGAAAAGGAAATCATATAGTTGGCCCTTTAATGTATCCCTTTTGCAAATTCCTGAATTCCAACAAATGCTAAAGACTGAAATCAATGTCTACATGGAGACCAACTGGTCCCCAGTATCCTCGTTGGCTGTGGCTCGGGAGGTACTTAAGGCAGTTCTTAGGGGCCGGATCATACAGTATGCCTCATTCACCAAAAAATCCAAAGCATGAGAACTCGTGGAATTGGAAGGGAATAAATAAAAGTGCTGAGGCAGAGCTGAAGTGCCAAATGTCATATAATGGCCTCAGGGAATTGACCTGTTTGAAATACAGATATAATACTATTTTGTCACGGAAGGTAGAGTTTTGCCTATTCAGGGCAAGACAGTCATACTTTGAGTTGAGGGACAAGGCAGGGAAACTTCTGGCAAGATATATAAAACAGAAAGAGTCTTTTTCTACTATTCCCTCAGTGAAATCTGCTGGTGGTGAAATATTTACCTCAGCCATTGATATTAATAATGCTTTTTAAGAATTCTATCTTGATCTCTATAGTTCCATATCTTCATCTACTGATGAGGATATTAGAAACTTTGTGGAACCATTACAACTTCCTATACTGACGACTGAGCAAAACAATTCTCTTGAACTGGTAATTAAGGCCTTGCCTACAGGCAAGGCTCCGGGGCCTTTTAGATCTTATGCTACAGAACTGGCTCCACATTTGCTAGAAGTTTATACGGAATAATTAATGAATGGTAAGCTTCCACCAACCATGACGCAAGCCCGAATCAGTCTGATTCTTAAAAAGGACAAAGATCCAAGTGAGTGTAAGAGTTACCATCCAATTTCCCTGATCCAGCTAGATGTTAAAATATTGTCAAATATTTTGGCTAACTGATTAAGTTATGAATCTCTTATACATATAGATCAGGTGGGGTTTATTTGGGGCCGTTACTCTTCTGATAATATTAGGCATTTAATTAATGTCATGTGGGCTGTGGCAAACAATCAGACTCCGGTCGCTGCCATCTCACTTGACGCCGAAAAGGCGTTTGATATGGTAGAATGGAATGGGAATTAATCTAAGTTGATTCCGTGTATTCTTGTGCTGTTTGTTTAAATCTGACTATGGAATCAATACAAATTGTTAATGACAAAAAAAAGTTAAAATCGCAAAATGGACAGCTGATCATATATCAGTATTCACTACAGAATTGTCATTCTTCTAGCTCTTGAATGGGTAGAAAAACAACAAGAACAGCAATACAGTATGTGCAGACTCATTATAAGCACTAACAAGCATGCCAATCAACATCAAGACAAGTATGAAGTCCTTCAGAGTCTGTTTAGAGTATGGATCTTCAGGCAGATTTATACTTCTGCGTCAAACCTACGCTGTAGATTACAAGTATGTTGGGCCTCAGGTAGTCAGATAGGAGACAAAGGCAGGCCTACATACAGCCATAAGCCTGACTGCGGCCTGTAGGATCACTCAAAGACTGATAACACAAACGGCGCCAAAATCAAACAAAGGGAGTCCAAAACAGACTACAGATCCCATCAAGCCTTGCTCTCTTTACACCTATGTGTGAAATTCTGAAGGATTGAACTCTCAACTCCTACTGGATGAAACGCACAACAGAACACGTTCCACAACCATGATGTTATCGAGACCATGAAACCCCGGAGATTCCTCCCAAGCTTTGCTTCCTTGCGCCGCGTCTAGTTGCAGCCCTGCTGCTCCCAGGTGTAGCCTCGTTGCCCAAGGAAGTAACATACGTACCTGAACTTTGGCCATACAATCTCCATCTCGCTGGATGAGCCGAAATTTCTCCATGTTCCGCCGAGCACACTAATGGATCCGAAGGAGACCGCCGAGAAATCCGCATCTCACCCCTTTGCCTGTAGAAGTGAAGAAGGTTTCTCTTCCTTCTTCAACCGAGTCGACTTCGCTGATGTCTCTGCCAATCCGCCAAGAATCAGCCACCGTACCGCCCTCTGACAGAGCAAGGAAATGGCCTCCAGTCATCACCTGAGCTTTGAGGAACTGATTCAGAGTCAAACGACGGATGAACACACATTCTACCCGCATCCTCATGTGACTAAAGAGATTTACATCTGGGCAAAGATAGATATTATAGTGTGTTATTCTTGAGTATCAAGGTTATTGCTTGTACAGTTTACGGACCGCGAGTCTGCTCATTGCTGCTAATAATACTCAAGGTATTAACGTAACTTACTGTTACCACAAATGAGATTTGCTGTGTTGTCGTCCAACCGCGTTGGGCTGTTTGTGCATTTCTGCCATCGTGGGTGAGACCGGCACACTGGGTTATCCATTAAAGAACCAACAACCGCGGTGGACGGATTACGAGCCGTTCACCGTCTCTGAGTGATAAAACGAATGGTTGCCTTCTCTCCCGCAATTGCTAAAACCGGCTTTGGTGCTGTCACTCTGTTCTCGCTCTCATACTAAATGCACACACAAATGACCCCTCACAAACATATCCTCACACAAATTTGGTGAGCAGATAACTTTGAGATAGAGCCCAGCTTTGTCCCTAATTTATCGTACCAGCAGAGACACGCATTAAACGGGCAGATGCCATTAACCAGTCTCTCCACCCACATTCGCAGCCACATTCTCTGGCCAGAAACCTCACGTGACGTACTCTCCACGACAGTCACACCCACCATTTTGTGCCCTCCTTCTCTCCTTACACACACACATACACCCATTCACACACACACACACACACACACACACACACATACCCTCCTCTCATGTATTATTGGTATCTGTCACCATATCTAATCATGTTACTGTTTAGTTTGTAGTTGGAAGTCGGAAGTTTATCGACTGTATTGTATTGATTATTAATTGATATTACTGCATCAATAAACTTTGTTATACTTTAAAGAGAAGTGTTTTGGTATTGTTTTGCATGCACCTGTGTCAAGGGCTGGCAGGGGATGTCAGTGCTCGGATTCAAGCCTTCATTGTTTTCCTTTTGAATGTCTATGTTCTCCAGGTGTGGACTTTCCTAAGAGAACAATCCTATATTGAGACTGTTATACTGTCTGGTTATTAGTCCCTGATTCCAGGGTGGTGCCCCGGCAATATTAATCCTTATTAATATTCTATTGATTTTGATAATTGATAATTATCTTTGATGATTGTTGATTTGAAGGATTAATAAGCTAATTTTGATTCTAATTAATGTTCTATTGATTTTAATAATTAATAGTTGTCTTTGATAATAATTCATATTCTGTCGATTTTGATCATTGATGCTGAGAGGGTTAAATATGGCAACAATTGAAAGGACATTATTATACCTTGGCTGTGTATTGGAAATTCTGGCTTAAATCATAATTTGTACATAATTGTAATTCAAGTGTCTAGTGGCTGTGGAAACTGTGGTTGACCAGACACAGTAGAGCATGTACTTCTAAACTGCGTTGCATAGAATAGAGAAAGATTTCAACAAATTCAGGCACTAAGGTCAATGTGAATCAACAATACTTCAACTATACTTCACTCCAGGTCCTTTTAATTAATGGCCCAAAGCAATCAAGAATATATAATGAATTGTTCAGTTATTAAAAAGAGATTGGACTGGATTTAGGACATATATAATTTATAATAATTTTGTTTTCTCTTTTTGCCCCTTTCAAACTGTTTTTTCATTCCGATCCAGCAGGTGGCGGAAATGCATCTTTTTAGTTGGTTTGCCAACCGCCAATAAAATGCCAGAAGAAGACTGTGTTAAACCAATAACAGCTAACTTTTCACATGACTAGGTACATTTAAAACTGAGAAATGGTGGCTGGTAAAAATCAAACTCTGGAGATTTTAGGATGCCTAAACTTAAAAATGTTGACTATTTCACAGACACATATCAATGGACTTAGGATGGACTATCTTGTGGACAAACAGCAGTATCAATAGTTGTGATATATAATGTTTACCACCGCGTCCTACAAACATAGGGACTCAATTGAGCTCAGAACAGAGCTTACATAAAGTGAGTTGTTTATTTGTATTTCTCAATTTACAAATGCTGTTCATCCATTCATTTAAGAACAAGTTTACAAACACTGTAATTAATTTTGACAGGATGGCCTGATACCATTTATCATAGTGCTATTCTATGACTATATGCTCTTTTTATAATGTGTGTTTTTTTTTTTTTTTTTTTTTTTTTTTTAAGACAAACTGATGTCTGTTGTAAATGCTTGGTTTTTAGTGTTTCATCTTCAAGCAAAGGGGCTTTCCCATCGCTAGGTAAGATTGTGCTATACATGTTTGAATGCTTTTGTCACTTGAAAGTCTACATCTGATTATGTCTTTAACTCAAGCATTATTAATGGTGATTTAGTCATTCATAAAAAGAGAATGGAACTAAAGATATGGGGGGTCAGTTTAAAATCAGTGTATTTTTGATTTTATAATCTGGCAACACTGAAAGTTAGTTTTAGGTTGGGGCTAGGGGTGGGGCTAGAATTAAAGCCAGGACAAATGGGCGGGGCCAGGGGAGGGACCTTTTAATATATCTCAATCCTTCTTTCAGTCTAAAACCATCCACCAGGCTGGATCCTCCATTACTGTGGGTCGCCCCCTTCCCGCTTGCAGTATTTACAAAGACAAGACTCCCTATATCTGGGGTGGGGTGGGAGTGGTTAGGTTTAGGGGCAGAGATAGGGGAGTGGTTAGGTTTATAGGTGGGGTTAGGGGAGTGGTAAGGTTTAGGGATGGGATTAGGGGAGTGTTTAGGTTATGGGGTGGGGATAGAGGAACGCTCTGGGGGCAGGAGCAGGTTTTGAGGCAGGATCAATCAGAGGGTATTGTTTTTAGGGGCAAACCAGGTTATACTTTACTTGAAAAAATCACACTTTCATTCAAATTTAAATAAACTTCTAACGGCTAGCGAGATGTTTTAAATCCATAATGACCCATGAAATTAGTTTTCTTATTGGTATCTCTATATAGTTGTTTGTTATACAATATAGTCTTATTTTGTAATTGTTATATTGTTGTTTAATTACTATTACTTTATTTTGAAATCATTATTACCTTATTATTGTACATTATATTGTTGTTACCTTGTTATTATTCTGTTATTTATAAGTTATTACATTATTATTACCTTTTTGTTACATTATTATTATTATATAGTTATTACCTTAATGTTATTATTATAACTATTATCTTTGTTACACTGTTATTATCTAGAGAGTTACTAGGCAGTCATTATCTTATATAACAGTCTATAATTATAAATTATTATCCTATTGTTATTAAGTTATTATCTTATTGTTATTCTTAAGTTAATACCTATACAATGATATCATCCTGTTGTTAAATGATTACTTTGTTGTCATTTTTTAGTTAACGTGTTTTATTAGTTATTATATTGTCATTGCCTTATTGTTATTTTATTATTACTATGTATTTACTATATAGTTATTGCTATTATAGAGTTATTCCCTTGTTGTCATATCCTTATTATCTCATTATTGCCTTTATATAGTTTACTACCTTATTGTTATATAATATAGAGTTATTAATTTGTTATTACCTTGTTTTTAAATTAGTTATTCTCTTATTGTTGCATTATTATTTTGGAGTTGTCTTGTTATTAATCTGTTCATTTAGTTATTTAGTTATTTATTTATTGTTACGATATAACAATTATCCTCTTGTCACCCTTGTTTTTGTTCTTATAGAGGTATTACCTATTTATTGTTAAATGATCTACTTGTTATCCTATTATTCCCTTGTCACTATTTTGTTATACTCTAATTATTATCTTGTTAACTTATTGTTATTCTGTTATTATGTGGCTATTACCTTGTTGTTACAGTATTATCATTATATCATTTCATTTATCTTCTTTTTGCTATTTTGGAGTTTTGACTTCTTATTATCTAGTTATTTCCTTCATGTCATAACATGATTATATTATATAATTCCAATCTTCTTCTTATTAAATAATTATACTCTTACATTATTATCATAAGGTTATTATCTCATTGTTACTCTGTTCTTCTTTTGTTATAAACTTCCTTATTTTACACCCTTACATTCACCTTAGTAAATCTGTTGTTGGTATGTTGTTGTTTTCCCTTTTAATTGCCTTCCCAAAATAAAGTCAGTATATTAGTGAAGTTATTGTTGCATTGTTATCAGTGAGAATCCCCCAGCCACTGAGGGTTGCGTCAGGAAGGGCATCCGGCATAAATCCTGTGCCAAGTCAAATATGCGGATCACAGATGGTCCACTGTGGCAACCCCTAAGAGAAGCAGCCGAAAGAAGAAGAAGATTGTTGTTGCATTGTTATCACCTAATTTTCATCTTGTTTATGAAGATAATAAATATCTTACCTATATTATTCTTATCAATTATACCTCCATAATGCTACACTTATTACCTTATTGTTACACTGGATTTAAAACATCTTGCTAGCCATTAGAAGTTGATTTAACTTTAAATGAAAGTCTGATTTTTGAAATAATGTATGCCACTAAAAAACAGTACCCTCTGATTGATCCTGCCTCAAAACCCGTTCCTGCCCACAGAGCGTTCCCCCATCCCCAGCCCTTAACCTAACTACTTTCCTAAACCCACCTCTAAACCTAACAACTCTTCTAACCCCACGCCAAACCTAACCACTCCTCTAACCCCACCCATAATCCTAACCCCACTCCTGGATGTATTAAAAGGCTCTCCCCCTGGTCCTGGTCCACCCCATTGGCCCCACCTTTAATTCTAGTCCCATCCCTAGACCCAACCTTGACCCCTCACACTAGTTATTAAAGTACATCATCAAAAAACACATCAACCTAGTATCAAAGTTAAATATAATTTACAGGAGTATAAAATAGAATTTTTAGAAACAGAAGTGTTTTTATACCAAGGGGGAAGGAGTTAAAACATTGGCATCAAGAGTGTTTTTTAAACCAACTGACACTCATGCATTATTGCATAAGTCTAGCTTCCACCCCAAACACACATTTAAGGGCCTCATTAAATCACAATTGATTAGATTTGATAGAATATGCATTTTATAAGAACAAAATATTATTTTCTGCTTTAAAAATCAAAACACTTTCTTAGATATATAAAATCACAGGTACAAAAGGAGGTTTGGAGAATATTACAAACAATATTAGAGGAACATAAAACCTTGATTCCTTTTGTTTCTACATACTCAACCAAAGCTAAATAAGTAAATTAATTGGTTAAAATTAATTTCCATCAAACTCAGGAAAAGTGCCCACAATTGAAGGATTTGAAAATTATTGCAGCCTATATATGAAATAAAAATCTTAGGGATCTTATATCACTCAGCATTGAAGGGTGTACAACCAGTCAAAAATAAGTATTTTAGGAATATAAATTATGTTTTTAATAAATATACAAAACTGGGGGCTCCTATTGTGCAATATTTTAATGAAATTACTAAAAATATATTGTATATTGCATTGAATGTTCACAGTGTACAAAGCTCTACATTGGAGAGACTAAGAATAGTCTAGCTGCTCGTCTTAAATAGCACTTATATAGTATTGGGAGAGAACATTTTAAAACAGTATTGTATGAACATTTTAGAATCCACACAGTGGAAGGTCTTAAAATATTAGGTATTGATTCAAATAGCCAATGGACACAGACACAGTGTAAAAGACGGTAATGGTGCTGTATCCAGAAGTTAAAAACAGTACAACCATTAGGTTTGAACCAGACTGGTTAAATAATTTTTGATTGATATCCTAACGTAAAAATGTAGGATATAAACAGCATCTTTCTTCACCACAATCCTTGCCTTATGTTGGATTATTTAAAAGAGATTTTTTAGAAATATATTTCCTTTCTTTCCTTCCTTCCATTTTCTTTGAATTAATTATAGTTTATCTTTCAAGTTTGTTTTGATTCAATCCCCTTCCTTTACTCCAATTCTAATCCTAACCTTTTTCTTTTCCTAAACTTAATTTATTTTTTATTTTGGTCTTAACCCTATTAATTCTAACCCTTTTCTTTTCCTAACCATAATTCTTTATAACCTTGGCACTACCCCAACTCTACGTTTATATACCTGTATATATTTCCATTCCATTGGTTTTGAGTTTTCGTTATACTTTCTGATAAGTTAGGAGGGTGGGAAGGAATGGTGCTAACTGGAAATATTCAATATCTAACTTCTTTTCTTGATTGATTCATTTATCACATTTTCATTCTAGATGTTCCTTGTATTTGACTTATTTATTTTTTTATTTTTTATGGTTTTAAACAATTTGAGGGTTGTTGACTCTTTACTTCTGAAACGTTTTTTTTTTTTTTTTTTTTTTTCGTTAGCTCCCAATTTGATATAGGAGGTGGAAAACTGAAGACCTAGGGAACTTTTAAGTTGTGAGGTGTGTGCCCATGCATGTTTGAGCCTGTAAAAGGGTCCACAGCAGAATGAAAGGAGGACACAGGGAAACGGGCTTCTCCTGGCACAGGTAAGATTTTTAATTTGCAATTTCAATGCTTACAGCTTCACAAAACTCATTAGCTTTACAGGTACGTAGTTTCACAAACTCATTAGCTTCACAGACACCATGGACTTCCTTGTGCCAGGCTCTCTCTCTCTCTCTGCTGGTGGCGTGGCTGCTTATATGCCGCTCTTCCCATGCTCACTGGAATTAGAGACAGGTGTTAGACATAATCTAGCTCAGGTGCAAGCACCCATACCACTTTCTCTCTCTCCGGACGGACGCTTGACCACACCCCCGCTGCCACATATCCCCACTGCCCGACTCCTGAAATATTGTACTTTCAATCTTTTTATAAACCTCTGTATCTTCTAGTTGTCTGCATGATTCCTTTATATATTAAAGGATATTTCTATATATTGTTCCTTATCCATTATTACAATTACACTCCCCTTATCAGCCAGCTTGATTATTATGTCTTTATTTTTAATTAGTTTCTTCAAAGCATACAATTCCT
Organism: Myxocyprinus asiaticus; assembly: GCF_019703515.2. NCBI lineage: Eukaryota > Metazoa > Chordata > Actinopteri > Cypriniformes > Catostomidae > Myxocyprinus > Myxocyprinus asiaticus. The sequence goes on from NC_059360.1 coordinate 2,342,485, forward strand.
CTTTGGTGATATTTGAAAAACACCTCCCGGTACTATCAATACCCGTTATTGTACCATTATTGCCTTCCCCAATAATGTCCCATACCAAGCTTGATAACCGGTGCCTCTCTGGTTTCTAGTCCGATCCCCCAACTAATGGCAGTATCTCCCCACCATCCTCCCCCATGAAATAATCTGCTAATTTGATATGCCTGTGGTATCTACTCATTTCATTCTGGGTTTCCAGTCTATTGCAATTATTCCTTTCTCTGGGGATGAAGGTCAACCTCTTCTTCAAAATAGTAAATTCATCTTCTGTTTGTGTGAAAGTTTTGGACAAATTGAGGACCGAATCTCCTTCCACCCTTTCCATTCTTAATCCCAGTTTATCCACTTTATCCACCATCTGAGCAACTTGATGCCTGTCTCCTTAGTCCAATGTATGTGATCGTCCTCTGTTTGGAACTCGTCATCTGGAAGAGCCTCTATAGCACAATCCATTGTCCTGATACTGTCATTCAATTCATTCAAAGTCCCTTGGCTTTCAGATTGTAATTCCTTGCTGAAATGAATCCTAACCTCTGCTACTGGAAAAGTGTCCTGTGCCGCTTTCGATAATCTTACCCACCCATCCTCTTAATGCTTCCCTGGATGAGTAAGTTCTATTATTTGTCACCACTGAAATAATAATATTTTTCACCTCCTTTGTTGTTGAGGTCTTTCGTTTTAGGATGTAGAATATATGGGCCATTTGGGCCTCTGGATAACACATCACCAGTAGTTTTTGCTGAGGATTCTGGGTAGCCTGGCTAAATTCGAGTCTCCTCCAATAGCTCACTTTTGGGGACCAGTTTCCAATTCTCAGTTATGTTCCCCCTTGCTCCTCCCTTGAGAATAGACTTTTCTGGTACTCCTGACTGGCTGGGCTACTATGTTTCCTCCCCTTTGTCTGTCTAGACCTGTCTCCTTGGAAGTGTCACCCTCTTCCTTATCCACCCAGATCTTAAAACTCCTATCCGGTTCCCTTCTTGATTCTATGTTCTCAACACTTTTGTTCATTATCCTTTCACCTTCCTCCCTCCTTTCCTCTACCTCCTCCTCCTCTCACTGTTCCTGTTCCCCCACAATAGTCATGAATGGCAATCTTCATTGGTTCTTCCTCCTGTACTTCTTCCTGTACTCCCCCTTGTTGCTTTTCACCACCCTTGTTCCCTGCCCCTCCCCTGAGATCCTCAAGTCCCTCGCTGGCCTACACCAGTCCCACCAACAATCCCTGCTTGAGCTCTGGAAAGATCAAGATCACCGGTTCCTCGAGATCCTTCAAGCTCAAGCAGAGGACTGGCAGGTGATCCAGAGCCTTCTCAGCCAGGAGAGAACCCCGGCCGCATCCCCGGACAACCACAGCCCCATCCCTCTTGAAGATGGGGGCGGAAGATAACCCAGAAGCATTCCTCAATCTCTTTGAGTGCACCGCTGAGATCTGGGGCTGGCCACATGATCAATGGGCGGCCAGGCTCCTCCCGTTGCTGTTCGGGGAAGCTCAGCTTGCAGCACAACAACTGCCGGCGGCTAACTTCCTGGCTTTTGAAGATCTGAAGAAGACCATCCTGCAGCGGGTTGGCCGCAGTCCGGAGTAGCATCGCCAGCTCTTCTGATCGTTGAAGTTAGAGATGACCGGCCGCCCATTTGCCTTCACCCAACGGCACCGAGATGCCTGCTGGAGATGGCTGCTGGCGGGGATCGTGACATTGAGGGTGTGATCGATCAGGTGGTACTGGAGCAACTCGTCCATCGGCTACCGCGAGGAATGGCGGAATGGGTCCAGTGCCACTGCCCGGCGTCACTGGAGGAGGCTGTCCGATTGGCAGAGGACCATATGGCGGCGAACCCGAGGGTGGAAGAGCCCTCCCACTCTCTCTTTCCTTCCCCTATGTTTTCCCCGTTCTCTTCCCCTTCCCCTCCTCTCTCTCACTCTGCTCTCTCCCCAGAGCCTGTTCCTGCCCTGCGGAGGTGAGGAGTCCCGCCACCAAAGCCAGTTCCTTGCATGCGGGGGTTAGCACTGCCCACAGCATCTACAGTGCCCCACTGCTCTCCCCCTCATGTGGAAGTGTGGGCCGGTCTGCTGGAGTTGCAGGGATCTGGGACACTTCCGCGATCAATGCCCTGTGATGGAGCTGGGGATGGTGGTCTGGGTCCCTGACACTCCGCAGGCTGCCCCTGATCGGGCCGGAGTGTACCGGATACCGGTAAGAGTCAAGTGGGGTACTCACCAAGCATTGGTGGACATGGGTTGTTATCAAACCACTATCCACCAATGCTTGGTTCAACGTGAGGCTTTGGGCACAACCAAAAGGTTGAGGGTGAAGTGTGTGCATGGGGATATTCACAATTACCCCGTGGTGACCCTTGTGATCAAATTTTGGGGAACAAAACATAAGAGTGGAGGCCGCGGTTAGTTCCCGCCTCACCCATCTGCTGATTTTGGGGACTAATTGTCCTGAATTCAGAAATGTGTTAAAGGGAATATGCACGGATGGGTCCTGCATAAAAGCGATGAGATGTGAAATGTGCGATTCTCTGGCAGGGGAGGCGGATCTGGGCCCATCTTCATCAGCTCAACGTCAGGATGACATGGGGGGCCCCTCCCATCCTCAGGGGATTTCCCAAAGGGGATTTACCTTTGGAGCAGTTGCGAGACGAAACCCTCAAGCACGCCTTCGACCAAGTGAGAATGATCGATGGTCAACAACTCCGGCCGAATGTTGCACTTTCATATATCCCTATTTCGCAGTTATAAACGAGCGGTTGTATAGAGTGACACAGGATGCTCAAACAAAGAAAGATACAACCCAGCTCTTAATCCCATGGCAAGTCATCTAGGGGAAAGAAAAACACTGAACCATCTAATAGCCCATTTTTATTGGCCAGGCATTGGCCTGCGATGTCCGCAGGTGGTGTGCGGCTTGCCGTGAATGTCAGCTGGTGAACCCGCCGGCCACCCCTAAAGCGTCATTGTGCCCCCTTCCACTGATCGAGGTCCCCTTCAAGAGAATTGGCATGGACCTCTTCGGGCAATTAGAGCAGTCAACACATGGACATCGCTTTGTATTAGTCCTAGTGGAATATGCAGCGCGATATCCAGAAGCAGTGCCTCTGTGCAGCATCTCTGCATGTAGTGTTGCAGAGGCAATCTTCAAAATAATCTCCCGGGTGGGGATTCCGAAAGAAATCCTCACCGATCAGGGCACAACCTTTATGTCACGGACACTACGCAAACTGTACAAATTATTAGGCATTAAGTCAATTCGCACCAGCGTTTACCATCCACAAACAGATGGCTTGGTGGAGCGATTTAATAAAACCCTTAAAAACATGATTCGTAAATTCGTGCACAAGGATGCTAGAAATTGGGACAAATGGCTCGATCCCTTGTTATTCGCAGTACGAGAGGTCCTGCAAGCCTCCACTGGGTTTTCCCCATTCGAGCTACTGTATGTGAGCTCTGGCCGGAGGTGAATACAAAACACAATCATATCACCCCGGTCACTTGCAGAGACCACCTCTCACCGTATCAACTCGCAGATGTTCCCAAGTTGCAACAGGAATTTGCAGATATGTTTTCCCCTCTGCCGGGTCGTACAAACCTCATCCAGCACCACATCGAGACTGAGCCAGGGGTAGTTGTATGCAGCCGTCCCTACTGATTGCCCGAACACACAAAACAAAAATAGTTCAGGAAGAATTGGATGCAATGCTTGGTATGGGAGTAATAGAGGAATCCCACAGCGATTGGTCCAGCCCGGTTGTTCTGGTTCCTAAGAGTGACGGGTCTGTCCGGTTCTGTGTGGATTATAGAAAAGTCAATGCAGTGTCTAAATTTGATGCCTACCCAATGCCTCACGTTGATGAGTTGCTCAATTGGTTGGGCACTGCTTGATTTTATTCGACACTGGATTTGACAAAGGGTTATTGGCATATCCCCTTGACACCAATATCCCGTGAAAAAATGGCCATCTCCACACCTTTCGGATTACACCAATTTGTGACACTTCCGTTCAGTTTGTCTGGGGCCCCGGCTACGTTCCAGCGTCTCATGGACCGAATCCTCAGACCGCATTTGGCTTACACCAAAATGATTGGCAGCGGAACATGCAGCATCTGAGGGCGGTTCTGAGGTCGCTGCGATGAGCGGGACTCACAGCAAACCCCAAGAAATGCGCAATTGAGTGGGTGGAGGTACGGTATCTGGAGTTACACTTGGGCCATGGGCAGGTAAGTCCCCAAATTGACAAGACTGCGGAAATTGCGACCTGCCCGAGGCCCAAGACCAAAAAGGGGGTGAGACAGTTCCTGGGGATGGCTGGCTATTATAGGAGATTCGTGCCTAATTATTTGGATGTCACCAGCCCGCTGACTGATCTCACTAAAAAAAGAGCTCCAGACCTGGTCCAGTGGACGGAGTAGTGTCAACAGGCGTTTACGCAGGTTAAAGCCGCGCTTTGCAGGGGGCCGCTTTTACATTCACTCGATTTCTCTTTCCCTTTTTTCTTGCAGACGGATGCTTCAGACAGAGAGCTGGGGGCCGTACTCTCGCAGGTGGTGGAGGGGGAGGAGCACCTGCTGCTGTACATTAGCTGCAAGCTCTCGCTGAGGGAGACTAAGTACAGCACCGTGGAAAAGGAGTGTCTCGCCATCAAGTGGGCAGTCCTCACTCTCCGTTACTACCTGTTGGGGCAGGCCTTCACCCTCTGTTCAGATCACACCCCACTCCAATGGCTCCACCGCATGAAAGATACCAACACGCGGATCACCCATTGGTATCTGGCTCTTCAGCCATTTAAGTTCAAGGTGGTCCACAGACCGGGAGCGCAGATGGCTGTCGCTGACTTTCTTTGTGGTAGACAGGCCAGATGTCTCCCTGGCTTGAGTCAGGAGAGATGATTGAAGCATTGGTGGAGGATTTGGTAAAACACGGGTTTATAATTAAGAAACATAGAGAGTATTTGTTAGGGGAGGATAAACCCAGGGTTAGAAGATTTTATATTTGACCAAAAATACATAAACCTAAGGATAAGTGGCCTTTCCTGGATATGCCGCCAGGTAGACCAATAGTTTCAGACTGTGGGAGTGAAAGCTAAAGGATTGTGGAATACATAGATTTTTTTTTCTAAATGCAATCTCTAACAAACATGATAGTTATTTGAAAGAAACTTACGACTTCATGGAGAAGATTAAAAAGATGAAGATGGGGAATGAAGGATTTTTCTTTTCCCTTGACGTTGAGAGTCTGCACACCAATATTGAAACAACCAAATGTTTGGAGGCGGTGACAAAATACCTTGCTAAATACCCAGACAAAATTTACCAGATTAGATTTTGTTAAAACTATTGGAATTAAGTTTGTGCAGAAATGATTTTGAATTTAATGGGTAATTTTTTTTACAAATGAAAGGGAAAGAAATATGCCCCAGCACACATATATATGGTAGATTGGAAAGAAACAGTCTTTCCCAAATGTGAAAAGTTACCCAAATATTAGTGGGTACTTGGAAGATACTGTATCTTTGGCATTTGCGAGTATACTCAGGATGACTTTGAGAAGTTCATAAACACATTGAATCCTCATCACCGGTCGATAAAAATTACATTGGAAATACAGAAAGAATTAATTGCTTTTTTGGTTCCAAAGGTGTATAAGGGTAAGAGGTTTGGAGAATCAGGAGAATTGAGTATAAAAGTTTATTTCAAGCTGATGTATAAACATGCATTACTTCATAAAGGGAGTGACCACACAAAACATACATTCAAGGGTATAGTTAAAGCTCAACTGAGGAGATTTAGGAGAATCTGTACCAAAGCAGAAGACAGGGGGGAGGCAACAAAATAATTATTTAAAGCTTTAAGGAAAAGGGGATATTCTTGATGCTTTCTGAGATCAATACAAAAACAGGAGTGCACCTGCAAGCATCAAGGAACAAGAAGATTCTTCCTCTGGTGATCAAGTGCAATCAAAGTAATGCAAGGTTAACCAGACTTCTAACACAGAATTTTGATTCAAAAACTCAAGGGAAATTTTATTGTAAAATTTTTGTAGTAAAAAATTTTAAAAGACCTCTTGGTTCGGAGCAGACTACAAAACTCAAAAGTAGGGAAAAGGGATAGGAGGGGAAGGGTGAAAGAGGATATGGGATTACGTGAAAGGTTAATCAGGGAAGCGGAGAGTAGGGTTTTTGAAAGGAAACAAGCAATATTTTTAAATCAGAAAATTTTTATTTACCTGATAATGTGTGGAGTATGTGGTAAAAGATATGTAGGGGAAACAAAGAAGACAAACATACAAACAAGAATGTACGCACATAGGTATAATATAAGTGCTCAAAAGAATGTGAAGGGCCATGTAACTGCACATTTTGTAAGGCACAGATAAAGGAACCTAAGAGTACAGGGGTTGGAGCATAATCCTAGGTGGATGAAAAGAGATCGTCACAACATTTATTTCTGTCCAGAGTTGCATACATTTTTGGCCGAGATCTTGTATTGATGAAGGGAGTGTCGAACCACTCCTTAAAGTCTTCTCCAGCACATCCCACTTTCAATGGGGTTAAGGTCAGGATCTGTGATGGGCTATTCATGTGTGAAAATGATTCCTCGTGCTCCCTGACCCAGTCTTTCACAATTTGAGCCCGATGAATCTTGGCAATGTCATCCTGGAATATGCCCATGCCGTCAGGGAAGAAAAAAATCCAATGATGTGATAACCTGGTCATTCAGTACATTCAGGTTGTCAGCTGACTTCATTTTATTGCTGCATAACGTGCTGAGCCTAGACCTGATTAATTGAAGCAACCCTAGATCATAACACTGCCTCGAGAGGCTTGTACAGTGGGCACTATGCAAGATGGGTGCATTGCTTCATGCACTTCCCTTTCTTACCCTGACGTGCCCATCACTTTGGAATAGGGTAAATCTGGACTCATCAGATCACATGCCAATCTTTATGCTCCCTAGCAAATTGAAGTTTTTTCCGATTAGCCTCACTAAAAAGTGGCTTTCTTGTGGCCACACAGCTGATTAGTCACAATCCTGTATGTTCTCGGCGCATTGTGCATGTGGAATTGCTCTTACATTCACTATTAAACATAGCCATGAGTTCTACTGTAAATTTTTTATAAAGTGACTTCACCAAGCGTTTTAGTGAAAGCTGATCACGATCATTCAAGATTTTTTCCGACCACATTTCTTCCGCAAAGCTGATGGTTCACCACTATCCTTCCAGGTTTTAATAATGTGTTTGACAGTTCTTTACCCAATTCCAGTGATTTCAGCAATCTCCTTAGATGTTTTCTTTGCTTGATGCAGGCTAATAATTTGCCCCTTTTGAAACACAGTGACATCTTTTCCACGACCACGGGATAAGTCTTCCAACATGGTTGTTTAAGAAATTAGAATCTACACTCTGTATCAGTTAGGGTTAAAAGAATTGTTTCCAGCTGAAACATATTAATCACTGCAATAATTATCCAATCATAGTAAGTGATACATTAATAATCTTAAGTATCTGCTTATTTAAATCCAAATGGCAACTTTTGGCCAGGTATAAAACAGTATGTTGAACAGGAGGTGCAATTGGAATTATATTAGTGGAATGGGGATTAAAGTATAGGATGAATGATATTTTGCATTTAGGGGATAAATAGGATAAGAAATGGAATAAGAATGGAGTAATTACACTGGGTTCCCTCCCTTGGTCCCCACCTGGATGATTTTTCCATGGGGGAGATTGAGTAGAATGCAGCGAAACATTGCCAAGTCAGGCATGGGAGAAGAGACTGATGCAGTCCTGCGGCCTTTTCCTCGATTTGCTCCTTTACTTCATCAGGAAGGATGGAGTGGGGGAGCTTAAACTTACGGATGCTGTTCATATGGCAAGCTGGCAGGGCTGCATTGCATGCTTCATGGAATGTTTTAGTGTAGCGCTAAACTAGTTTATAGTGCAAAGTTTTTTATCCTTATTGTTTTTTTCGTCCGGGTTTTAAATATGATAAACCTTCAATAACTTGTGCTACTGCTGCTGTTGGTTTCGTTGGGAGGAACGGCAGCAGTTTTAATTCGCAATGGAAAAATGCCGGAATGTATTCCAATGCTGACCAGGGAGATTCTGCTAAATCTGCGTTCAGCTTCTGGTCCCACCGATCCCGCTTGGAATATACCTGAAGAATTACTTTGGCCTCCTGAAAGCATACAACCTGCCAAAAGGAAAACAAGGAGGAAGCAAGGGAAACGTGGAGGTGTGAGATGCAGACTAAAAGTGGTTTAAAGATTCACCCCACTGCCTAGCATAATATTAAGTAATGTCCACTCACTTAGTCATAAACTGGATGAATTGTATGCATGAATTCAGAAACGCAAATGTTGGTGTTCACTGAGATCTGGTTGGACGATTCCATCGATGATAATAGTCTATGAATAGATGGCTTCAGTGCTCCGATTTGGATGGACAGAAAGAAACATTCAACATGGAAGGAACGAGGAGGAGGGGTGTGTGTCTACATGAAAGTGAACTGGTGCAAGACAGAAACAGTACGGGACAATATCTTTAATTCAGATATTGAGCTGCTTACCATTTCTACATGCCCTTTCTATCTACCAAATGAGTTTCCACAACTGTTTTTTCTTATTGTATAAATACAACCTCGAGCAAACGCTGATATTGCAACAGAGACAATAATAAGCACCCTGCATAAATTGGTCAACATATCTCCAGACTCTCCCAAGTTCATCATGGGTGACTTTAATCACTGCATCATGAACAAAGCACTGAAGGGGTATCACCAATATGTCACATGTGCCACAAGCAGACAAAACTTTGAATAGATGTTATAGTCCTATTTTTGGTGCCTATAGGTCTTTCCCAATATGCCCCCTTGGCTCAGCAGATTATAATGCAATCCTATTGGCCCCTGCTTACACCCCAATAATAAAGTATGTGGATAAGGAGATAAGAACTGTTAAAAATTGGAATCCTTCTAGCACTGAGGCCTTACAGGGTTGTTTTGAGTGTACAGACTACATTCTCAGACCTAAATGAACAAGTACTTATTGTTTCTAAATATATTACATTTTGTGTTGATTCTGTTATTCCCACCAAAAAGATCGCTGTGTTTCCTAATAATAAACCCTGGGTAACGAATGAATTGAAGATTATTTTGAATATGAAAAAGAGAGTATACCTTTCAGGAACCAGAGAGGGGAAAAAAAATAGATTAACAGGGAGGTCAAAACTGCCATCAAGCAAGCCAAAATAAACTAAAAAAATAAGATAGAGGGGAAGCTTGCCCAAAGCAATCTTATGGCTGCATGAAAAGGAATTAAAAACTTGGCAGCTGTGAATATGTAGTCAACAAAACAACAAGTATCACTCATAGGAAATAATAATTAATCTTTATCAAATGATCTGAATTCATTTTTTGCTCGGTTTGAAATATCTGCACCGTCAACAGATATGGATGAATTCAGACGCACTCTGAGTTGGCCTACCAATATGAAAATCCAGCCTCTGAATGTAGTAAAGCTGTTAAAGCTCACACTACTAAACAAAGCTCTATGTCCGGATGGAATATGTGGTAGAACCTTGAATCACTGTGCGGAGCAGCTCAGTGTGGTTTTCCACCCACTCTTTCCGTCATCCTTGGACCAGAGCCTGGTTCCACAACTGTGGAAAAGCTCCATAATTGTTCCCATCCCCCCCAAAAAATAAGTCTGGCTCCTTCAATGACTACAGACCTATTGCTCTAACCTCTTTGGTTATGAAAGCATTAGAGAGGGAGGTTAAGGCCCACATCATGTTAGTGACCGGTGCCTCACTAGATCCTCTGCAGTTCAAATATTGCTCTTAAAGTGCAATATATATATATATATATATTATAACTTTTACAATGTGAGTATTATCTATTAATTATCTATTATTCTCTTGAATCTCTGTTATTGTTTTCTCTTTGATTTTTATGTACTTTAAATATACTGTTTTCCATGAAGCACAGCTGTAGCCCTATCTTTAACTGCACTGAGGGGATTAATAAAGTTCTAAACCTAACCTTATAGTGAAGTTGGAGGCTGACATAGTTCATGGAATTAGATGAAATGAGGTTTGGAATAAGATAGAATCATAAGAATATGGGAATGTGATATAGGATTATAACAATACTGGGGCTGGGATATTTTACTTTGACTGCAATTGGCTATTCAAATTAGAGATAGAGTAGGACGACTATAACAAATATATAACCATGTCTATAATATAATATAATAATACGATAACTTAACTAGAGTGTAACAATAACGTAAACATAGCTGCAAGCGTCAATGATTGGGACCCAGCCCTAAAGCCGTTCCCTAAGTACATGCATAGAGCTCCAGCACAACAGAGTCACAACATTTATACCAGCTGAAGCAGGTATCAAACCAAGGTTCACCCAGTCTTTTGAACTGAAGCCCAAAGCTCTAACCACTGTGTCACACAATCAACAAGACTGACTACTGTCAAAGAGATGTTCTAGGTTGAGAGTAAATAATTATTTCTGAGGAAATAGTTACAGCTTACTTTTTTTTAACTGAAGCAGGAATAACATAATAAATAAATACAGTCTGCATTATAGTAAGCACAATATGAAGACTCAGAGAGCAACAGAAATACAAATTTTAAAACTGCTCTTTCATGAACTCAAACTAACAACCTTTTGACATGTGTTCTATCCAATGCTTTAACTACAGGGCCATTCAGTTGACACAGCTTAAAAGTGCCAAAGATACATTCCAAGCTGAGAGCAGCAAGTTTTAAATAATAAAAAAAAAATGTAATAAATACATTTAGAAATTTATTTCTGACAATTTCAGAAGACTTTGAATAAGGAAGCAATGATACAATGACGGCATAGTGCCGATGATGCATATCAAGTTTCATAAAGGTACGCCAAGACATTTTTAAAATGCAGCATTTTACACAAAATTCTAAATGGATGACATAGGAAAATTGGGTATCGTTCAACCAACGACCCTTGAACTATAGTCAAGAACTTTACACAGTGTGCCACGGCAAAGAGACATGCCGATTTTAGAGTCAGCACACAAGTGTGGGTTATTTTTTTAACAATAGGTGGCACTGTCTCCAAACAGTTTAGGTATCCTCAGGACATGATGTCGATAATGCATAACAATTTTCTTTTAAATTCAACAATGCATTCGAAAGATATAAAAAAGTTTTTAACTAAACATATATATCAGAAGTACAATAAGAATATTAAAAAATATAGCTGCAAGCAGCAATTTACAGGGTTCAAGCCTTTAAGTTCCTTTATGTGCATTTGTAACAGAAATGAAGTATTAATTAGACAGTCTATTTGCAACTGAAACAATGATAAAGTACCTTAATCTTCAGAAATATCAGGTTAGCTAGCACCGAGATATGGTATTTTTTTTATTTCTGACTGTTATAGTGCCACCAAGAGGCAGAGGTACCCAATTTTTTCATGTGTCCTCAGAATGACCAAATGTACCAAATTTGGTGAAAAAAATCTCATTCCATTCAAGAGTTATAACCATTTTAGTAAGAGTAGCCACTCTGCCACTCTGTCGAAAGTTCAAACTTTTTTTTATAATTATTAATATTGGGACTCCAGAGAATCTTTCTGCACTGGGTTGGTTCGATCGGGCGAACAGCCTAAGACTAGTTCGAAAAAGTAGTTTTGTTAAATAATCTAAAATACTTAACGAACGATTTGATTCACACCAATGGTTCTTGAGGCAAAGTTGTTCAGAACGAGGTCTATCATATGATATGAATAATGTGTTTCTTTGTGAAAGACAGCAATATATACATCAATTTACAAGCATTTAAAACATGATAGCACCTCCCGGTGGCCAATTTTTTTCACATTTTGCACAGACCTCTCGGGGCAAGAGACAAATAGGCCTACTACGTTTCATTTCAATATGCCTTTTCTAACCTTGTCAAATAGCTGCTAAAAGCTGATTGTTCAATGGCAGCCATGTTTTTCAAGATATGCAACTGTCCTCATAGACCGTGATGGCACCTTGGATAAAGACACTGCACGCAAAATTTCACGTCGATCAGACCAACAGTTCCAATTATAGAGCCATTTTTAGTTTAATTATTATAGCGCTACCAAGAGGCAGAGGCATGCAAAAACAATTTTAAAGAATGATCCCATACATAAGAGTACCAAATTTGGTGATAATATCTCAATCTGTTCAAAAGTTATAACCATTTTAGTAAAAGTGTCCATGCACACTACTGTCATGTGTATTTTGTTGATTCATGTCTTTTATTTTGAAAAGTTTAGTTCCTGTTTCCCTTGTTATGTGACTCCTGTTTTCCCTCCATGTTCATGTGTCATGTTTTCATTGGTTTATTGTTTAATTAGCTTGTAATCAGTTCTGTTCATTGGTTCTTGTTTTCCCATGTCTTGTATTTAAGCCTTCATGTTTGCCATTGTCCATTGTCAAGTACTGAATGAATGTGAATATGTATGTGCATAGTCAAGTCATGTTTATAGTCATGTCATGTTTATAGTCAAGCCATGTTTATAGTCAAGTCATAGTCAAGTTCATGTTTATGTTTTATGTTTCACGTTTGTAGTTAGGGTTATTGGTTCTCACTTTGTAAATAAACTGCACTTGGGTTCTTCATCTTCACATCATCGTCTTCGTCATCGTCATTGCCAGCTGCAGCCTTCGTTACAGAATACTTGACCGAATAATGAATCCAGCAGCTCGACTCATACGGCTATGTCAGGGGAATCGTCCCCTGGAGGATTACGTAGAGGACTTTTGCGCTCTGGCCAGCCAGGTGGATTTTAATGTGGTCACCCTCAAGGACATTTTTCGGGTGGGATTAAGTGAGCCGATCTCCTCCTTGATGCCTGGCGGTCGCAGTTCCCTCAGCCTGGCTCAATATATCTACCTCGCCCTACAGATCATCGGTTCCATGTTCATTTTGGGGGAGGCGGATGCCGAGCCAGAGGTCCACGACATGGCTGCTGCCGAGCCAGAGTTCGACGACATGGCCGCCACCGAGCCAGAGTTCCACAACATGGCCGCCGCCGAGCCAGAGTTCCACGACATTGGCGCCAAGCCAGAGTTTCACGTCATGGCCGCCAAACCAGAGTTCCTCATCATGGTCGCTGAGTTAGCGCCATCTTTTGCTCCATGCCACATCACAGCAACGCCTCAGCCCGCTCCATGCCACGTTACAGCCACACCTGAGCAGTTGGACATGGAGATGGTTCCCACCCTTATACCCACCCTTAGTTCTCCTGAGCAGGCAAGGGAAACTTTCGGACCTCCAACCCCACCTGGACCCTCCGAGCCCTGGATTTTGCCTTGGCCTGTCGGTCCCTCGACATTGCCTCAGCTCTGCATTCCCTCGGCTCCATTGCGGTCCTTCAGCCTGTCGGCTTTGCCGGGGTCCCTCGACCGTCCAGCTCCTCCTTGGTCTGTCGGTCACCTGGCTCCACCTTGGCTCTCCGATCCTCTGGCTGCGCCTCGTCCCTCCGATCTGTCAGCTCCACTGGGGACCTCCTTCCCTACGACTCCACCTTGGTCCTCAGTCCCACCGGCTCCACCTCAGTCTTCCGATCCCCCAGCTCCACCTTGCTCCTCCGAGCCTCCAGCACCGCCTTGGTCCTCCCTGCCATCGGCTCTACCCTGGCCCTTCAACTTTTTGGCTACTCTCCGGGCACAAAGTTCCATGGCTCCGCCCCACGAGCCTCTCACGGCTCCGCCTTCCGTGGCTCCGCCCCTTGAGCCTCTCATGGCTCCACCCCCCACGGACTCTGCCCTGGTCCCATGCCCCTCGCCCTTTCTCGCCATGCCATGCCCCACGCCTCAAGACACCCCCCCATCTCCCTACAGAACTTTGAATTTATGTCATGTTTTATGTGTTTTGTTTGTGTTGGGGCGTCGGGAGCCACCCCTTAATGGGGGGATATGTCATGTGTATTTTGTTGATTCATGTCTTTTATTTTGAAAAGTTTAGTTCCTGTTTCCCTTGTCATGTGATTCCTGTTTTCCCTCCATGTTCATGTGTCATGTTTTCATTGGTTTATTGTTTAATTAGCCTGTTATCAGTTCTGTTCATTGGTTCTTGTTCTCCCATGTCTTGTATTTAAGCCCTCATGTTTGCCATTGTCCATTGTCAAGTATTGAATGAACGTGAATGTGTATGTGCATAGTCAAGTCATGTTCATAGTCAAGCCATGTTTATAGTCAAGTCATAGTCAAGTTCATGTTTATGTTTTATGTTTCACGTTTGTAGTTAGGGTTATTGGTTCTCACTTTGTAAATAAACTGCACTTGGGTTCTTCATCTTCATGTCATCGTCTTCGTCATCGTCATTGCCAGCAGCAGCCTTCATTACAGAATACTTGACCGAATAATGAATCCAGCAGTTCGGCTCATACGGCTACATCAGGGGAAACGTCCCCTGGAGGATTACGTAGAGGACTTTTGTGCTCTGGCCAGCCAGGTGGATTTTAATGTGGTCGCCCTTAAGGACATTTTTCGGGTGGGATTAAGTGAGCCGATCTCCTCCTTGATGCCTGGTGGTCGCAGTTCCCTCAGCCTGGTTCAATATATCTACCTCGCCCTACAGATCATTGGTTTTACATTCATTGTGGGGGAGGCGGACGCCGAGCCAGAGGTCCACGACATGGCCGCTGCCAAGCCAGAGTTCCACGACATGGCCGCTGCCGAGTCAGAGTTCTACGACATGGCCGCCGCCGAGCCAGAGGTCCACAACATGGCCACCGATGAGCCAGAGTTCCAGGACATGGCCGCCGCTGAGCCAGATTTCCACGACATGGCCACTAAACCAGAGTTCCTCATCATGGTCGCTGAGCTAGCACCATCTTTTGCTCCATGCCATGTCACAGCAACGCCTCAGCCTACTCCATGCCACGTCACAGCAACGCCTCAGCCTGCTCCATGCCACGTCACAGCCACACCTGAGCAGTTGGACATGGAGATGTTTCCCACCCTTATACCCACCCTTAGTCCTCCGACCCTGCCTGGACCCTCCGAGCCCTGGATTTCGCCTTGGCCTGTCGGTCCCTCGACATTGCCTCAGCTCTGCATTCCCTCGGCTCCAATGCGGTCCTTCAGCCTGTTGGCTTTGCCGGGGTCCCTCGACCGTCCAGCTCCTCCTTGGTCTGTCGGTCACCTGGCTCCACCTTGGCTCTCCAATCCTCTGGCTGCGCCTCGTCCCTCCGATCTGTCAGCTCCACTGGGGACCTCCTTCCCTACGGCTCCATCTTGGTCCTCCGAGCCTCCAGCACTGCCTTGGTCCTCCCTGCCATCGGCTCTACCCTGGCCCTTCGACTCTTCGGCTGCTTGTGTTTAGTAAGTTTCATAACCATTGGTCATTCCCAATATGAGTTATTAGGTGCTGAAATTTAATTGGCTGCTGGCGGCCATATTTGATTATTTGTCAAATCAATTTTTTAAGAATATGTTAGCACTTGAACCAAAGAAGATGCATATTTAATTTGAATTCTGTCTCTCAAATAGCTGCGAAGTTATGACAGTCTTTTTGTTGTAGCTCCCCCTATTGGCAGAACTGTATGAAACTTTGTGTATACCTTCCAAATGTCTATATGTATATGTATTTCAAGTTTGGTTACGTTTGGAGTTTGCGTTGAGAAGATATAGATCAATTACTCAAATCACATTAAACTGAAGGAATTGTATCATTAATATCTTCAGAACGATTTGACGTATCAAAATTCTTTGAACAAGTTTTTGTCAGGATGGCCTGTAGATGATATATACCAAATTTTGTGTGTCAGACAAACTACCTAGGAGGAGTTCAAAAAATTCAAAGTGGCAGACATTTTTTATAGACAAAATTGGAGGGCTTGGCTCAAGGAATCAGAAGGGGAAAGAATTTTGCTTTTAGCCCTCACTGTGGAGCCCAAGGAATCCACAGACATCAACCCCATAATTTGTGGACATACGGTTAAAAAGTTATGGGAAAAAAACAGCCATTTTTTCTATTTCTTGACCCACTGGTGGTGCTGCAACCAAACTTTGCATGTGCCCTCAGATCATGGTCCTCATTTTCGATCTGACAAACCATTGCCAAGATATAGCCTCATATTCTGTTTTACATCGGACTCATTAACTTTGTAATGCTGTAACTTTTAAACAAAAGGCAAAAATCAAAATGCTTATTTATTGAATCTGTGCAGCTCAGTCTGGAGATTATTTTGATTCATTGCTTGGCATAATTGGGTAATGTTAGTAGTGAAAAAACATCAGGATATGATGTCAGTGATGCATCATCATAATCCAAGATGGTGGCTACTGTAATGGCAATCATCAGGAGGAGAGTAATCAGATTCAAATATAATTTTGTTTCTAGACCAAACGGTTCAAAAGATATGAACAAATGAAAAGTAATTTTTTGATTTGGTGGTGGCACTATAGAGTATTTCTGAGAGACCCCAATTAGTAAAATATGCACTCTCATTAACAGTATTACATCATTTGCAATTAAAATGACAACTGGCTTTTGGCGCCACTCTGTGAACATTTCACCTCAAAAACACTTTCAACTTTGGCCACTGGGGCAGTAGTTCATATTTCTGTAAGCACAGACCGATTTAAGCAGCCACTCTAGCATGTGCTTTTTTCTTTCAGTTTGTGTCAGCTTGATAGAATTCATTATAAAATATAATCGTGCCTGTTAAAAGGTGCTTGTAAGGGCTCGAAAACATTTTAGCTTGGCATAAAACTAAATGTTTACATAACAATTTACACAAGGTTAACCAGCTATTTTAATTGTAACTGTAGTGGAATACAGTTACTCATATTTTGTATTTTAAATATGTACCACCATTACACGTATTCCATTAATCCCCAACCCCAGTGCGCTAGTAACTCTTTGTTATTGTAATTTACGATGACACTGATACTACTGAAAAGATGGTTGTATAATAGTGTTAATGGACAGAATACAGACCATAGAATGATTATAGTCATACCTTACTATGCGCAGATGTGTGAATGGTTTCCGTCTGCAGACGGCCCATGAGTGAATGGGCACTTTAGAGTATTAGAGTAGATTTGATTCCTTTTGTAGACTAATTAAAAAATATTGCATGACATGTTCTTGGAAAATGTCTCTATATGAAAGATTGTTCAGATGTAGTTTAGTTTAGCTGTTACAAACCACTAAAAACTAACTCAAAAACACCTTTGTTTTGGCCAGATTTTGTTCTAAATGATGTCACACGTGTTCGTTCTTCGATTTCGTAAGAAGTGTGCCCCTTCAGCAAATGGTGGTCCAGACAACACTGCAGAAATTAGCGAGAAATGTTTGTAGGCCAGATTTTAGATATTAATTCATGTCCATCAAAATACAGATTAATAAATTCCAGTTATTTCACAGAAAATAAGGCAAAATATTCAATTGTGCTCAATAATATCATTTTTACTTGGTATTAAGTGCACCAAACAAAACTCTAGTATCTTGCTGCTACTAACTCTGAAGTCTGAAGCTGCGTAGCAGAAGCCAGCCAGGTTTGTGGACGTACCATCTGAGCAGGAGTGCCGTAACTGGATGAAAGTTTAGGAAAATTTAAGTGCCCTGGACATACCAGCAGAACCCCAGAGTCTTTTCCTGCATGATTTTGTGATAAATGGCCACTTTGCACAGGTAAGCTAGAATGAAGGCTGCTCTTGATAATAAAATATGATCTAATGTGGTTCCCCGGTTTATCCCAAAGCATTTTTTTATTTTAAGAGCTAAACTGATCAGCTGATGCCCAGCGTTTTTCGCTTGTCATTTGCAAAACGTCAAGAATTTCTAACATTTTTGACACTTTTGGCCACCGTCAACTCTTTATCTGCACCGCTGTCAAAAATCCACCTAGCGAGGGTGGCGCTCAACTCCCATAGGACTGAATTGAAAATGCCCACTTGGCTCTGCTTAAAATGCTCCAGTGGACACGTATGGTCAGGCTTGACTGGACCACGCAGCGTAGACCACAAAACCTGTGTGACTCATTAGAATTAAACCAAAAATTTTAGCCTGTGCCCACTGCAGGTTTGATGTGTTGTGCATTCCGAGAGTCTATTCTGCTCACTACAATTGTACAGAGTGGGTATCTGAGTTACCGTAGCCTTTCTTGACAGCTCGAACCATTCTGACCATTCTCCGTTGACCTCTCTCGTCAACAATGCAATTCCATCCACAGAACTGCCACCCACTTTTAGTTTTTGGCACCATTCTGTGTAAACTCTAGAGACTGTTATGTGTGAAAATCCCAGGATATCAGCAGTTACAGAAATACTCAAACCAGCCCGTCTGGCACCAATAATCATGCCACGGTCGAAATCACTGACCCATATCTGCATGATTTTATGCATAGCACAGCTGCCACACGATTGGCTGATTAGATAATCACATGAATAAGTAGGTGTACAGGTGTTCCTAAAAAAGTGGTCAGTGAGGCTATTTGGCAGAATGGGAAATTACTCTTTCCCAAATGCCCCCTCCTTCCATTGGTGTATTACAGATACTTGGATGACATCTTTGGGATCTGGCATAATGACATGGATTCCTTCAAAATATTTATTGAAGTGGCCAATTCACACCATGAGCACAATAACATTAAACACAATATTAGTGATAAAGAGACTGATTTTCTGGACACAGACAATTTTTTTCCTGCAGACACAAAAGGAAAATAAATCATTACACAAAAAAAAAAAAGAAAAATAAAAGTGTATTTCAAACACACAGACAATCATACTTTATTACATAAAAACAGTTATCATCCCAAACATACACACAAAGGGTAGAAACACACATGCTCTGTAGAAACACATTTTCATGAGGGGATTACTATACTATTTAAAGCACTAAGACCAATGGGTTACTCAAAGAGATTTCTCGGGTCCATTAAATCTAGAACCTTACAGGAAATCCATAAAGACAGCCCCCAAGTGATGTCCAGGTTCCAAAGTGTCATCCCATTTGTGACCACCTATTCTGAAAGGAGCAAGAGGGTGAATTCAAAGAGTATTTCCAAAAGATACAACAGATTTACCCACCTTTACAGCCATTCCAGTTTGTGTCAGCCTATATAAATTATTTTTTTTTTTTTTATGTGCTGGTTCGAGCCAAATCATTATACACCCAAAAATGCTGTCTACATAAATGGTATGTATACATTGTAAGAAACAATACATTGAGGAAACCAAAAATACTATCCTAGAAAGACTAAAACAACATTAATATAACATTTCTAAGGGCCAGATATATACACAATTTTGGTTTACCATTTCAGGGAAGTGGGAGTAGAAAATGTAAAATGTTCAGGGTTAGAAGCAAATTTACAATGGACTACATTCCAAAAGAAGAGAATGGAAATTAATTGGATTTATAGATTAAAAACTCAATCCAAATGGGTTCAAAGAAAAAAGTTAAAATGGTCTTGAAAGGATGGAATTAGTCATCCATGGTAATATGTTCTTGATTTCTTGTCCCAATCTTTTAGATTTTAAGCACTTTTTACATTGGCACTTGGTATTGGCAATTAATATAACACTAGGCACTTAAAACTCATTTTGTGTTTCAAACTTAAAGACACAATCTTGATTTTAACCCCAAAATGAAATGTTTTTTTAATTGAGATTATTTTTTACTTGGGTCCATATTCCCATTTGGACTGATTATTTTAAATGTAGTCCCTATCTTAATTCCATTGTAGCGAATTTGGTAGTATAAATGTACACGGGATGGGTTAAAGTGCCCACGTTCCTCCACCATTATGTGTAGGGAAACAGTATGTGCGAGCTAAGAATTACATTATACTGTCCTTATTCTACATTATTATGTAAGGAAATTTATAATGGAATTAGTCGCGTTCGACAACCATTATAAATTAGATAAATGACAAATAACTAGATTATTAAAATCATAATACAACGTCTCATGTATCCGCTCACAATTTCTATTATAAGGAATTAGCTTTAATAAGGGAATTATGATTAATTCTCTTATTGGAGTAATATTATTCTTATTGCTTATTGAAAATAATATTACACATATTTAGGTACAGCTTTGAAGTGAAATCTTTTAAAAACAGGGATGAGATTATCAAAATATACCACGGTCAAATTATCTTTAAAAGGATGAATAATTAATCATAACACGTTATAATCAATTATAAATATTTGGATCAGTTAATAGAATTAACTTGATGTAGCTGAATTAACATTACAATCAATTAATCTGTTCATCCAGCGAACACTCAGTATTGATAGTCTATCAACTCTCAGAAAGGATATTTTTCGTGGCCACAGAAAAATAACTCTTTTAGCATGTAGCTGTGATCAAATCGTTAAATTGATGTTGATTTACACGCAGACCAGAATCAACTCGCAAGAATGTACACAAAAGCATTATTTTCTAAATCACGAACACATAACTAAACAAACACATACACACAAATCACGCATACATGGGAAATGGAAAAGTGAAAGTGAATGAAACCGGAACAGAACAGGGGAATAAAGCTATGAAGAGTCATTTAACCATCTGAAAGGACCATCAGTTTCTTACTTCAAAGCACCTTTGTTAACAAAGGAGTTCACAGCTTATACTAAACCTCTGTTTAGTTAGTTAATTGTATGATACTTGCAATGCCTTGGGTGTTGAGAGCCCAGATGCAGTCTCAGGAGAAAGTCAGGAGAAAGTTTTGATGGTTCCTTGAGTCGATGGTGTTGAAGTTGCAATCAATTTATTCCGCGTTGAATGAAGAAATGATGAACTTGCGGTGTTAGTTTGACTCTGTTATGGTTGAGGAAGTTACACATGGCTTGATGCGTTTGAGGCTTGCCAGCCCGCGACCTCACGGTCGGACCGGGTGTTTCCGGTCCCACACGAACAGCATCCAGAAGAAGCAGCAAGAGAGAGGAGAGACAGAGAGATCACTCCGACAGTGCCTTTTAACTCCTGAGGGAGGTCACTCCTCGAGTTTGGAAAGGTGCAATTGTCCAGCGGGAAAAGTTCCTTTGTTTGGAAGCTGACTCATTTGCATGATTGGAGTAAGCTAGCAGTTTGTGCCCCTTTATGCTCTGATTAATATAACAAGCATACAATGCATGCTATAAGGGGGTGCTATACTCCAATGTTTAGGGCATCACACAAGGATTAATTTGATAGGAAGCATGATACCAATAATTTTACATTATCTAGTGGTTCTGTCATAAAGCATGCACAAAACGGTATACAGTACAAAAGACACTATACGAGACAGTAATAATCACACAATGTCCTGAGGATATGCATGTTCATTTATAGAACAGTTTGTCTATAAATTAATGAAGAAAAGTCTGTTTTATGGACTTTGTGTCTTTCCTATGGGGGAATGGAGTGAGTTTCTTCTCAGCCACAATCCTTTGCTTTTGCCTGTGGCTACCTTCCCCCACCTGGAATGTCTCTGAGGTCCACTAGTTGCTCGACCAGTGTCAGCAAAGGGGGAGTAAGAGCTTATAATGATTAGTGGGAGAGCAGACATCTCGGAGTCTCCTTGGGCCTACTTGGACCTTTGCTTGTTACCGTCTTGAGACATCTGTTGGATTATTAATTAAATAATGAATAATTGTGTGTCTGATTGGTCCAGATGCTACACCATTTCCAACACTAAACTAATGTTAATGGATCTCCAATTGGATACACTAATTCCTAAATGTATTAGTTCTTATTCTAATCTCAGTTCTAATATCAGTACCAACCCTAAACCTAAATTTAACCTCAACCTAAGCAGCACAGAATCCTATCTTGTCGGGTAAGGCCCTTTCAGGCATATCTTTTTTGATTGATGGAATTAAAACAATGTTTTAAAGAACAGATTTGCTGCTTTGGAGACAACAGAAATGGAGGAGGGAGTAGAGCCACTTAGAAATAATTGGTTACACTTTATTTTACAGTGTCCTTCAGTGTTGAAGTCAAGACCACGTAAACCGAGACCATGTGAAGACCAAGACCAGAGGGTATCAAGACTGGGACAAGACCGAGATTGAGGGGTTGAGACCAAGTCAAGACCAAGACCAAGGTAGGGCAAGACCGAGTCAAGACCAAGACCAGACGAGTGCGAGTCCCACACTGCATGACACACTTACGATAAAATGTGGAACATGCAAACCATAGGCACTCCTCAAATTGATCTGAAAGATCCACATTCCCGTAAAAACACCCACAGAAAACAATTCACCACTTTTATTGCCATATATATATATATATATGTGTGTGTGTGTGTGTGTGTGTGTGTGTGTCAGTGTACCATGAGAAATGTCTTTATAAAATAATTAAAAGGCATTGCAGAGGTGAATTGGATGTGTTAATTTTCCTTTGTGTTCTATGAGCAAACAAATACAAACAAACACTAAGGAGCTGAAATCAATGCAACCATCTTTATTCAACACTCCTTTTCCAAGTTTTACCATCCACCTAAAACAATAGATTTTTTGTGCAAGCATCACATCAGGTTTTCTGGATGACTCTTCCCCTAGAAACCATCATTAAGTACAGAAAATATCAAACAATTATTCAATACATAAGTCTTCACTTTTCTCTGTCTTTTCTTAAACAATATAGTAACTTTCAGAGTTGAATGGAATGCAGCAAGAGGCAGATTGCGAACGTTAGATAGCTAGCTTTGCTAGCATCACTTACATTTAGCCTATCTTTCTTTATGCTTCCTAAGTGCCCATACATTTTGATGTGGTCCCAGCCATTTCGGTAAGCACTGCATTGCAGAATTTACATACTGTTTTCTTTAGGATGTGTTTTTTGCAGATAAACTCTTTGTGGTTTAAATCAGTGTTTCCCAACTTTTTTTTTTTTTTGCCATGGCACACTTTTTACGATTAAAAAGTCCCATGCCCCATTACCATCGTAGATAGTTTTCCTTTTCAAGAACGTGTCCATGTTTTCTATCTGTCTTAGTAGTGTGAACTCGTAATGTTTGAAATTCAGCTATGCAAAAAATGCAAGTAACATAGGTACGCTGTATAATGAGGTCACAGGTGACAAGAGCGCTAATTGGATAATGAAAAAACAACAAATTTGTGTCTTTTCCAAAGAGATTAGTTCTTGCAAATTAATTCTTGCAACGGCACAGCAAATAAATGTATTTACTGTATTTTCCGGAAATAAAGTCCCACCTGACTATAAGTTGCACTGAGTCAAAATCGCATTGTTGATAGAAAAAAAAAAAAAAGACCACATAAGTCGCACTGACAGAGGTTGGATCTGGCAGGCACTAGGACCCGAGAGCAGCCGCCCGGCCTCCATTTACTGGTTCAGATGTCAAACGCGCTCCGTGAAGATTACAGTACCTCAGAATCTACACATCGAATCACTGTGTTTTTGGACTTGTTTAAAACAGGAGAATTTGCTTTTAGTAATCATATGTAACAGTTTCTCATATTCTTTTTATGTTTCATGAGAGAAACGCGACAAATAAGCCACATCTGTTCAGAACACCTTTAACTCTATGCTGTGCACAAATAAACAGTTTTTAGTCTTTGAGCAAAACAATACACCTTCTGTATTCTATTCATTCGGTTCACTGACTGAATGTTTTTACTACAAGTGTGATGAAGCATCATTTTGTGGGCATGTGAGGAGTTGCGTTTGACAGCAGACTAGAGTTTGTTAGAACAACAATGTTATGGACATAAAATCCTTTAATGAAAAATATACTGAATAGGCAACTTAAACTCTTCTACCATCTCTATGCCTTCACTAAAATACCAGAAAAAACTGTATTTATTTTGAGGAATTTGATAATTTTCCATGGCACACCTGACAATCTTTCAGGGCACACTAGTGGGCACGGTGGTTGGGAAACACTGGTTTAGGTAGCCAAATGTATTACAGAAGATTTGTCTGAAATCTCTCAGACAAACACGGTTTCTTCTCCTGTCTCCCGCATTCACTTTCTTGGGAGTGCATGTGAAGTGGGGCGGGGAGGGGTGACAGCAGTTAACAGTAACAAATTTCAAATTAGAAATGAGTCAAGTTATTGCTTGCAATTGAAGCAGGAAGTTTTACATCCAATCATATTAATGATGTTAACAAATAAATCAGACAATGCAAAGGCAATTTAGTGATATCCCCACATTTGTGGTCTTGACCAGTCTTGAAATAAAATCCGGATTCCTCTTCGTCTGAGACCGAGACAAGACCGAGTAAAAATGCAGTCGATTCCGAGATGAGACGTTCAAAAAGTGGTCAAGACCGATCGAGTACTACAACACTAGTGTCCTTGTTACAGTGTAATTACACAAGTATTTATTGATAATTACTAATTTACAACATGTACTTTAGATTGTGTTATGGTAAGGGTTTGGCTTAGGGTTAGTTGTTGTAATCATGCATAATTGACAGTTATTACTATAAATTTGGTGTTACCATATAATGTCTGGGTGCCTATGGACAGTTTGGATAAGATTTTAGTGAAATGTCTTTTTAAACTCATAAAATTCACTCATGACTTAAGAACATTGGTTGAAAATGAGCCTCCCTCAGGGTATGATGTAACAAGTCAACAAATTGACAATTTATAATACCAGCATGCCCCAATTTATAGACCACCAATAAAGTAATTGATAAAACTCAAAACTGAATGGGCATTAACATGCAAATCCTGTTAGACCATTATCAAACAGTCAAAGAGGACTTGTTTTGTCTCCATTCCCAATTGTAAACAAAATGAATGGGAATGGACTTGTAAATGGGCCAAAAATAGTGTTAGGCATATGAGGGAGGACATGATAAAGCAAGCCAAACAACCGATTCAAGAGAGGTCATGGCAGGGGGAATGGGTCACTGTGCAAATATACGAAACACTAGAACGTGAAACAATAGAAGTGCCCAGATCTGATTTAACCCTGACCTCTTTTGTACTTCCACAGACACTGGGCTGCCCCCCACAAGATCAACCTAAAATCACTCCAGTACCACTGGGAGGCAGACTTTGCAGAACCCAGAACATAATGGCACAATTCCATCACAGTATTTCTAGTGAGAAAACTGCCCCAGAACTCAAAACCACACCTCCAGTCTTGAATAAACTCCTGTACAGCAATATATGTACTAGGATGTTTGATACTATTTCCCTTCTATCACTGAAGTCAGAAACATCACAATCTGGCTACCACCACTGGAGTTCGCTAGTTCGAATCCCAGGGTGTGCTGAGTGACTCCAGCCAGGTCTCCTAAGCAACCTAATTGGCCCGGTTGCTAGGGAGGGTAGAGTCACATGGGGTAACCTCCTCGTGGTCACTATAATGTGGTTTGTTCTCAGTGGGGCGCGTGGTGAGTTGAGCGTGGTTACCGCGGTGGATGGCGTGAAGCCTCCACATGCGCTATGTCTCCGTGGCAACGCACTCAACAAGCCATGTGATAAGATGCATGGGTTGATGGTCTCAGACGTGGAGGCAACTGGGATTCATCCTCTGCCACCTCTGAGGCGAATCACTACATGACTATGAGGACTTAAAAGCACATTGGGAATTGGGCATTCCAAAAAAATTGCAGGGCTTGTGGAGGGCAGCCAAGTTTGCATTTCCATATGCCACTATACAACTTTTCTCTTGAGGGACGTCCATGCATTTTACAGATGAGTAGTTACTAAATCATTTTAACTATATAACAGATAGGGAGATTCTACCATTTACCATAAAATCCAGTTGGGAACCAAAATTGACCAATGTTAACCAATCCATTCAAAAATTTATAAAAAATAAATTATTAGACATTTACCTCGTCTAACAAATATAATTTGTTAATGATAATTTAATGACCAGGCAACGGAAAGCCATGGGAGATTTATGTAAAAATAATGACATATTCATTAAACCGGCAGATAAAGGATCCACTATTGTGATACTGGATAAGAACCAGTATCTGTTGGAAGCTAAAAGACAACTTAATGACAACCATTATGTTCCTTTACCACATTCGTTACTAATAGATACTAAAAAACAAATTAGATCTATTTTAGAAACCTTATATGAGGAAGGTTACATTGACCAAAAACAAAAGGCCTTTATAATTGGACCAGATCAACCCAGGTGGTTCCTGCTTCTACATAAGGTACACACAGATCTGAATGCATGGACGGTCCCTCATGAGGTCTCATGCAGACGTCCTATTGTCTCTGACTGTGGCAGCAATCAATTGCACAACATATTGATTTCTTTTTAAACCCCATCTTTCAAAAACATTCAAGCTATCATAAAAACAGATATTACATTGAAAAGACTTTTTCCATCTGATTCTTTCCTGTTTACTACTGATGTTGAAAGTCTTTATACTAACATTAGCACAGAATTAAGACTGAGGGCAGTGAGGGAGTGCTTTCAGAGACATCCAGACCAACTCTGCCCAGATCAAGCCATACTACAACTGCTAGAAATCAATCTGACCTGCAATGATTTTGGATTTGTCTCACAATTTTACCTACAGATTCAGGGCACGGCCATGGGCAACACATTTGCCCCGGCCTATGCCAATATATACATGGCGGAATGGGAAACAACATTGTTCTCAAAGTGTTCTCTTCTGCCCCTACTATACTTCAGGTATTTGGATGACGTTTTTGGGGTCTGGCACCATGGAAAATCTCCCTTCCATCAGTTTATGGAGTTGGCAAATGTACATTTTGCCCACAAACTTGAAGTGTAACATTCATTCAGAACAAATACATTTCCTCTTTATCACAGTATTCTTTACAGATATAGTCCCCAGTATGAAGTCATTACAGATGAAGGTCTACTTCAAGTCCACGGATACATACTGTTTATTGCATAACAATAGTTACCATCCCAAACATACTTTCAAAGGGTTAATCAAGTCTCAGTTCATTCTTTTTCTTTTTAGAATCTGCTCACTAATAACCCATTTTCATGATGCAACACCAACTCTGTTTGCAGCCCTGAGACCCAGAGGATATCCAAGGAGATTTCTCAAATGAATAAAGGTGGACACATTAAGGGAATTGCGGGAGGATAGGAGTAAGCGGACGGTGACAGAGCCCCAAAAATCCCATTAATTACTACTTTTTCCAGAGAAAGCTAAAATTTTAAATTATAAAATCATAGAACATTTCCAAATAACTTAATTAACATTTTTTTTTACAATTACAGTCTTATCGAATTGTGTCAGCGTATAGAAAGAACAAAAATCACAAGGATCTGTTGGTTAGATCTACATTTACCTCAGATCGACGAGAGACTCTCCCTGTGATTCCTTACTTCCATCAGGTGAAATACCTTTGGAATGGGAAACAGGGATACCCAATTAAGGAAGATTTACTCCTCATGTGGTATACATCATTACCTGCTCCCATTGCCAGAAAGATTAAATAGTAGAAACCAGACATACAATAGAAACAAGATTAAAACACTTATATACAGTCCAGAAACAGAAATTAGACACTCACTTCAGTACATTTGGTGTACAATACCTTAGGGTTTCAGGATTGGAGGTTGACCTGTAATGGACAGAGAGACAGAAAAAGGTAAAATGCTGCGGATAAATAAATTACAAACATGGGTACTGGGTGGGTTTAATTGGAGAAAGAATAGAGGGTTAAGGAGTTTAAATTGTACTCAACCCCAACCCTAAACATAATCATAACCCAAATATCTTTTGTGGAGGGTGATTCAACATGAGGATTAGATGATGGGTTTAAATGGAGATAAAGAATAGAGGGTTAAGGAGTTTAAATTATACCCAACCCTATACCTGACCATAACCCTTAACCATAACCCATTATTGACTATGGACTTGTTCACGGAGTGTGGTTTATATTGGTGTGTGTAATAATTTGCAATGTATTTTCAAATAGACCTCTGACCTCTTGGTGGGGCTATACCACCAGTGGTGAAAGCATATGGCTGAAGTACCACCTTGGCCGTCACGCAAGGTGG
This sequence comes from Myxocyprinus asiaticus, assembly GCF_019703515.2. Taxonomy (NCBI): domain Eukaryota; kingdom Metazoa; phylum Chordata; class Actinopteri; order Cypriniformes; family Catostomidae; genus Myxocyprinus; species Myxocyprinus asiaticus. Next base: position 2,370,490 of record NC_059360.1, read on the forward strand.
ACAGGCTTACCTGCGGTCCATGCATTTGTTGGAACCTCAAAGCACTTACATTTTCAAGAGCAAAACATGATGCCAGTGTCAATATAAGGATCACAATTATTTCTTAAAATACTATTGCCTGCACCTAAACCTAACATTAAAACAAACCATAAACTTAAACATAACCCTGACTTCAACCTGACTCTAAACCTAATCTTAGCCCTGATTGGGTGGTACAGATCTGTTGAATGGACTGTGTTGGAGAACCTGTCCAAGACTATACCATCAGTGGTGAAGAGATAGATACCGAAAAACCACCTAGGGCGATACACGAGGTGGGCAGGCTGGCCGGAATTTCTTCCTAGGGCTTTTAAAGAGCTTACAATTTCCACTCAAAATTGTGGGACATGGGCAGTTTGAAGACCCAGGTGGGTAGTGGTTAGGAAAGCCACCTATTATTTGGAAGACTGTAGTTAAAGATCAGGCAAAATGGTTTTCATAAAAAAAAAAAAAAAAAAAAAAAAAAAAAAAACACACACACCTTTTTAAAGGATTCCAAACTGGATTAAGATGACCACCTAAATGTAACGGAAACCCAGATTCAAGGATAATGTTTGAACCCAAAGGCAGGTATTTATTAAACAGAGGATGTAAACAGGTGGGTGTCAATCAGAAGATGTTGAATAGCAAATAATGTGCAGTACACTAATAACATTCTGTATTCAAAATAGGAGTAGAGAGTCCTGATGAGCCACACTCACAAACATTAGATGGGAACACAAGGAGAAACAGGGGAGATAGATCGCAGGGAGCGTTGGAGTGGAACCTTGGAGGAATGGTAGAAAATCGTTTGGAGTAGAATTTTGAGGATTTCATCAGTGAACCGGTAAGTAGTAGGTAAGTGAGTCTGTATTCCATGGGAGACCAGACATCGACTAAGGGGTGAGTATGGCTTTTGTAGGGAGCTGATTAATGTGGTGATGAGAAACAGGTGCAGGTGATTAGTATTCAGGAGAGAGGGAAGGCTGTGTGTGTGTGTGTGGCGAGAGAGCCTGGTGAATCTGTGACACTGAGGAGACTATTTGTAGGAGACTGGGGTTCAAGGCTAGTTAAAAATAAATATATATATTTTTAAATTGTTGGTTTAAAACAAGAGTTCCTTATAAAAGTGTTTAAGAATTCATAGTTATTACTTACTAAAACTCCAGGCCAAAAGCACATTGAAAGCCACAGTAGGGTAAATGTGAAGAAAACCACCTACAATGTGGGAGACCGGGGTTTGTAACCCCATATAAAACATTTCTTAAAAAGTAAAGTAAAAATGTATGAGTCTCTTTGGATCTGATCATGTTGTCCATGCAAACTAAAGAATTAAAATCCATGAATATGAATTTTAATCTGCCTTCACCTAACCCTAACCTATCCTTACAAATAAAAAAATAAAATAAAATCAAGGGCATCATGAATTATGGACCAATCTATCAGTTTTCCTCCTGTGTAAAATAAGTTCTATTCTAATTCTAAACTTTCTAAATTCTAAACACTCTAAAATGTATCATAATTTAATGTAAATGTTCATGTATTATAGCTATATAATGTGTTATTTATAATAAATTAATCAATTAAGTTATTTTAATTATTAAAACTTAAATTTGTTTTTAGTGCCTCTTACTGAATGTGCAATTAATTACATTTATTATTAATGATAATGTTTAGGCTATGAAGAAAATGCTGTTATGGGTTGCGATAAGATGGGGGCCTAAAGTACTCCATTATGTTTCCATTACGGTGTCTGAAGTTCAGGCCTGAGTGCAGTCGGTTGACGAGCTCATTGGTTTTTCTCTCAGAGGAGAGGAAAACCGTGCATTAGTCTCTAATGCTGAGCTGTCCCAGGTACTCTCTTGGGTAGTAGGGAAGCTCAAACTAGAATGGCCCATTAAGAGTGCGCCCAAGCATTCTCGGCTCGATGATTGGTTTTATTCAAGCTGGCATGACAAGCTGGCATGACTCCGCGTACCCTCAGCCCATGCCATTCTGCCCCAAACAGCTCACCAAGACATGGCGTTCGCCTTACTCTGCGCCTTACTCTGCGCGACCACTCATCTTGGGGGCCGCAGCCTTCATGACACTGGGCCATGCTTAATTTGTCAGAAATAAGTGACAAGAACAAAGCTGTGTTGTAAGACACCCTGGTGTCTCAACAGGGCCAATTTGATGATGCCTTAAGTGTTTTCACCTATAGATTTCAGGTGGCTCAGAAGCTCAGGCTTACAAGCACCTCTTGCCGAGGCAAGGGGGCTTCGTAGCGCCACTGACTTGCTCACACTCCTCCTCGAGTCAATGGCCGCACAAGCTCAGACCACCCACCTCCCTGCCGTTGCCTAATAAGATGGAGACTGAACCGCAGGTGAGGTCCCAACTGCCAGGGCCAAAACACAAGATCGCAGCCCCGAGGCACCATCTTTCCAGCAGGAGGCCTTGTACCAACCCCGAGCAGCATTCCTGATAGTACTGGCATGAAGCAGAGACCAGAGCCCACAGAACTGTTCATTCCAACCACCAAGAGGTCCCAGACAACCTCTCTGTGTCTCTGCAGAGCTTTGTTTGTCCTTCCCGGCGATTCCTGGTATCTAAAAATTATTTGTGTGAACAATGTTATTGGCTTCGTTACCAAAAAATTTCACAAATCAATAAAAGCAGCAGGCCTCGATGCAATAGCTCTTTTCCATCTCTTCATGCCTTGATACACTTACTGTGTAACCGTCCCCTGATGGCAAATGGTGCTAAACGCAGGTGAGGTCCCAACCGCCAGGGCCAAAACACAAGATCACAGCCCCGAGGCACCATCTTTCCAGCAGGAGGCCTTGTACCAACCCCGAGCAGCGTTCCTGATAGTACTGGCATGAAGCAGAGAGCAGATCCCACAGAACTGTTCATTCCAACCACCAAGAGGTCCCGGACAACCTCTTGGCAGTCGTCGAGACTCAAGATGGTGCTGAGTATGGCTGCTGCGTTGCGAGCTCCGACACAACATTGTAGTTTTTTGTTTGTTTTGTTTAAATTCTTATGTTTTTTGTCTTGGATGTTGTCTGCCTTATTGTCTACGACAGACAAACACTGTTGGACATTGGTTCTGCAATTACACACCGTAAACCGGACTTCAAATTCCTCGATGCCGACCTGCTGTTTACAAACATGCTGGAGCCCTTTGTCTGGGCAGCCCGACCGTGGAAACGCAAAAGGAAAAGGGGAAATAGAGCCGGCATTCTCATCAGAGTAAGACATCGTGCAAATCGACCCCCACTACCCAGTATTCTACTGGCAAATGTTCAGTCTCTGGACAACAAGCTCTGCGAGCTGAGAGCGCGGATCTCTTTCCAATGAGAGATGAGGGACTGCTGCATTATTTGCCTTACAGAAACTTGGATGTCTGCGGAGATTCCAGACTCAGCCACTGAACCCACAGGGTTCTCCGTGCACCGAGCGAACAGAGCGAAAGACCTCTCAGGTAAAAGCAGAGGTGGTGGTGTATGTTTTATGATCAACAAAACCTGGTGTGATCAAAGGAACGTACATTCTATCAAGTCTTTCTGCTCTCCTGATCTGGAATTTCTCATGCTTCTGTGTCGACCATTCTGGCTACCGAGGGAATTCACAGCAGTCATTATCACTGCTGTGTACATCCCGCACACAAGCCGACACAGACCGAGCACTCAAGGAACTGAACGGGATTATAAGCAAGCAGGAAACTGTGCACCCTGAGGCCACATTTATTGTGACCGGGGACTTTAACAAAGCCAATCTCAAATCAGTTACACCAAAATACCACCAACACATTAGTTTTAACACACGAGGGGACCAGGTTTTGGACCATTGCTACTCTCCCTTCTGAGATGGCTACAAATCCCTCCCCCACCCACCATTTGGCAAATCGGACCACTCTTCCATTCTGTTTCTGCCCACTTACAGGCAGAAACTGAAACAGGAAGCACCCACCCTCAGAATGATCCAGTGCTGGTCGGACCAATCAGACTCTATGCTACAAGACTGTTTTGATCACCCGGACTGGGAGATGTTCCGGTCCGCCTCTGATGACGACATCGAGCTTTACGCTGATAGCGTAACGTGTTTCATCAGAAAGTGCGTAGAGGACATTGTTCCAACCAAAACAATACGGATCTACCCGAACCAGAAACCTTGGATTAATAGCGATGCTCACGCGGCACTTGATGCGCGGACCTCCGCTTTTAATTCCAGGAATGCGGAGGAGCATAAACAAGCCAGTTATGCCCTCAGAATCAGAACAGCAAAACGTCAGTACAGGAACAAGATTGAAGGACCGTTCAACACCACCAACTCTAGAAGCATGTGGCAGGAAATTAATCATCACGGACTTTAAAGGGAATAAAAACTCTGCCATGAACACCGCTGCCTCTCTCCCGGATGAGCTAAATACTTTTTATGCTCGTTTCGAGGGAAATAACACCGCCCTCGCGGAGAGAGCTCTCGCGGCCGAAGCTACAGAGGTTAGTTCACTCTCCGTCTCTGTAGCGGATGTAACCCGATCCTTCCAACGGGTGAATATCCGCAAAGCCGCGGGTCCAGACAGCATTCCGGGCTGCGTCATCAGAGCGTGTGCGAACTAACTGACTGGTGTTTTTACGGATGTTTTTAAACTTTCCCTCTCCTTGTCAGTGGTCCCCAAATGCTTTAAAACGTCCACTATTGTGCCGGTTCCAATTATGCTTTGAGAGACTAATCAGAGATTACATCTGCTCTGTCCTGCCTCCATCACTGGACCCATTGCAGTTTGTTTACCGCAACAACCACTCCACTGATGATGCCATTGCATCCACAATACACACTGCTCTCTCCCACCTGGAAAAAAGAACACTTATGTGAGAATGTTGTTTGTAGACTACAGCTCAGCATTCAACACCATAGTGCCCTCCAAGCTTTATGTGAAACTCCGGGCTCTGGGCTTAAACAGCTCGCTGTGCAGCTGGATCCTGGACTTCCTGTCAAGCAGATGCCAGGTGGTTAGAATGGGCAGCAACATCTCATCACTGACCCTCAACACTGGAGCCCCGCAGGGCTGTGTTCTCAGCCCACGCCTGTATTCTCTGTATGCACATGACTGTGTGGCAACACACAGTTCCAATGCCATCATTAAGTTTGCTGATGATACGACGGTGGTAGGTCTGATCACTGACAATGATGAAACAGCCTACAGAGAGGAGGTGCACACTCTGACACACTGGTGTCAGGAGCACAACCTCTCCCTCAACGTCAGTAAGACAAAGGAGCTTGTGGTGGACTTCAGGAGAAGAGAAAGAGAACACAGTCCCATCACCATCAATGGAGCACCAGTGGAGAGAGTCAGCAGCTTCAAGTTCCTGGGTGTCCACATCACTGAGGAACTCACATGGTCGGTCCACACTGAGGCCGTTGTGAAGAAGGCTCATCAGCGCCTCTTCTTCCTGAGACGGCTGAGGAAGTTTGGAATGAACCACCACATCCTCACATGGTTCTACACCTGCACTGTAGAGAGCATCCTGACTGGCTGCATCTCCGCCCAAAACCGCAAAGCCCTGCAAAGGGTGGTGCGAACTGCCAGACACATCATCGGAGGTGAGCTTCCCTCCCTCCAGGACATATATACCAGGCGGTGTGTGAAAAAATCTCAGAGGATCATCAGAGAGTCCAGCCACCCGAGCCATGGGCTGTTCTCACTGCTACCATCAGGCAGGCGGTATTGCAGCATCAGGACCCGCACCAGCCGACTACATGACAGCTTCTTCCCCCAAGCAATCAGACTTTTGAACTCTTGATCTCTCACGATCAAATACATTAACACTGCACTTTATTACTCTTATTATCTCACACCAGACTGTCATAAATTATATTCTCTCTTAACAACACACTGGCAATTTACTATCAACTGACAGCCTGAATGTCAATACAGTACAATACAACCTACTGTATATTTTATATATACTATATATACTATTTTTATTGTATAATGTGTATTCTATATTTTGTGTATTGTATACTGTACATTGTATGTTATTATTTGTATATTGTGTTGTGTGTAATTATGTGTATATTAGATTTTAAATTGTGTTGTGTAAATCTGATATTTCTTGTAAATTGGTATATGTCTCATCACTGTCACGACTACTGTGTTGCTCGGAACTGCACCCAAGAATTTCACACACTGTTGCACTTGTGTATATGGTTGTGTGACAATAAAAGTGATTTGATTTTGATTTGATTTTGATAAACTCAGAGGGGCCTCTGTGTCTTCTGGCTCGCTACACAGATGCGTGGCTTGATGTTTCAGGCATTTCCGGCTGGATGCTGAGAACAATCAAACATGGCTGAGTGCTACAGTTCATGAGGAGGCCACCTCAGCAGCGTTATTTCCACCACCATGATAGTGCGGAATGTGTCGGTTCTCCACTCTGAGGTATTATCTCTCCTCATGAAAGATGCAATAGAGCTGATACCAGTGGATGATGCTCAGAGTGGGTTTTACAACCACTACTTCCTGGTTGCCGAAAAGGACGGCAGGCTACATCCGATTTTGGATTTGAAACACTTGAACTGGACACTAGCGAAGTTTTTGTTCAAGATGGTAACTCAGAGACAGATTTTGTCTCATGTACATCTTCTGGACTGGTTTGTTTTGACCAGCCTGAAAGATGCATACTTTCATTTACAAATATCCCCTCGCCACAGGCCATTCTTGAGATTTGCCTTCAAGGGGACTGCGTATCAGTTCAAAGTCCTGTCCTTCGACTTATCCCTAGCTCCTCACAAGTTTACAAAATGTTTCGACGTATCCCACACTGTTAAAAATGTCCGTAATTTTAGAAGTAAGTGACTGTAAAAATGCTACAGTAAAAAAAAAATACATTAATTGCTTAACGGGTAGTTGTTTAACAATGTTTAACAATGTTTAACAAGAGAGTACATGTACTTTTAATTTCCTGCGTGACCCATCACATTTCATTATATTTTATGGGAATAGTTATGTTTCTTCTTATTTTTTTTTATCAGTTATTTACTTTGGGGTGTTCAATGTTATAATTTATGTAGTTTAGTTAACGTTTATTGCATTATTTTAATTTAACATGTGTTACCCTAATGGTGTTTTGTGTTTGTGTGAGTGACACTGTGCATTGCTCCTGGAAGGGCCACTATTGATAAACTGTATGTCATTGTGTGCCTTTTTGCAATTATTACAGTGATTAACAATATATTATAAAGTAAAAAGCTGATTTTTATAGTTCCAGAATGTTAGTATATCAAGTTTAATACATTTAATAATATAAACGGTAATACAGGCATCAGAAAGACATCCCACAAAGACTGAAACATGGTCACCATATTTTTTATGGTAAATGTTTGGCAACCACAGCTGCTGGGAATTTATCATCAATTTTATGGGAATTTTTTCAACACATGTCCCTGGTCACCTGAACTGTCATGCAGATCTGTTCTCGTGTCAGGGGGTTATACAAGGAGAATGGAGATGAAATGGGATTTGTTCGGGGAAGCCAAGATAGATCTCTTTGCTTCCCCGGAGACCACGCATTGTCACCTGTGGTATTCCCTAATCCAGTTTTCGTTGTGCCTGGATGCTCAAGTCCACAAATGGCCAGCGGGATGCAGGTATGCATTTCCTCCCGTGTTGTGCAGAATACTGGAGGATGAGGAAACTCTACCATTTGTTCGCGCGGAATGGCCCTAACACCTTTAGTTTCCGGAGCTGAGTGAGGCTGACTGAGGGCACCTTGCCCCGCCACTATCTCACTGTCCCATTCGAACCATTGGCTGCAATAAGCTTAGGCGTACTCTCATTAAAGACTGTGCTGCTTCTCACCTTGGCTTCAGTAAAACGTGTCGGGGACCTTCAGGCTTCAGGTTATAAATGCTGTAACATGAAAATTTTCAATAAAATACAGTATGGAATGAGTGATGATAAGGAAGCAGCCTGATCTCATGAACATAACGTGACTATGGCAACATTTTTGCAAAAAGAAATGATGTGCATCATTACAAGTTTCCTTGCAGTTTCCTAGTGAAATGTCCAGCAGGGGGAGCCAAAAGCAAATTAAATGGTGTCTTAATCAGACAAGGTTTTTAAGGTGAATATTAGATGGAGGTTTTAATGAGTAAAACATACCCCCCTAAACTAAAACCAACACCTAAACCTAAAAGCAACTGAGAGTTGAACAAAACAGACATCCTTACCCTAAACCAACACCTAAACCCAACCATTAGAGTGGAAAAAGCAAATGTGACATGAAAAGAACATTTTATGAGGCAACCATGTCAGTTTTGTGACACTTCTATGACACTTTCTTTTCAAGTGTCAGCTTGTGTGATTTGTTGGGCTCAAGTCTCTGTCTTCTGAGTCCAAAGTCCAGCACTCCATCCGATGAGCTACAGCACAAGCTAATCACATTTGAATATGTGTGTAAATATAGATGGGTCTGTGATACAAGCAAAAATTTATAGTTTTTAAAATGATGCTGTGGTGTGGTGATCAAGAGACAGACACACTCGAAGAGGCATTAATTTGAAATAATAATAAACATAAAATGTCCAAAAGGGGGAATTAAAGTGTTGATGGGGAAATTGCCCAAAATAAAGGGGAATCTGACATCTGGCAGTGAAAACGCGCTCCCCTCTGTGGTCCGGGTGTGAGGGGCGGTGGCTTTTGTGGTGGCCTGTCTTCCCAGGGGCCGCGACAAGTGTGAGGGGAAGGCGGCCCAGCTTCCTATCCCGTTGGACAATGGGACAGTTTAACGGTGAAAAAACTGTAAAGGCTAACAGAAACCTTGGTAGGTTTTGTTGATTTAAACATCGATAGATCATTAACCTTATAAACCACATCTGTTCGGGAGATCATTTAACTTGCTTTTAGCGCCACACGTTTCACCTCTGAACTGCCGCAATACATGTAATGAACCACGTAATATTATTTTGTAAAAATGTTGCCACAGTCACGTAATTTTCATGAGATCAGGCTCGTATTTTATAGTTCTCATGCTACCACAGAGCATGATGGTAGTCTGTCACCTCATTATCTGACTAAATGAATAGTATTTTCTGGTTAGATCATAGTTCTTTTGTATGCTTACTAAACTAGCTTCCACCATGATTGTTTAATTGACACTCCACCATCTAGGAAAGTCTCTGCTTAAAAGAGTTTGCCACTGGTAATTATGACTTCATGGTTCAATTCATGTGCGCTCAACTCGTAAATATGATAATTAAGTCATGACTTGAACGTGATACATTAGACAGTGTGTGTGTGTGTGTAATCATGACGTTGTGTTGTTGTCTGTCTTTCTTTATCTATTGACCCTTGTGTTGGTGTCGCCCCACTCTATCTGTGTTAATTTCACTACATCTTCAGGGTGGCTTATACTGGAATATCTTAAGCAAGCGGCTGCATTAGCATACTGTGATGGATGTGCTTGAATCTCGGGGTTTGATAATGTACACACTTTGCATTTTAAACTAAGTAGCACCATCCATTCTCATACTAGACAATTAAACTCCAGCATGTGAAGGGATTATTTTGGTTTGTTTGGCGAGCAGATGCATAGACATACATTGTAGTTACAGATTATTGTATTTTTACTGATGATGTCACAAGAGGTGGTGATGTCACATTGACAAATTAACTTAAAGTAGATGTGTGTCAGTTTAGGGTGTTAAAATACTTTCTTGTATCCCAGCCTTATATGCAGAGACAACTATACCATAAATAAGCCATTAGTATGTGGATTCCCATGAAAAAAGTGTAAACACTTGCTCTGTGGTACTTTCATAACTTTTCACTCTGTTTGTTTGAGTGTGCCGTCCAGCCCGACACAGCAACATTGACTCAACCAATGGTGTGAGTTTGGGGTTGGAAAATCTGTATGTCCAACCAATCGAGATGGGGAATTTTCAGGAAACCTGTTTGAAAGCAGTTGTTATTTTTGCAAATCACTTTGGTGCCTCCAGTAGTGCAGAAAATAGACACTTCAGCTTTAAAGGTGCACTCAGTAACTTTTGTCTTTGAGTCATCTTGGACTTGGATGCTGGACACCTAGTGGCTTGGATGTAGCATCATTTAAAATCAATAGTTTACAGTTTCAGATGCCATTGTAGAAATTCAAAGTCAGCCATGATTATTTTAATCAATTAGTGAAAGTGTAAAATAACAGGACAGTTACTGAGATTAAGTGAGTAGTATTCGGCTGGTCATGTGATTCTAACATGGCAGCCCCCATGTGTGGACCCTCTCCATGTAGAATAAAACAGCTTTTGTAAGGCTACTAATATGACTGGAGTCTTCATTTTAATGTGAGTGGTCATGATTTCCTACATATATTGCAAAATTACAATTCATGTCTTTAGGAGTTAAACTTTTTCAATGAAAAAATTACTGAGTGCCGAGGCATAGACTCTACAAGACCCATGAAGGTGTCCTGTGGTATCTGGCACCAAGACATTAGCAGCAGATCCTTTAAGTCTTGTAAGTTGTGAGGTGGAGCCACTGTGGATCGGACTTGTTGGTCCAGAACATCCCACAGATGTGCAGTCGGATTGAGATCTGGGGAATTTGGAGGCCAGTGAAACACCTTTAACTCTTTATCATGTTCCTCAAACCATTCCAGAACAATGTGTGCAGTGTGGCAGGGCGCATTATCCTGCTTAAAGAGGCCACTGCCATCAGGGAATACCATTGCCATGAAGGGGTGTACCTGGTCTGCAACTATGTTTAGGTAGGTGGCTGGTGTCAAATTGACGTCCACATGAATGGCCGGACCCAGGGTTTCCCAGCAGAACATTCCTCAGAGCATCAGGGCATTACACTCCCTCAACCGGCTTGTCATCTTCACACAGTGCATCCTGGTGCCATCACTTCCCCAGGTAAATGGCGCACACGTACACGGCCGTCCACGTAATGTAAAATAAAACAGGACTCATCGGACCAGGCGACCTTCTTCCACTGCTCCAAGGTCCAGTTCCGACACTCACATGCCCACTGTGGGTGCTTTCGACGGTGGACAGGGGTCATCATGTGCACTCTGACTGGTCTGCGGCTACACAGCTCCATACGCAGCAGGGTGCGATGCACTGTGTGTTGTGACACATTCCTCCCGTAACCATCATGAACATTTTCTGTGACTTGTGCCACAGTACACCTTTTGTCGGTTCAGACGAGACAGGATAGCCTTCGTTGACCTCACGCATTGATGAGCTGTTTATTGTGACCTTTTTGTAATCAAAATCTTGAGTTGAAATCTATTATTTATAAAGTTATATTATTTTATATAATAAAATAAGCAACTATCTAATGTTCTAATCTGTAATGACACCAACAGTATGAGTGTGTACAATGTGCTGATGTCGTCTATAAAGCTGTCAGATGTATCAGTCACATGATCAATGATAGTAAATCAAACTGAATCTTTATGTTACAAAAATGTCATACTTTTACATGCTGTTGTATGAAAAAGTCATACATCTAGAGCTCCTGTCACACTCAAAACCCGCCTCAATCATCTGAAAAATTATTGAGATCTGTGAATATTTAATTGACAATTACTATTTTGATGAGGCTTTTCTATAGTATAGTCAAGGGCACAGATTTGGCTTGAACAATGGGGGGTTGCAGCGTAAAGCATTTACCTAAGTTTCCATTGATCATGGTATAAATAATGGGGGGTTGTACTTGTTGTTTTGATTACTGAGGGGGTTAACTCCCACCCCATCCCCCCAGAATTTACGCCCCTGAGTATAGTACACCTCCTGAGGATTGCTACAATAGTTTAATCATTTTTTATTTGTAACAAGACTGACTATTTAAGTTATTATGAATAGTGTTAGGAATCAAGAACCAGGAAAAAAGCTGATAATAATAAATAAATTAATTAATTAATAATAAAAATGGTACTAATTTTCATGGTTTCCAGATGTTCACAAACAATGCTGGTATGTCTGCAATTAAAACATCTGTGTAAAACCTCTTATTTGTGGTATATGTTTCGCAGATGACATGCCGCACAAACAGGCTAAATCCAACGTACAAGAGATACAAAGACAGTAAAGTTACTAGACAAAATAAATGTGAACAAGTAACCTGTCTTTGTTTTTTCAAGAATTGTATACAATTTATTTCCAATTTATTATAACTGTTCTGTCAACAGTTGTTGACATTATTATGAAATTATTATTATTAATTGGACAACAGGCTTCTGAGGGCAGAATCGTAAAGTGGAATTGGAGCAAGAACAGTTAAATCCTTACGATTCCCGTCCTTTTTTTATTAATAACCTGTTCTGTGTTTAGAAGTATTTACAGATACTTTATACTGAATGGTTAATACTGTAGTCACATATCATCCTAAAGTTCTGGGTTTCAGATAACCTACCTCGTGATCTAATATTTTATGATCTCTCTCTCTCTCTCTCTCTTTTTCCCTTCTTAAAATGGCAATGAAAATACTTTCCATTAATTTTGTAGGGATTTACCAACCATCTTTTTACGCTTGGTTTGATTGCTTGGTCCAAACCCAAGTTTGATTTAGGACAGGTTGCTTACATACTAATTGTGAACCCTACTTTAGGTGCACATGAATGTTTGCTGGTGCACACCTGATTTTGCAAACCAGCTTTCACACCAACCAAAAGAACCAAACTCTTTTGTCAAATTGACTCGGGTCTGCACTAAAAGCCCTTTAGACCTCCGCACACAGATGGCTCATGGAAGCGCATGCAGACGAAACGAGGAGATTAATTTAACACCGCATGTGAAGATGAGGCAACGGTAATGACAGGATCTCTCAACGGTGTGGAGATGAAGGTGTGTGTGTGTGTGTGTGTGTGTGTGTTTGTGCAGGAATGCGTCCCAGCATTCCACGGATGATGGATAGCAACAGTATGGAGAACAAAAGCGAGCATTGCTCATGCTGTCACCACAATGAAACTGCTACATAACAGGGTTTGGTCACAATGCACGTCGGAGCGATGGCAGGCCATCATGCCACTTCTAGAGGAAGTCAAAGACTTCATCCATCACAAGCTCGCTCCCGTTAGCATTTGACTGAGAGACACTAGCGTGCTGTCTTATGAGTCGCCGAAGAGCGCTGGCTTTGATCAGTTTATTTTTGCTGCTATTGTTTCAGTACTGCTGCTGGTATTCCATTGGGCTTAAAGAGGATGAGACCATTACACAATAAACATGTGGATACATTTACCTGCCATGTGTTGCACATGCTCAAATCTTTACAGTAATTTGTAAGGCATTTAAAAGAAACAAAAAAATGACTGTTTCCAAACAGATTTTCCAAACACTTCAACCTCCCACATTTGCCAATGTTGACAAATAAAAGCAATGTATAAATTAAGGCTTTCAATATAACATATTAATTCAGTGTCATTAATTATATAAAAATAACCCGTACATTAAAAAAAATTATAATAATAATAATAATTTATTGATTGCCCATGTTTAAATATTTCATTATAATAGATGAAGACATTTAACATCTGGATACATTCATCTGATATGTGTAGAACATGTTCCTCAAATATTTACTATAATTTTAAGCCATTTCATGGATGCAAATAAAATGAAATTGAAAGACTAAAAATAATAGTTTCCAAACAGATTTGCCAAACACTCCAACCCTTCCCTGTCTTCCTTTTTATTTATTTATTTATTTATTTATTTATTTATTTTTTGCAAGCAATGTATAAATTAAGGCTGTCAACTATGCACATTACTTCAGTGCGAGTAAAATAACACTGTAATAACGTGTAAAAGCAAAATGCAACTATCATGTCCCCTGACTGTATGTAAATTCAGCAATAAGAAATGTCCCTACCAATGGAGCAATTCATGTTTGAAGTATCACCTTCATGTTTTTGCGAGTCACAGTCAGCAGGGGGCAGTCAGCATGAGCTCTATTATTATATTTATATAATAAATAATTGAATTTAGAATAAAGGTTAAGCTACTATAACTACATTTTTGCAAACTGAGTTTTTCGTGCCACTTTCCATGTTTCACCGCAGTTTCCTGGTGAAATGAGCACTAGAGGCGCAACAACAACTGTGCGCTTTATTCACTTTCACACAAATCACGAGTACAATGGATGATTATGACTCTATAAATACTTATTTTTCACACCATTGCTCACACAATGCTGTTATCATATTAAAACACTGTAACTCTAATGTATCATTTGAAAAACAACACATTTTAATGCTTGTATTACAGACCAACCTACATTTACACAATTATTCCAACGTCATTAGCATTGTTGGAACTTTGGACCCGGAAGACCGAGGTTCGGGCCCTGTCAAGGACACAAGCTGAGAAGTGAGCCTAAAGTGTCATTGATGTGACACAAAATGATGTGGTTGCTTCAGAAAATGTGCTTTTCATGACGCATTTGCTTTTACAACACTATCATTTAGGTTTAGGTGTTGGTTAAGAATTAGGATGTCTTTTTGTTCAACTCTTATTTGCTTTTACAATACTATTGGTTTGGTTAAGGTTAAAATTTAAGGTTAGGGAGGTACGTTTTACTCATTAAAACCTCCATCTAACATTCACCTTAAAAACCTTGTGTGATTACGAGACCATTTCACTTCACTTTTTGAAAATAGAATGAGACGATTTTATCTCCAACCCATGCATGTTTGATTATCAGATATTTTGGCTAATTTGACAATGCTTTCACCTATCAATAAGAGTATAGTACTCTCAACTCCATTTAACACATTTTACAATGTTTAAATCCATTAGGCAGAATTCCATAGGTTTTTTTTCTCCTCAAAGAAAGACAAATAATAATAATAATTCTGGGCCTACTTTAGGTTGACTGACTCTGCACATTAAACTGTGATAGGAGAAAGTATGCATAAAACTAAACATTGTATTGAAATGTTTTCATTTCAAAACCTAGATGCCTTCACAATAATTTGTTTAGTAAACTGATATTTAATGATGATTCTATGCTGTTTATTTAACAATGTGATGTTAACATGGACAATATTTTGAAGTGGTGACTTTCACAGATATTAATGTTGTACTTTAACAAAAACTGATGAATTCAAGCAAGATTTGCAGATGAGAAGATTTGAGTTCATAATAAGTGATTGTTTTTATCAAGGCAAAGGCTTAAACGTCCTCAGAGGGGGCATTTTAATCGACACTCTCTCTCTGTTGGCTATGGGACCGTTGCGCCACGCTAGCAGCCAGTGACCCCGCAGTCGCCAATGACAAACCACCGGCTCTATCTCAAGCACTGGGCGAGCGTCCCTCCAAGCACAAAGCCACCCAGGAATACACTTACCGAAAGAACCTTACAGAGTCTAGGTGAAAATGACAGCTAGCGCGTGGTTAATGCAATTGCTTGTTATGTTGAGAAACATGCACGGGGCAAATGAACGTGTGAGGTGGCCACGGGGCATTCAGGGCATTCTTAAAATTAAAAGTTATAGTCTATTAGCCTGCGTTTGGTAGCTGAGCATGCAGCCATGCCTAGTGCACCAGCTAATAGGAAGAGATGTGTGGAAGTGTATGATTTATGGGTGCATGTGTGCAGGGGTGGAATAATTTGGTGCAGAACGGGTACTTACTGAACGGCAACAACTCGGCTATTTATCCGTACTTTCTAGTGATAAATTAGCTCTTGCTTAAAGTGGCCCAGGACCCATTTTTCATTTTGATTACTACACTTGATATCTCTTTCTTTAGTACTCTTTCTATGTCAGCGATGGTCCTTAGCATTTCTGGTGTATCAAGGCAGTGTGTTTCAGTAAACCCTCATTTTCACTCACCCTGTTTTTTATCAGCTTCTCTGTAGGGTTCTTCTTTAATCCTTAGAGATATTGATTATGTATATTTTCCCCCCGTAAACATGTTTTTAGGATGCCACTACTTTTAAAAATCATGATGTTTATGGATATTTTGTTGCAAAATTTCACCACTCTTATAAAAAAGTGCATTTTTTGATTTCTTAAATAAATTGTTAAAATCAGTTTAATATGCATGGATTTATAGTTATAGTTTGACTATCTCTGGGGCGCTTTTAAAAGAAATCTCTCAAATTTTACACAGATTTTGCTTAAAAATCAGATAACGTATTTGATCAAATGGTTTTCCTTTATCGGATTAAGGTCATAAAGGTTTAATCATAAACTGACCAGCACACATAGATTTTTGACCATTACCCAGTTTTTGCATTGCATGTGAACACCTTGACTGCCGTTCTTAATAGCTTATCCAATATGCGCAAATGTTGTGCGCATTTCTGTTTCCGTTTTGACGTCAAAAGCAGAGAATAATCTGATGATTTAAAATCTTGTGTTTTCTTGTGTCATTGGATTTTTTGGATAAGCTGTTTTTGATAGTATCAGTGTATTGATGTGGATGTAAACACACTCAAGAGTTTGTTTGAACACCTCAATCAGCCTGACACAGCAACACTAACTCAACCAATCATGTGAGGTTGGGGTGGGATCTGTTTGCACAACCATTGGCTGTTTTAAAAACAATCATTATTTGTGCAATTCCGTGCCACAGAGTCACAGTGTTTAAGCTTTTGAAGGGAATCAACTTAAAAGATATACATACATAGATAACTAATTTGGCTGGTTCAGATACGTCACCCGCATCGCCATCTTGGAACGGTCAACAAGGACACCTGTTTGAATGTAAGTCAATGGAGGAGATGCCTCAGGGTGCTGAATAAACCGCTTTTGTGTGGAAACAGTTCATCATATAGTAAAGTGACTGCCTAGGTGCAAATCTTCAATATGTTTGCCACGACATATTCGTATGCATAGAACTTTATATGCCAGAAAACTCTTACAAGATTTGTCACAGAAATTTTGCGTCAGCCTTCGGAATTGTTAAACTGCTATTTACTTTAAAAACAATGGTCCTAGGCCGTTCGCTCGATCCAAACCAAACCAGTGCAGAAATATTCTCTGGCTTCCCAATATCAATATTATATATATATATATATAGATATATATATATATTAAAAAAAATTTACTTTCGATTTAACTTTGCAATGACACGCCAAAACGTAAGAAGTGGGCATGGCCACTTTCTCTAAAATGGCTAAAACTTTAGAAAGGAATGGAATATTTTCACCAAATTTGGTACACTTATCTATGTGGTCAATCTGAGGACACATGAAAAAAAATTGCATCTTGCCTCTACCACTTGGTGGCACTATAACAATGAAAATCTTGAATATAGCTCTAACTATGGAACCGTTTGTCTGATTGACTTGAAATTTTGCATGCAGTGTCTTAGTCCAAGTTGCCATCAAGGTCAGTGTCAAGGTCAAGGACAGTCACATATCTCGAAAAACATGGCCTCCATCAACCAATCTTTTTCCAGCAGTTATTAGACAAGGTTTTTTTAAAAAAAGCCTATTAGAACGAAACGCTGTGGGCCTATTTGACTCTTGGCCTAAGAGGTCTGTGTCAAATGTGAAATTTAATTGAATTTAAACTTAACTGACCAGGAGGCGCTATTGCGTTTTACATATCTGTAAATTGTTTTATCCACATAGTACTACTTTTAAGATAAAATGTTCTGCATTGATTTGGTTCTTGTATCTTTAAAGCCCAGAAATAGCTGTGTTTTCATTCTAATGCATGATGCACAATTTTTAGAGTGTATATGTGACTGACTATTCTGAAATTGCCTGAAGTATTGCTCTACAAAGGTAGATAATTTTCTATCAAACTTGAGCATAAATATAAATGATTTATTTTACCATCTCTACTTTTCTGGTAATTTATTATTCAATTTAACACTCTCTACATCAGGGGTCTGTTTTAATAATAAAAAAAAATCGAAAATGATCAATTCTGAAAGCTTCTTTTAATGTTTGATGCAAAGCAGGTCCATTTGCTTATTTTATACTCAAAACATTACCCAATTGCACGCAAAAAGGGTCATGATTCAGGTCTCGTCAATGGTTTGGCTTCCCATTCAGCATGCAACTGAATAAAATAGGCTGCATGAATATAATAAATGATTACTGCAAGAGTTAGATTCACATACAGGTACGAGGGACTTCAATATTCATAAATTACACAAATAAAATACATATTCGTTTCTCGCTTGCTTTTGCTCACGTGTCAGTGATTACCCCTCCGCATGTCAATGATGCTGAGATCTATGTTTATATTTTATTAAAGTTCATCATTAAGAAGGTTTGCTGGCAAACTTAGTAGCACCAAACAGCACAAGCAGCCACAATGGACATGGGGTGGCCGTATCACACTTTTCCTTAAGCAGAATATCGCACTAGAGATCACCAAGTTTGTCTGAAGGGGAAAGCGAGAGCTAGAAAGAGCACACTCGCATGCATGGTTGCCAGATTGCACAAATTAAGTTTAACATTAGGAGGAATATTTCCAATTTTCACAAGTTTAAATCTCTATTGGAGGGTTTGCATCTCATATCTTGCAACCCTGAGCATGTTAAATTCTTGTGGAGGCACGTTAGGTCCCAATGCAAGATAACTGATATGTTTTCAGGATAAATGAGCCACGGACCAGATTAGACCATGTAGATGGCCCTCGAACTGTAGTTTGCCCAGTTCTGGCCTAGACAATTATCAAAAAAAAATGCTGAACTTTTAATTTGGCATGGCTATAACAGGGTTATTTAAAAATATGGGCATGGCCTAGTTTATCCAAAAGCCTATAACTTTTAAAGGACTATTCAGATTTATATCACATTACAGATATGTAACATGTGATTCTAAAAAGGTGTGCAAAATTTGATGAGGATCAGACAACAGGTGGCGCTATAACAGTCAGGAATGCTAAAAAGGCCATATCTCTATGGTCCTTGACCTGACGGTACTGACCGTTATTGCACTTTATTGACGGCCATTTGGAATCAATCAATCAATCAATATTTATTTATAAAGCACATTTAAAAACAACCAAGGTTGACCAAAGTGCTGTACAATATAAAAATAATTACTACAATAGTTAAAACAAAATAAAATAACAAGTACTATGATAATATTAAACAGTACACAATGTTTATGGAATATTAAAGTCCAGAGAGAATAAGTGAGTATTTAGAGCAGATTTGAATGCTGAAATTGAAGGTAACAATCTGATATGAAGAGGTAGGCTGTTCCACAGTTTCAGACCGGCGACCCTAAAAGCATGATCACCTCGTTTTTAAAGTCTGGATCTAGGCACGATGAGTAAACCAAGATCGCAAGATCTTAGAGTTCTGGATGAAGTGTATGGATGAAGCAAATCTGTCAAATATTTAGGGGCCAAATTGTTGAGGGCTTTGTAAAGATATAATCACATTTTAAAATCGATTCTGTACTTGACTGGAAGCCAATGCAGCGTGATTAAAATTTGTGTGACAGACTCGTACTTACGAGTCCCCGTGAGAAGTCTGGCAGCTGCGTTTTGTACCAGCTGTAAACGGGAGAGGGAAGATTGAGAGACACCGTAGTAAAGCGAGTTGCAATAATCTAAATGAGATGTTACAAAGGCGTGAATCACAGTTTGAAAATTACTATTGGATAAAAAGGGTAGTGAGTAAACGAAGGTAAAAAAAGCATGACTTTACAACTGTACTGATCTGCATATCAAATTTTAGATTATTATCAAATAGGTTTCTAGCACAGTGAGTTTTGTATGATGCAAGAGAACCAAGGTCAAGGTCAACAACACAGTTTTCCTTAGGCCCAAATAAGATAATTTCTGTTTTATTTTCATTTAGGTTTAGGAAATTGCTTTCAAGCCATAACTTTAGTTCGTTTATGCAGGCCATCAGAGGTTGTAAGGGGTGTTGATCATTATGTTTTATTGTAATATATATTTGAGTGTCATCAGCATATAAATGAAAAGTCACTCCATACTTATTCAAAATAGAAGCGAGAGGGAGCATATACAGGGAAAACAATACCGGGCCAAGGATTGATCCCTGCGGGACTCCACAATTTAGAGGTATACTAGAGGATGAGTGATGGCCAATACAAACAGTGAACCACCTACTAGTCAAATAAGAGCAGAACCACTGTAATACTGAACCACGAAGGCCCACTGATATCTCTAGATGGGTTAACAGGACCTCATGGTCTACTAAATCAAATGCAGCACTCAGATCTAGCAAAACTTAAGCCACGTATTTCCCAGAATCAGTCTCAGTAAAGATGTCACTTGAGACTCTTAAAAGAGCAGTTTCTGTACTGTGTAAGGCTTTAAAAATATCATGGATAGAATTTACAGTCAAATAATATTGTAATTGAATCAGTACAACTTTCTCAAGAATTTTTGAAATAAAAGGTAAATTAGAAGTAGGACAAAAATTGGACAAAGATGAGGGATCAAGGTTAGGTTTTTTAAGATATGGTGACACCACAGCATGTTTAAGGCATTTTGGGAAAGAGCCAGTGGATAAACATTTGTTGATAACATATAAAAGGCCGGTACCAACCGTGTCCATAATTTGTTTAAGGAAAAAAGGAGGAATAACATCCTGGGGACATATGGTTGGCTTTAGATGGTCAACAACATCTCTAAATCAGGTGGAGGAGCATAATGGAGCGTCAGGCAAAGTATATACAGAGTGAGACATCAGAGATCTTAATGTTGTAATTTTATACACAAAGATTTTCCCAAAATTTTCACAAAGACAAACAGAAGAATCTGAAAACGAATATACAGGAGGATTTAAAACAGAATTAATGGTAGAAAAAAGAACTTGAGGTCTATGACAATTATTTGTAATAAGTTCAGAGAAGTATTTACATTTTGCAGCCTTTGCCGCTTTCTGAAACGTTATATGAGTCTCTCAAAATATCATAAGAAACCTGCAGTCTGTCCTTTTTCCATTAGCGTTCTGCACATCTACATGCCTGCCTTAGGGAGCATGTAGTGTCAGTATGCCAGGGCACTGGCACAGGCTTATGATTTTTGTACCTTAGAGGTGCAATGGAATTCATAATATCTGCACAAGTGGAATTAAAAAGATTAAGATGGTCATCAGCATCTAAGTTATGCAGAGTGGAGTCCATTTCCAGAGAGCTACATACTTCCTGATACGTTGCAGCAAACTCTTCACTGGAGCGCTGATTAAGAGTACGAGATAAGTGTGCCAGAGATGGATTTCTGAGAATTTGGCCAGTTAGAATTACTGGCCTGTGGTCAGTGAAAGTTTCACTACTGATTTCAATATCAGAAATGAAAAATCCATGTGTTAAAACCAAATCTATTGTGTGTCCATGAGAGTGCGTGGGACCAGTTACCCATTGATTCTGTAGAGTATGGTTTAGAGGGGCAACATACGTGAATATCGAAATCGCCCAGTAGCAATATTTTTTCATGCCTGGTAACTAAGTCCCCCATTAGTACAGCTAATTCACTTAGGAAGTCTTTGTTTTGCTGAGGTGGACAATATATAATAGCAATGACAATGGGATTTACTAAGACTAATTGTAGAAGTTGCACTTCAATGCTGTGATATAAGCCAGTAGGTAAAGATCTACAGTGAAAGTTGTCTTTAAAAACAGTCACCAGACCCCCTCCACGACCAGGCAAATGCAGGGAGTTATAAAAGTTACAGCCATGAGGCACTAGCTCCGAGAATGGATATAACTCACCTGGCTTAATCCAGGTCTCCGTAACACATAAAAAATCCAGTGCTTGTGAGGTAAGAAAGTCATTTAGAATAAAAGTTTTGTTTACCAGAGAGTGTGCATTAATAAGAGCCATCTTCAACTGCAATGAAACTTTCTCAGACTGTGTTTCACAGCACAGTGAACGAAGGTTATGAAGATTCACTCCTCCATGGCGGGAGCGAGGAAAGATCCAAGGAGGAGGTGCAGAAAAGAATCCGGGAACAATAGGGTGCAGCCATCAATATAGGCCATCCTGAGGATGCCGGCCAGCACCGCGTCGGTGGGCGAGCTGTGATACACATGGAATGGAAGAAGGTTGCGTGCCACAGTCCTATAACAGAGCCGATCTGAGTCGCACGGCAATGCCCCCGTGCTTTCCACGCCTTCTTCAGCATCTTCGGTGAGACAAATCCACAGGAGGCCAACGCAAGTATGCGGGGGGATGAGGGGACAATGGTGGAAGGTGGTCCGCAAACATCACACTTGGGCAGAGCAGCAACCACACTATGAATGTTAAGTAGTGTTAAGCAGTCGTAAACCAATATAGAATTGCAGTTTGAGGTTAAAAAAGACATAAATAAAAACAATGCAAAAGCCAGAGGCAGAAACAGGGAGGACCGCAGACGGCATGCCACAGACACTGGCGCCATCTTTTTTCCAATCTTTAAGCATGTATTCTGACAAAATAAAAAAAAATTTTTTTACAAGAAACATTTTGATCACAAACATTTCATTACAATGTACTGCATGCCTGTTTCCCCTCCAAGGTACTTTTTCTCCATTAACTAACATCTTATGGAGTTTTGTGTTCCTTGCCACAGTCGCCTTAAGCTTGCTCAATGGGGGTCTGAATCTAAATCAAATCAAATTATTTTATGTTATTTATTTTAGGCGCAATTTACAATCAAGTTTTTAATTAAACCACACTTTTATGACTTGAAGACATTACTACATTACAGCTTTTTCTGTTAAAGTATAATTTTCTGTAAAGCTGCTAAAACACTAACTCACGTGAGGCTAGATACAAACTTTAACAAGAGACGATAAGACACCTGTTTACTACAATTCATGTGCATATCTTATGCATTTGGCAGCCTGAGTAATCAAATAAACAAACGGGAACTCTTGAACTTTTGCAGTCTTGTATCATGGTTATTTAAACGATATTGATTATAGTAGTGTGTTAAAAACCATATAGTGAATTAATTTGTAATGCATAATTCATGATACATCAATCTGGAATTATGCCATTTAAAGTAATTATGAGGTCAATAAATTAACTCTTTTATTTGTAGAAATCAAGGAGCTCTTAAATACTATTAGAATGAAATATTCTAAAATAGAATTATTAGAATTTGTATTCTTGTACGCCTGCTGCGAATGATCATTACAGTGGGACAGCAATAAGGGAAAAAGTTAATTAGTATAAATGTGATGCCCTTACAAAAAACCTAAACATGCTGCAAACTTGCCACAAATTTGCCACTCTTATTTTCACATGCAAAGAGCTTGTGATTCGCCAAAAAAGTTTGCCAGTAGTTTGCAGCTCTTCATTGCAAGTGGAGAACCTCCGTCAAACTTTTGGCAACAATGGACAATTTGCTGCAAGTTTACTGCAAAGCTGATTTGCATGTGAAAATTATCAGTGGTGAATTTGCGGCAAGTTTGCGGCAAATTTGCCATGAACTCTCAATTTTTGTAAGGGCAGTGGCTGTCAGGTTTGGACAATTTATGTCTTTTATTTTGCATTGAAAGCCGACATGCCAACGTGTGCAGCTTTTAACTGTGCTAATCGCAACTCTACAGGGTTTGGTGTAAAGTTCCAGCGATAAGATATTTAATTAATTATTAATGCGAGCACTTTGTGTTGTGAGGACGTCATTTTGCTGCGACTGTAGAGCAACTCACATCACAACTGGTGCTAAGATGGCACCTACTTCCGGGGTGGTCGCAGGGACCCTGCGCCAACAGAGCACCGCAATAGCAATGAATGGAAATGCTAACTCATAGCTCTCTCCAGGTATTTTAGAGCTCCTTGGTCGCTAGTGTCAAGCAAGCCCGATTGTGTTTTGTTGTCTGTACAGCTGGAGTTTCGCCTACTGCTCCCTGCTGAAAACAGAAGGTACTTCAAGCTTGAATTACTCCTATTGCTCCTTATTATGGACCGAGGACATGATTAATTGCGTTTTCAATGAATCATAATAAAAATGTTTACTTATTTTTTTTTTTTTTTTTTTAAATAATTAACGCTTTAAATCAACCCCTTGTTATGACCGATGGCGTTTTACCAATACTCTATTTCATTTGGACTATTTTTTAGACTTCAGACTTCTGCAGACCGCATCTGTCAATACACTTCCATGTGTTGACGGATGGCTCTTGACTTTTCCAATATGGCGGACACACCGATTTATCGCAGTCCATAGGAACAGCTGATAATAAGGCATCTACATATGTATATCTATGAATCAACCTACAATCTGAAAAATTACAGACTTAAGACAAGTGTGGCAATGTTGCTACAGTTCACCATCCACCTTTACTTCATTCTCTTGTGCTGTATGTCAAAGCTTCAGTAGTTTCCTCTCTTGTAAAGGCTGAAAATCAAGTGCATTGTGGTCAGGCTTATTTATTGTGGGCTGTTTGTCCAGCTGCCAGAACACTGGAGCACTGTCAGTCAGCCAGCAACCCTGGCCGGACCTTTCTCTACTGGGACAATGTTCTCATTGATCCTGGCTAGGTTTCAGTGACAGCACACAGACTCTGTCAGGGAAATAAGCAGGTAAAATATTAAGTTATGGGGGCAGGTTTCAATCAATGAACAGCCCTGTGATGGGGGTGGGCACTGAGGTTATATACCCTCATAATGCAATTGAGGGATTCAAAACACAAGTGGATCTGTTCCAAAGCACCAGCGACATCGGCCATTCCATCCAGAAGTGACTGGACACTCCAGGTTCTTCCCAGCAGACAATATTGTCTTCCAATTTCTAGGAATACCACCAAATCTAGTGCCCAGGGTCATGCTGGCACTACAGAGTGAATAAACAAAACATATGACGGCATAATGGTAAATTCCAACATGGCCAGTGTTGGGCCCTGGTTATGACTGAATCATGCAACTGTAACACTAATGAAAAAAGACCAGCTTGGCCAGGCAGGGAGATCAGGTAATACTAGTTTACAATCTTAGGCTGGTTAAAGCTGTTTTATTTTCAGCAGGCAAGTGAGCAGTCACCTGAAGTTCTGCCCTCATCAGTGTGTAGTAAGCTTTGACATTGAACCATTTACAAATGTATAAACAACATTTTAATTGAAATAGGCAATACAGTACGAGAGGTCATACTATATTGTCAATATAGTCACAGCTAAAGGGCAATGCAACAGAGTGACTTTAATCACAATGTAACACAGCCTTATTACATTTATAAAATTATTACCATATAATAAAAATATATAGGATGCAATTTAAGGCCGATTTATACTTCTGCATTGAACCAATACCGTAGCCTATGTTGTAGCCTGGCGCGTACCTCTCCAAAAGTATAACTATCCGTCACGTCTATGCAGACTACAACATCTGAGGAAGCTTCACAATTTCTCCAAGATTACTTTAAGACCTTTGCATCAAATCATAACTGTGTGTGGGCTCGTTTTAATCGGGAGCATTTGTTGTTTATTTTTTATGAAGTCACAACAAAAACACATCTATTTACAACAAAAAAATTTGATTAGAGCATTATTAATGATTAATGATTTTCTGATCCATATTAATGTTTTGAACACATGTTTGAAGCAGTATAATGTACAGTAAATAATAATATTTCATAAGTTATAACACTTCTAATTTGTCAGCAAATTAAAAAGCACCTGTCCAGAGTTGGATATATTGCAAGTTCAGCTGCGAAGTTTTAAAAAAAACACCCATTTTGTGTTGGTCAAGCAAGTGGTTATTACTTTCTGATTTTTTTTTTTCAGCACGGAACATAAGAGTATGCCACAATAGTTATGTATTATTATCATTCACATAGTACTTTGAAATTATTTTAAATGCTACAATAATTTAATAAATGCTTTTGTATCCACAAAACTGTATATTTATTTCAGAAATAAAGAAATTTTCTTTCAATACAGCAGCATTTTGTCTGTGTACCAACAGAACAATGCAGACACACAACACAGAGCTATACATGCAAACCACTGCATAGGCCACCACATTGAAGGCTCGCCATAGGTTTGATGTAGAAGTATAAATCGTCCTTTAAAATGAAAATATAATTTTATAAGGCAACTTAATGAGGGGCATCCTTCCTTTAGAAGATATAGGACAAAAAAAAATTGTACAAAGTGCACAAAGCAACAATGTATGGCATGTGTGCAGTCCTGTTGAATATAAAAGGTATGAAATTAACTTTTTTCCCTGAATGACCAATTTTCCCAGCCACTTTGATTTTTTAAATATATATACTGTATAAATATACACTCACTGAGCACTTTATTAGGTGCACCTACTTATTCATGCGATTATCTAATCAGCCAATCGTGTGGCAGCAGTGCAGTGCATAAAATCATGCAGATACGGGTGAGGAGCTTCAGTTAATGTTCACATCAACCATCAGAATGGGGAAAAAATGTGATCTCAGTGATTTTGAGCGTGGCATGATTGTTGGTGTCAGATGGGTTGGTTTGAGTATTTCTGTAACTGCTGATCTCCTGAGATTTTCACACACAACAGTCTCTAGAATTTACTCAGAATGGTGCCAAAAACAAAAAACATCCAGTGAGCTTTTGTTGATGAGAGAGGTCAACAGAGAATGGCCAGACTGGTTCGAGCTGTATAATGTTATTTTGTAATGTAACATATTATACCATATTATTATCATAATTTTTATTTTGCATCATTCAAATGTAGGCTAAAGAGTTTACAAGTACAGAAGAGAAACTTTTTGTTCATGCACATTTTCTAAGCCTGTACAGAATTATGATGACACATTACAATTCACCAGACCCACTTTATATTAGGTGTCGTTATGTACTATGTACTTAAGCATTTGATACAATGTACTTATGTACATTCATGTTTTGCATGGTATTTACATTTAAAGTACCTGCATTCAATTACATCTGTAGTTACACTGTTAACCTTACCCCTAAACCTAACCCTACCCCAACCCTTACCCTAACCCTAAATGTATCTCAACCTCAGTAGCAGCAAATGCAAATCTTGTGAGAACTGTGCAGAACAACATATAGTTACACAATAAGTACATTACTGTGCAGAAGTCTTAGGCACATAAGATGTTTCCCAAAAACATTTGTCTTAAGATGGTTATTTATATCTGCTACTTTAGTGTGTCAATAGGAAATATACATTTTAGACTCCCAAACATTACTTTTGCAAATAGAATAGATTAGAATAGAAGAACAGGGAGCCCTGCAACAGATGGCTTGGCCCTCACAGAGCGCCCCACTGAACATCGGGTCAGACTGGGATTACACGAAGAGAGAAGTAATTGAGACAGCCTAAATAAATAAAAGAACTGTGGATAATTCTCCAAGAAGTTTGGAACATCCTATCTGCCAACAACCAAGAAAAACTGTGTCCAGGTGTAAGTAGGAGAATTGGTGCTGTTTTAAAGGCAAAAGTGTTCACACCAAATATTGATTTAGCTCTTTTTCTGTTTACTAACTTTGTATTACATTAATTGATTAATGAAAACAAATTGTCATAATTTTTTTTTAAGAAATCCTCACTTTGAAAATTTTTCACAAGTGCCTAAAACATTTGCACACTAATGTACACTGTATTCTAATGTTAGTACATAGTAGTTAAAGACACCTAAAATAAAGTGGGACCCCTTCCCCTTATGTCGCTGCATGTCATTTGCTATAATGTATATGGTAACGTATACAGCCACAAATATCTGGAATTAAGCAATGTCAAAATAAAGTGAACCTGCAGAGTTGCATTCACATTGTATGTAAAACGCAAACTGCTCTGTGGAAATAAAGCTAACTAAACTTAGAGCACCTCCTGAGGTCATCTGAGATTATTTGCAGAATTCTCTTAGACGACACTATTTTTGCAAACTTTTTTTAGATGACTGAAACAGAGAAGAAAGAGTGAGCTCTTGTGGTGCACTCATGACCGAGCACTAAACCACTGAACAAACAGCGAATCAGACACACGCATCAATGGCTCTTCTTTCATCTGTTCTTCAAAATATAATCAAGTGTGTTTCTTCAAAGACACTTCTTTGTGTCTAGCGGAATTTCTTGTCATGCCACTCCAAGACATCTCACAGGTCACCTGCCACAGTGGTGGGTAGATGAGCCAAAATACCTGCATTTGGTGAGTTGGTGGGTGTTAATTTCAAAGCCTGGTTATGTGATAAATTTACTTTCAAATGTCTGTACGATTAAACTATTTTATTATTTAGGTATAAACATACTCATAAGTTCAAAATTCTCTACAGACTGTTGCTCCGCCGTGACAGTACTTAACCTGAAAGAGAAAACTGACCGTAAAAGAAGACAAAATACTCTAATGCTGCTATAGCACCCCTTGTGGCAATTCTGAAAAAGCAAAACGTACTTGCATTACGTTTGAGAATTGCAGTCTGATGGATTCATGCTCAACATCCAGTTTTCGTGTGAGTTAAAGGTTCCGGGTTCAATAAAAGTTCAGCTCAATCGACAGCATTTGTGGCATAATGTTGATTAGCACAAAAAATAGTTTCAACATTATATTATTTTACATAATTTTAATGCAATAAAATCGCATCTATATCTGTGTACAGTTCAAATATTTGCCTTCAACTTAGTTGCCATGATGACCTAACGCTGGTAAACCCTGCAAGTGATTTTTGTTAAAATCATGTTATTCACTTCAGAATCTGTGTTTATTTTAATGTTCATGGGCTGGCCCTATTCATCTCCATTGTAGTTAGCGTACTGTAACTATGATTTTTCTCTTTTTTAAATAAACGAGGAATGAGTCAAAAAAATTTCCTTTGGTAATCAACGTAATGCCACAAATCCTTAATAGTTTAAAACATTCGTCTAAGGGTGATGTGCAGTGATACAAAAAGCTGGTGAAGAGGTGTTTTACATCATAACAGTTACTAATTATTTTTTTATCATAGCTGCAATGCTATATTGACCAATCAGCATTCAGAACCACAACTATCCATATTATAAAATGTGTCAATAACTGCTTTATGGATACTACAGTGCATTCATCTGAAGGAAAGAAAAGTGCTGTAAATTCCTCAGCCAATTCAAGCTCAGAAATACAGAAAAATACCACTGTAGAAGTCATTAGTCATGTTGTTGGCCTGTGGGACAAGAGTCAACACAACCCTGACCTTTCCTGACCCCTGCATGTCAGGTGAGGTGACCGCTTCCTGTTAGTCCCATTAGGTCAGCTGAGCCGGGTCCAGGAGGCAGAGCTCGGACAGGCCATGAATGGGCCCGCTTCAGGCCGTTAAATCCTGACGAACAGATCTTCCATACATCCCCCTTGTACCGCCCCCCTGTGCTGCTGATAAAATGTTAATGTAATTAACAGATAATGACTGTTGTTTTTAGCTGTCGATAGAGGATCAGACTCTTGCAAAGTCACATTCAGATATCTGCCATCCATTGTTCAATTCAATTATTTCCTGAATACTCCCCCCAACTGTCTTAATTGGCCGTCGCACACACGTCCCCTCCTACCTGTCTGTCTCTGTCCTCCTCTAGAGCTGTCAGACACACTACGCTGTGTCTAGGAGTGCAAGATAGGTCCAGGATTGTTCACTGAAAATACTGTCATTATTTACTCACCTTTATGTCATTGCAAACATGAAGGCTTTTATTTTTTCAGTGGAACCCCAAAACATTTTTTTTTTTTTTTTAAACAATCTTCACACAGCTCTTTTACATAAAACAACAGTTCATAGTGACCACATCTGTCAAGTTCTAATGATAATTCCGTAAAAAAATAAATAAACTCAAATATTTAATGAACGATTTGATTGACACCAATGGTTACTGAGGCAAAGTTGTTCAGAAAGAGGAGTTGTATCAAATGATATGAACAAAGAGTGTCTTTGTGGCAAACCACATCATATTCAACAATTTACATGCATGTTAAATGTGATAGCGCCACCCGGTGGCCGATTTTTTTATTTATTTATTTTTTATTTTGCACAGACCTCTAGGGTCAAGAGACAAATAGGCCCACCAAATTTTGTTACGATCTCACTTTTTAACCTTGTCTAAAAGCTGATAAAACGTGATTGGATGATGCCGGCCATGTTTTTCAAGATATGCAAATGTCCTTATAAATCTTGTTGGCACCTTGGACAAAGACACTGCATGCAAAATTTCAAGTAATTCATGCTGACAGTTCCAAAGTTAGAGCCATTTGAAGACTTTAAATCATTATAGCGCCACCAAGAGGCAAAGCAACGCAATTTATTTCTGTCCCATATATACACTATATTGCCAAAAGTATTCGCTCATCTGCCTTTAGACGCATATGAACTTAAGTGACATCCCATTCTTAATCCATAGGGTTTAATATGACGTCGGCCCACCCTTTGCAGCTATAACAGCTTCAACTCTTCTGGGAAGGCTTTCCACAAGGTTTAGGAGTGTGTTTATGGGAATTTTTGACCATTCTTCCAGAAGCGCATTTGTGAGGTCAGACACTGATGTTGGACGAGAAGGCCTGGCTCGCAGTCTTCGCTCTAATTCATCCCAAAGGTGCTCTATCGGGTTGAGGTCAGGACTCTGTGCAGGCCAGTCAAGTTCTTCCACACCAAACTCGCTCATCCATGTCTCTATGGACCTTGCTTTGTGCACTGGTGCGCAGTCATGTTGGAACAGGAAGGGGCCATCCCCAAACTGTTCCCACAAAGTGGGGAGCATGGAATTGTCCAAAATCTCTTGGTATGCTGAAGCATTCAGAGTTCCTTTCACTGGAACTAAGGGGCCAAGCCCAGCTCCTGAAAAACAACCCCACACCATAATCCCCCCTCCACCAAACTTCACAGTTGGCACAATGCAGTCAGACAAGTACCGTTCTCCTGGCAACCGCCAAACCCAGACTCGTCCATCAGATTGCCAGATGGAGAAGCGTGATTTGTCACTCCAGAGAACGCGTCTCCACTGCTCTAGAGTCCAGTGGCGGCGTGCTTTACACCACTGCATCCGATGCTTTGCATTGCACTTGGTGATGTGTGGCTTGGATGCAGCTGCTCGGCCATGGAAACCCATTCCATGAAGCTCTCTACGCACTGTTCTTGAGCTAATCTGAAGGCCACATGAACTTTGGAGGTCTGTAGCGATTGACTTTGCAGAAAGTTGGCGACCTCTGCGCACTATGCGCCTCAGCATCCGCTGACCCCGCTCTGTCATTTTACGTGGCCTACCACTTCGTGGCTGAGTTGCTGTCATTCCCAATCGCTTCCACTTTGTTATAATACCACTGACAGTTGACTGTGGAATATTTAGTAGCGAGGAAATTTCACGACTGGACTTGTTGCACAGGTGGCATCCTATCACAGTACCATGCTGGAATTCACTGAGCTCCTGAGAGCGGCCCATTCTTTCACAAATGTTTGTAGAAGCAGTCTGCATGCCTAGGTGCTTCATTTTATACAACTGTTGCCATGGAAGTGATTAGAACACCTGAATTCAATTATTTGGATGGGTGAGCGAATAGTTTTGGCAATATAATGTATGTGTACTGATTTTGGTGATAATATCTCATTCCGTTCAAGAGTTATAACCATTTAAGTAAAAGTCAAAACTCGTGCAATATATGTTTTGGTATACCATTTGACGATAAATCAAAATTCCAAAATTCCTTTGTTAACTTATCATTTTGGGACTCCAGAGAATCTTTCTGCACCGGTTTGGTTCCAATTGGGTGAACGGCCTAGGACTAGTTCAAAAAAGTAATCTTTTATAATAATCTTAAGTGTTTATTGACCATTTTGTTTCACACCAATTGTACTTAAGGCAAATTTGTTCAGAATGAGATCTATAATATGTTATGAATAACGTGTTTCTTTGTGAAACACAGTGGAATATACAATGATCTACAAGCATGTAAAACATGATAGCGCCTCCCGGTGGCCAGTTTTTTATTATTATTTTGCACAGAACTCTTGGTCCAAGAGACAAAAAGGCCTACCAAGTTTATTTCAGATCGGCCTTATTTAACCCTATATAAAAGCTGCTGAAATCTGATTGGTCGATGGCAGCCTTGATTTTCAAAATATGAGACTGTCCTCATAGACCTTGATGACACATTGGACAAATAAACTGCATGCAAAATTTCAAGTCAGTTGGACCAACGGTTCCATAGTTAGAGCCATTTTTGCTTTTAATTATTATAGCGCCTCCAAGAGGCAGAGGTGCTCAATTGTTTGTGTGTGTCCTCAGAATGACCTCATACATACGTGTACCAAATTTGGTGATTATATTTCATTGCAAACATGAAGGCTGTTATTTTTTGTGGAACCCCAAAACAACATTTGTTTTTCAAACAATGTTCACACAGCTCTTTTACATACAACAACAGTTCATAGTGACCACGTCTGTCAAGTTCCAATGATAATTCCGTAAAAAAACAAAAAAACATAAACGTATCATATTCTCTCTGCTCAGTTTTGGCACCATGTGTCATCTGATAATCACTCATCAATGGCAGCAGATAAGGAAAAATATAAATTCATTTGCCCCTTTCAAAGCCTCCCAAAAACAATATATCACTGGTAAAACATCTACTATAATATAATGAAATTGAAGTGCCGTCAATACAGAAATATGCTTTTTGGCACCAGGTGGTGTGCTTCTGGCATCTACCTGCAGGGGCTAATGGTGACATGCTAACCAGCCAGTTCCAGACCCTCTGTTATGTTATGCTGCGTTCCATTCAACGAAGAAAGTCTGGATTTCTAACTTACTACTTGGAAAAGTGCAACAGAACACCACTTGAGGTCAGACTTCCAACTTGGAAAGTCATGTGGAAATCCAGAACTCAGATTTCACCAAGATGCGACATACAAACAAGACGGAACCAAGAGAGATGTATGATTTTAATGATAATTATTCAATTTTAAGCAAATATGAAGCATTAGTGAGTCAAAGTTCCTACATTTGATGATCATAAAACTTTTTTAGCATCGTTTGCAGAGACAGATGTGTAAAATATGATATATTATACTCTGAGATGGGAAGTAACGAAGTACAAATACTTCATTACTGTACTTAAGTAGATTTGTCTGGTATCAGTACTTTACTTCACTATTTATTTTTCTTACAACTTTTTACTTTCACTCCTTAAATTTTTTATACAAATATCTGTACTTTCTACTTCTTACATTTTCAAACCAGGCTCGTTATTTTAGTTTTAATCTGTATTTGGTGGCATGATCAATATTATTTCTTTTTTCATTTCCTGGCTATCATGCACCACAGACATAGGCTAGTCTACGAAGCTGCCACGAAGCAAGGCAGAAGGCAACAAGAAGAATGGCTAACGTTATGGATGAGACAGAGGGAGTTAGCGATGTCGACATGACAGAGAATAGAAACATTCCTGATCACCCACAGCCATATATGGCGGAGATGTTCGAAACTGTCTGCGTCAAAAAGAATTCCTGGCGAATGCGCTGCAAATTGTGTCAACCTAAAAAGCACGAAGTGCTGGCTTTCAAGAATTCGCCGTCGAATTTGAATGTAATTGGTAAATTACATGTTTTATTGTTATCTTTTCTTGTCATGAGCCAATTCAATGTTTTCAGTAATAATATTCTATTTACTATGTTTGCTAGGTCTGTAATGTTAGCATAAATTCATATGGGCGCACATTTTGCTAGCACATTAACTTTAGTGCAGCACATGTGTTTGTTAACATTAGCATTAGCATTGTGAATTGTTTTATTTAAAAGTAGACATTTCAAGCTTTCTTTAGACATATGTTTCATGTTTGTGTGATAAGTATTCACGGAGTTTCAGTTCATTTTTGTGACGTGTTTCAGAAAGATTCTCGCGGAGACAGAGACAGCTGAAAGCGCACCTTGTTTATTTTCTTTATTTTACAAAAGCACAAGGTTTTGTTGTTATTGTGAGTGTACACAAATAAAAGTAGACCCTTTATAGTTTCTAATGATGTCTTACACTTATCTGTATGCCCAAAAACGACGGAGAATTTTAAGTTGTTTCCGCTGTCATGAGGAAAAAATCCAGCAGAACGCGCCGGCGCGTTCGTCACCCCAGAGGGTTAACTTAGCTAGCTAGATACATTTGTAAGGTTAGGTAGCTCTCGTTTTTATTGGAAAATAAATGAACTTAATTCACCATCAGAAGACCATAATCTATATCACCCCTGGGTGCATAATGTTTATTTTTAAGGAATTGTAATTCTGTTAGTTTAATTACTTTTCTATGTCTTGTGTGTCTGTCTGTTTCTTGCATGTATGTCTTGTCACTCCTAGAGAAAGCACGCCACTCACTTGGAGAGATATACCCAGCTCACTTCGACTGCTCTGAAAACAAGATCATCAGATGAAGTTGTGGGAAACCAAGGGGGTCTCGCAGCACAGCGTGGATGAAGCTATTGTTAACTTTGTCATTCAGGGTCTACACCCACTAAGTGTTGTTGAACAGGAGGGTTTTAAAACCCTTGTGCATCTCCTTCAACCAAGTGTTGTGGTAATGTCTCGTGGCACTGTAAAAAATAAAGTTGAAAAGGCTGGAACCATGTTGGACCAAGATGATGGCCTGGAATATCAACTGCCTAAACACTATTGCTGTGCCTGCCACCTTCAAAACCTGGTGTCTACAGTTGATGTCTTGGAAGCCAATTCCAATTCAGCTTACAAGCGGCTCTCCCGCTCAGCATTTTCAAAGTGCTCAAGTCTGTGGAACAAAAGCGCAAGATCCACCACAGCTGCTGAGATAAACGAAGAAAACTGCAAACTCCAGCTCTTGAGGTCAAATGATACTAGGTGGAATTCCCTTTTCCTAGCTGTGGAGAGGATCGTGAGAATTGTGAGGGAACAAGGAAAACCTGTCATTTGGTTTCACTTTACTTGCAACAACACATGACAGTCTTTTTATTTTTTTTTATTTTTTTTTGTGTGTGTTTTGACAGGTTCACTCCTGCTGAGCTTGCATTTCTGGAAGAATATGACAAGACAATGAGCCCATTTGCAAAAGCACTCGATGTTCTAAAGGGAGAGACCACTGTGCAAATGGGATGGTTGGTACCTACAGTAACACTTCTAAAGAGAAAGCTTCAGCACATTCGCATTTCCTCCAGGTTCTGTGGGCTTTTGGTGGATGCTCTTCTAGTAGGAATTGAAAAACATTTTGGACAGGTACTCATTGATTCAGAGCTAATCGCTAATGCAATTCTACTCCCCAAATTCAAGACGTGCTGGACAAGTGACGAATGTGTCCTACAACTTGGTAAGTTTTGCACAGTTTGCTTTATGCTTTACTACTGAAAATAATAGAGGACATTTTGGTGTTTCTAAATAATTTTTATAACATACTGAGCAATTGTTTTTCATGCAGGAGTGGGTAATTTACAAAAAAAAAATCATTTTATATAACCATCTTGGCATTAAAAAAAAAAACAATCCTTATTTGGTTTGTATTCCATAGGTCTTGACTATATCAAAAGCCACCTGAAACAACAAATGGAAGTGAATAAAGGTGAGGCCTCACATTCCTCAGAAGATGAAGACTTTTTTTCAGTGATCAAAAAGTCCCGTTCCCAAGATGACACCAGTCAGCTGGAGACCTACCTCAACTGCCCCGCTGACACAATGGAGGTACTAAAGTCCTTCTCTGCAGTATGCCACTTGTCATTAAGGCTTAACACTCCGCTACCAGCCTCAGTCCCTACAATTTTGTTTCTCAGTTTTGTATAAGGGATGTTGCCTCATGCTGCTAGTGCTGATGGCACACACATTAATATTCAGTCTTTAGGACAAATTGTTTAGACCAGTGAATAGGTGAATAGGCCTCATGTCGCCAATTTGAGCAGTACTGATTTAAAGAAATACTTTTTCTTTTTTTATATATATGGAAATGTATACTCTGCTCTTAATTTCTCCAGTATTAAGCTGTCATCTGAAACCTGGCAGGTTTAGTCAGATAGTTTCCATATGCTGTAGAACCGGTACACCAGGTGAAGTGTAAATTATGCTTGCACTCTAATTTTCTGTCTGTTTGCATTTCAATCAAATTTACAGTATAACTCTTCTCAATTTTGTCATTTTTAAAGCATCATAATAATTTTGAATTGTTTCCAAGGACAAGAGGATATGGCCTAGGTGGTGGCAAATGTTTTTGTTTTTTTGTTTTTTTTCGCAGCTTAGTCTTTTCTCTGCTTGTGTTCTATATGGTGGTTGTTCAGCCTGGATACATTAGATAACAAAAATTTGAAATGTAAGTTCTTTTGTATTAATGTATTAATATGATGTGAGGTCCAGTTACCAACGTGACACTAAAACAGGTAGTAGTAATGGCTACTTTTTACTTAAGTACATGTCAGAGCCCATACTACTTTACTTCAACTTTTACCAGAGTCTTTTTAAACATGAGTATCTGTACTTCTACTTAAGTGAAGGATGTGTGTACTTTTGCTATCTCAGATTATACTCTCTTTTGATAATAGTTCACATGTAGACCAAATGCTAGCATTGTATAGAATTGTTTATGCTGCATTTATGATTTACTAGGTGCATCCCAAACCACTTCTGCACTATTCTATGCCATCTTGTAGTCTAAGTACTGCAAGTAATTAATTATATTTATTTATCACACATTATACATTTTTGCACATATACAGTGAAATTCTTTTTTTCACATATCCCAGCTAAGCTGGGGTCAGAGTGCAGGGGTCAGCCATGATACGGCACCCCTGGAGCAGTTAGGGTCAAGGGCCTTGCTCAAGGGCCCAACAGTGGCATCTTGGCAGTGCTGGGGCTTGAACCCCCGACCTTCTGATCAGTAACCCAGAGCCTTAACCGCTGAGCCACCACAAACAGAGTGTGGAATGTTGTACACTTCATGCACTCAGCACTCGCCGCTTGCCACAGATAGCAGAAGGGGCGGAGTTACCCGGCTGCGTTGCTGGTCTGATAAAACAGTTGCAAATAATGGAGAATGTAGAGACAAGTGAAACTTCAGTGAAGACAGCACCTTACAAATGTGAGTTGAATGCTTTACTATCACCCCAAGCAGTGTGAATATGTACATTGTTTGAGATACAAGTGTTGAACTGAGGTTGGCTAACGTGCTAAAGCTAACGGCAACACATCATGTGCCCTTGAAACGTCACTTCCGTCAGCTTTTATACGCTGAACGCTTCTGTGTAGTAAAGAAGTTTGAAAATTCATACACTACATGTCTGAGTGCATAGTGTATTTTATAAGTGCATAGTGTATAGTGTGTCATTTGGGACACAGCTACTGTAATTACGAGATGACAAAGAGATTATACTTGGAGCTGTTCCTCAAAATGATCCATGTGTGACTTTGTTGTTGATTACAGAAAAATATTTAATCACTATATCAATTCACTGCAAAACGTTTAGCCGCTGCCATTTTAGTTCCTTTTACATCACGTCACAACGATGGAGATTTAATACAATTCCGAGTTGTAATTATGAGTTCTACAGAGACATGAACTGTTTTTACAAGTCAGAATCACGTAATTATGGTATTTCCAACATGAAGTGAATGCACCATTATCCTCTGTAATTTGATTGCTAGGAGAAGTCTCTGTTGTCAAATGAACACCTGCTAAGGTCATGCCCCCACTAATATGTTTTAGTTTGAAAACGTCTCTTTTTCTCTACATTTTGGCCTTCTGTCCACACTAAGACGACTTTTTGACAGCAAAAACTGAGCTTTTAGAAAAGGCTCTCTTAAGTGGATACATTTGAAAATGGCGTCTTCACATTGGAGTGTAGACAGGGAAGACAGAAATATCTGAAAACGATGAGGTATTTGTTGATCATGTGATCCATTCAACCCAAAACAATCAAGATGGAGGCCCACATTGTAGCGGTATTATTGTGTTTGCTCTTCACTTTGAGAGCATTGTTAAAGATAAATGTTACTTTGTACAAATGCATTTCAGCTCCTATATGGAACGGCGATTTTTTTGCATGCAGATTAAGGGGTTTTAAGCGTTTTCGTGTGTTTTAGTGTGGACGAGCAATTTGTGAAAAATGTTTGAAAACACCGTTTTCAAATGTATCCGGATAAATGTGGACGTAGCGAGTGTTGCAGTTTTCTTTCCTTATCGAGAGTTCATGGTAAATTGGCTGCAAACTTGCCGCAAATTCACCACTGATAATTTTTACATGTAAATAAGCTTTGTGGCAAACTTGCCTCAAATTGTCTATTGTTGACAAAGGTTTGCTGGAGGTTCTCCACTAGGGGCGTAGTTTCCAGGGGGATGAGGGGGGGGGGTAACCCCCAAGCAAGTATAACCCCCCAATATTTATACCATGATCAATGGAAACATGTAGATGCTTCACGCTGCAGCCACCCCAATATTCAAGCCAAATCTATGCCCTTGTTCTCCACTACCGGCAAAGTGCTGCAAACTTCTGGCAAACAACTGGGGCAAATCAAAAGCTCATTTGCATGTGAAAATAACGAGCAGCAAATTTGTTGCAAATTTGTGGCAAGGGTAAGTATGGCCACAGATCGGAGATATCACATAGGAATATCCAACATCTGACTATAAATGGAACACAGCATTATTACACACAAGACCCAATGGTGTTTTGATGTTAAGGGCACTCACGTGCAATTTTTGACTGAACGAGAATGTGGGCTAGACACACACTTGGGCAGAAGTGAAGATTTTCAATTAATAGTAACTTTTATGATACTTTTATGTCCTTTTTGGAGATTGAAAGTCATGGTCACTATAAACTGTTGTTTTATGGAAAAAGCTTCATGAGGAGTCTTCAAAAATTCTGCTTTTTTGTTCCACAGAGAAAAAATAACAGCATACACGTTTGGATTGAGATGAGGGTGAGTACATAATGACAGAACTTTCCTGTTTTGGTGAACTACTCCTTTAACTCCTGGAGTCCCAGCAGTGTTTTGGAGTGAATTCAGAACTGCGATCATAAATCATGTGATCGAAGGCGGCAGCTGCAGACGCCCCATTCACCTCAGACACGGACAGCGATGCGAGGCGCAAACAAGACAAATGTATTTATTTTGAACAGGAAACCACGCGGGGTCTATCAGGACGTGCAGCCAGTGACGCACCTTTATTTTAATAAGCATCAAACCCAAACAAGATTAGGTGCTTCCTGTTTACAAAATGTCAGGCAAGGCAGCACTATCAGTCATAATGAATGGGCTCATGCAAACCGTGAGGTCTTTACCATGCAGAACAGTGTGTTTGGAGAGCACTGCACCGATGCTATGCGCTGATATGCAATTATTCTAAAGAGTATCAAAATTCAAGCGCGGGCTGGACGGACCGCGGCCCCGAATGCTGCATTTGTCTTCATGGCTCAGGAGGAACATATGTGCTATTGAAAGAACAAGATATGAATAATGAGATGAGCAAACGCAGAAAATATGTGCATGTTGTTTATATGGATTTTCTGGTGTTGAAAAGTCACAAAATACACTCAATATCACTTTAATGTGAAAGTATGAATCTATGATTTTATGATATAAACTGTAGCACTTATTTGGTCAGATTAACTTCATTAGTACATTAATTCAGACATTACGGTCAGTGGTGGGTCGCAAGGTAGGCCTTTAATAAGTTATTTAAAAGGTGGTTATAGGTGTATGAAAGACAATTTACCTTACTGTTTTCAACAAAAAAACAATATTAATATATTTGTGTATGTTTATACATTAGTGAGACTGGGGCTGGTTGTCACACTTTTTACTTGTTTAGATTTTTTTTTTAAGTACATTTCTGAATAGCCACATACCTTAAAGTCTTAGCTATAATAAAGCTATTGAACATTTTCACAGATACCCTGGAATCAAGATACAGTTCAATGAACACATGTTGACCTTTTATGGTCTTTTTGCAAGATGTACACCTCTCTTTAAATCTACATCTATTATAGACTTTTCAGCTAAATTTAAAAAGTATGAGGCACAATACAAAAATGGAAAAGGTAACGTACAAAAACATCAAACCATTGTTTTGGCCAACAAATAATAAGGACCCACTTTATATTAGGTGTGTATTGTATACACTTTAAATGTATTGTTGCATTGTATTTGCGCTTAAAATACCTGCATATAATTAAATCTGTAGTTACACTGTTAACCTTACCCCTAAACCTAACCCTACCCCAACCCTTACCCTGAACCCTAACCCTAATCTAACCCCTAACACTAGCCCTAAACCTATCTGTACCTAGGGTTGCCACCAGTCCTGTAAAATACACGATTGTCCTGTATTTAAAGATGAAATGATGCATCCTGTATCAAATCAATATTTAAGCTTGTCAGATGGCATCATGGTAAAATTGTTCCAGATCGCTAATTTAACTGATATAAGTTGGAAAACTTTCCTACAGTGGGTAAGGGACTGTCTGAAAAGTCCACACAATGTGCTAAAACGTGCTAATACTGTGGAGGGTGTGGTAAGGGACCATCTGAAAAGTCCACACATTGTTCAATTTGTGTAATTATGTACATTTATATAGAAACAAATCCAGTTTTAGCACAATGAATACAATCACTAAGTCATAAAGACAAGAAGTACAGGTGAAGGAAAAATAAATAAATAAAAAATGCTTATAAATCAACCAAAATGTATACATAAGATAAAGAAGATAAATAATCGAAAAAATAAATATATTTTTTTATATATAATATATATATATATATATATATAAAGTCATGGGACAGAAAAGTTCTCATTTTAGCATAACTTTTTTTATTAATAGCTCTTTATTGCATATTATTGCTAAAATTGCATATTGTAGGGGGCCATGATATATAACCATTGAGTGTCCCTTATTTTACAACTTCAAAAGTGGCAACCCTACACTTACCTCAACCTCAGGATTAACAAATGTGAATCTTGTGAGAATTTTGCAAATCAACATGTAGTAACATTGTAAGTACAATGTATTGTATGTATTTTAATTTTATTACATAGTAGTTGAAGACACCTAATATACTGTAAAGTGGGACCAATAATTAATTGGCCAACAAAAATGCATTGAATGAATTTCTGACATTTAAAATACATGACAAACTGCCCTAATTAAAATGTGACACCATGCCCCAATCTGACTTTCAAGAAAAGTATGTTTTTCCTAAGAACATATTTAAACCTTTCGATAAAAATCTGCCTTCGTAATATTGTTGACCCTTGCCTCAATGTATGTCAGTGTAGTTTGATTATGCTCACTTTTTTTCCAAGAGCTAGAACAAAATATGATTGTGAAAATTTATTTTGGAGGGTAGAATAAACACTAAAAAAAATTAACAGGGTTTTGAAATAGGTGTTTGAAACCAAACATACAAAACCTCTGCTAGATAAAACACACATTTGTGTATTTGGACTTTTGATTCCAAACTTACTAACCCACTTTTTACTTAATCTAATCCATAAAAATGACTTTTGGTGGTGTAAACTAATTTGTCTTACATTTATTAATATATGGTTTGATCAAATTAACTAACAAGAACTAGAACATGAAATCAATCCCCTGTACATATGATCACACCTGAGAGAGACAGACACAGATGAGTGCCACTTCGTCCTCTAATAAAATCAAGTGAATCCATCCCTTGGGTCATGTTTAATCGTCATGCAGAGGAGAGCCGTTAAACTTGACCTTGTCTGACATTAGAGTATTGTATATCTGCAATGCAAAATAATGTACACATCACACAATTAGTGGTGTACACATCATCAGTTACAAACAGAGTTTACTACAGGGACACAAACCAAACGTAATAACCACACAAAAATCATTCATCAATTAGACCAATCTGTCACCCTCTTGTACCACTGAACAGCAATAACCTGGACTGGCCTTCAAATGTATATAAATCTTTGCAAAGTGTCACGTGTAGGATAATGGGGGTCGTTCACAACTGGCTTTCGGTAGCGTTCGCCTTTCAAGGGCTCAAACGAGACCAATCATCCACTCGAACAAGAGAGTATTGACTGGTTTAGGGCAAAAGGTGACATGCTAAAACAATGTAGATCAGAATGTATTACACAGATTCTAAATAGTTAAAGTCAACAAGAAACAGCAGTTGCAACCCATTTTTACTTAAGTAATGACATATTTCTGTTCGTATTCAATGAGAAATAATGTAGAGCTGGACACAGGGTTGGGAGGTTTACTTTTGAAATGTATTCCACTACAGATTACAGAATACATGCTGTAAAATGTCATTTGTAATGTATTTCATTAGATTACTCAAGGTCAGTAATGTATTCTAAATACTTTGGATTACTTCTTCAGCACTGGTAGATTTTTTCACTTGTTTTGACTATATAAACTCTGCCAGTACAGTAAGACAAAATACACATGTTAGAAATTAATTCTCTGAAAAACCTAAATATCTTATGCTGTGTTGTTTCTAAAACAAGATAAATCTAATTGATCTTGTTTTAAGGATTTTTAGATATTTTTACAGGAAAACAATTAAAAAATTGTTATCAAGAATATGATTTTTGCCCTAATATCAAAGGTCTTACTAGAAACAAATTAATTATGATCC
Organism: Myxocyprinus asiaticus; assembly: GCF_019703515.2. Taxonomy (NCBI): domain Eukaryota; kingdom Metazoa; phylum Chordata; class Actinopteri; order Cypriniformes; family Catostomidae; genus Myxocyprinus; species Myxocyprinus asiaticus. The sequence continues at coordinate 2,412,934 of NC_059360.1, forward strand.
AGCGTGAATTTTCTTGATAAAAAAATATGATCGTGCCTGGTAACGTGCATGTTATATTTTGTATTTTAAATACGTAATCCCGTTACATGTATTCCGTTACTCCCCATCCCTGGCTGGACATGATTATTTCCATCAGGATTTGAATGAATGGTAAAAATCAGAAGGCAACCGTGAGCCTTGGGAGAGACTCACGAGTTCATACACTGAGTTTTATGTGTTTATACACTGAAAAAAATATTTAGTGGTTAAGTAAATATAGCAGAAAAGATTTCGTTTCTGCATTGAATAAGTTCACTGTCTTCACCGGACGCAAGAATCGCATCACTTCAAAAGCAATAAAGCCCATTATAATCAATGATGCTATCTACCATGGAAGCGTCTGTTGCAGCGAGTTGCGGCGACAGTAAACAGATGTCCCATACCATTTTGCGCTGCATGTGCTGGCGCAACTACTGCAAACAACACAAATAAACAGTTTAGAAAGTTTGTGTCAACAAGTCCAGTGTAAACAGGATGTCAGCACCATAAACTATCAAACAGTCATGACATTTGAAATATTCATGAATGGAACTTTTTAATTATTTTAAAGTGTTTTTAACTGCCCCATCCTTCAATAGCAGTTCCTTTGAAAAGCTTGAATTGTTTTATGACTGGTTCATAAGCTCAGTGTGAACTAGAAAATATGCAATCCATGCTGAAATACACAGTAGACACATCCACATGATGCACATACATAGTCCAAAGCACAGTGTGAACTAGACGCACACACATCCAGTTTCCAGTATCATCCTGCACTGTAATGCACATCGCAGGAAACGCATCTAAATGGTCAATGACGTCCATCCAGCGCATGTTTTCATACACCAACTATTTAAAATAGCGCAGATGAGCGAAAGAACACGTCCATGACACTTTTGTGCTCAAAACAACAAGAGGCAGCAGCTGAATGACAGAAATGGATTCTCCACTTCAGAGTTGTAACTTGACACTTCTTTTAAAAGCGGTCCGAGATATGTATAAAGCGGTCAAAGACGTCTGTCTGTGCATGTTTTCAGGAATAGTGAGGCCACAATAGGTCTTGTTTGTTGTGCTCTCACTCTGAGAACAAACTGAGCACCTGTGGGTGTGGCCAAGGGTGCGTTGATGTAAAAGTAGGCGTTGATGTTTTTTTTTATGTAGAGGCGGTCATGAATTAATGGGCCTTCAAGTGACGTAGGGATGTTGTGGAAGTAGAGAGCAAGGCATTTTTGCAGCTTGGTTTCAATAAATGATTTTATTGCATTGGGGATTAAGTTTTGAGTTCTGAAATTTACAGTATGTTTTTATAGTAGAAAGAAGTACATTTTGAAAATAAGTAATACTTTTCAAAGCTGGTGTTCTCAGCATGCACCAGGCTTGAATAATTAATGAACTTGCATGGTTTCACTGTCTGCAAGTTTATTTCCAATTTTTATTGTTGAGTTTTTTGTTCCGTTTATTAATTTCTTGTTTTGTGAAGTCTGAAGTTCATTTTCTAATAAAAATGAACTGTTCATGATCAAAATTGCTTCATCATATTTTGTGCACCAAGTGTTAAGGCCTACGTGTGCAGCTCTGTATCTTGTTTCTATCGCCATTAATGCAAAGTGATGTCTCATAGACTACATAGCATGCATTAAGCTTCCCTGTGGAAGGCTTTCGTATGTCATGTGGTAAATGATTAAACATGTTTATAAGGAAAGTTCAAAATGTAAAATGTTCATATAAAATGTTCATTTAAATTGAACTAAATGTACATCAGATTTGTTCGTAGAAGTTATTGCATTAACTGAAATGTTTAAGTTAAATTGATTCACTTTAATCAATATTATGTTATGAAGATAAAGGTGCAGTAATTTTTTTGTTTATGTCATCTTACACTGATACCTAGGGGTTTGGATACAGCATCATTCAAACACAAAAGTTTATAGTTATTAATGCTGCTGTAGAAATTCACTATTAACAGTCAGCCATGATTAATTTATTAAATAAGTGAAAGTGTCTAATAACAGGCCAGTTACTTAGATTAAGCAATCATGTGATCCAAACATGGCAGCCCCCATGTGCAGATCCTCTCCATGTAGAATAAAACAGCTTTATATAAGGTTACTGATATGACTTACTGAGTTTTCATCTCACATGAGTGCTTATGATTTTATGCATCTGTTTCAATATTACATATTATTTCTTTAGGCGTAAAACTTTATTTGAGGAAAAAATTACTGGGTGCACCGTTAAGTAGATTTTACGTAATTTTATACCATTCAAATTTACTTTAAAAAAAACTGTGCCAAAACTTGAGAAATAAAAATTAAGTAAAACTTACTAGTCATTTTTTTCAGTGCATGGAGTCTCACAGAAACCGTACACCTACCTCTAACCCTAATCATCAGTGGAAAAGTAATTTTGGATCAAAGCGTGATTACTTCCTTATTTAATGGGATCAGAACATCTGTCATGTGTCTCTGAGATTGCTCACACAATGCACAGTAGCGCTACAGACAAAGGTGAACACATCTGAATTGACGCTTATCAGAAATTTGGCAGAATGGGGTTGATTTCAGAGTACATGAACATTTGGAAGCAGCATGTCAATTTTCCATGTGATAGGATTGGTTCCTTTTCACGATAAAGTGAAATTTTTTAGGCAATTGTTTTTCATCAACAGTAAATATTGTCTGAAGATACAATAATCATTACAGTTTACTTTCAGAGAATAAACTAATCTAAAGACAAGCAAAACTCATCTACATTCACACAAACTTCAGTGTGTTTTTACAGTACAAATTGATTTATCAGCATCTAAGCATTTGTTGAGCATGTTGGGACATGTAATGTGTACTGGATCCAACACAGGATGTTGAAAAGGCCACTTATGTGTCAGCCAAAACAAGATGAGAATGAAAGGTCAGGTAGCCAAACTACTGAAACAATGACTTTGTAGGGCAAAATAAATCCATTTGAACATGAGTTGAGAATTTTCAGTATTTTGTATCTGTTTTCTTTGTATGTGTATGTGTGTGTGTGTGTGTGTGTGAGCTGCTTTTATTCCAATCATTACATTTTCTGTCTATGTGATTAGAACCATGGTCTCTTGTGTGAAATACCAGCAATAACCACTGAGCTATCAAGGAGGGTGTGAGCCCAGTTGCAGAGAGAGAGAGAGTCTCAAGATGCAGAGAAATAAGTAATTTAATGAAGCAGTACAAAAGTCAAATGTCACAAAAAACAGTGGAAAAAACTAAACTGGCACATAAAAACAAAGTCCAATGAGCAAATCCTTAAATCAGAGTCTATAGAGAGAGCAGAAATCAAGACCATAAGACAAACAAAAGATTCCAGGCAAAAAATCCAAGGTAAAAGGTCAAAAAAGGCAAAAGTTAAAAAACAGGTAATCCACTAAAGCAAGCAAAAATACAGCCAAGTCAGTGAGGACGAAGACTAAGCAAAGGTTAAAACCACAAACAACAACTGAAATACTCTACTGCAAACAAGAAACTGGTAGACAGTGATTAGCAGACAACAGAACAAGGCAAGGTAAATACAAAGAAAAGAGTCAATCGCCATGTTTACACTATCGGGCCAAATGAGGGTGTACTAGTGCGTGCCAGGGACCAGTTGCGTTCCCACTGTCACTTCCGGGGCTTCATCATGCTTCCTTGGGGCCAACAGCTAATGGCCTTTGGCCCGCTGATTACCTTGGGCCAAAAAAGGCCACCTAGGGATTGAGGCGGGGTAAATGTCAAAGGTGGAGTTTTGCTGTGTCAGGTCAGAGGTTTCAGCATCAAGATACTAATTTCACAGTTTTTCATATCTAGCTACCAGCTTATCTTAACAGATCAACGAAGAATGGAGAATTATCAATACTGGTCAGTAGACGAAATTAGGGCTTTTCTGAATATTTTGGCTTGCCCAACTTGCCAAGTTGTGTATCCAGTGCACAACAGTACATGTTTGGGAAAAATGAAAAAGAAATTGCGGACACAGTACAAATCTGTGTTCATTTAGAGGGATAGCTAGTCTCCAGAGTCTGATACCTCTGCTTGAGTTTCCCCTTGCTTGTGAAATGGGCAGGGTGTGTGAGACGTTGGCACCAGGGCGGCGTATTAAGGGCGGGTTTTTGGGCAGTGCTGCGGGGCCATTGACACGATGGTGGGAATACAGAACGATTTTGGTCTCGCAGCTCGAGGTCTTAGGCTATTGGCCCATGCTGACCAGTTGATAGCCCTGGTTCGCACTGACCCGATGGTGGAAAAGCAGCTATTGAGGCCCTCTATGGGAGCAGAGGAGAATAAAACCCCTCAGAGTCTAAAACTGGCAAAATGAAAGTGAGGCCCTTATTGGACATTTTTTCTCTGGTTTTGGCTTTATTGGACTATTATGGATTTATTGAATTTATCAGTTTAAATTCAACACAAAATCAACAATCCACATTCATGGACTTTTTGTTCTTGATCCATCAGTGTTTAAGGCCCTTTCCCACTGCATGGTCTAAAGCCTGTTTTAGGTACTTTTCCCCATTTTAGGTACTTTCAGGACTAGTACTTCTCATCATTTTCACACCCGACGCTTTAAGGGATATTTTTAGCTCATACTCCAGGGTAGGTTCTTTTGGGGGTGTAGAGGTACTGTGGTAGGTGCTACAGCCTGTAATTGGTGAAAAACCTAGGACGCACAAATAGCCTTGATAAACGCAGGGGTCCACAGCCACCATTTGTAAACAAACATTTAGCTGCTAGCCTGCTACTCAGCGGATTGTGCAAATTTTACGATTCCCTTAACAGAAATAACATATAACAAAAAAAGTATCCAAAGAGGATCACCCATTTCACATATGTGTGTATGTGTGTGTGAGATTTCATCGCATCTATACTAGGGATGCTCCGGTCGAGCGGCCACCGATCGGTATAGGCCGATATTCATGTCCTATGACTCAATCACTGATCGGTAATTTGGCCGATCGCATAAACCGATTGCTCATGTCAGAAAAGATGCGTGGCTCCTTTAAGACATCATCAGCACTGTCATGGCATCACGGCGTTTGAGGAATACTGCCATAACTTGAATCAGCAGTTCAGAACGATGCAGTGGGAGAGGTATGGCGAATATTAAAAGTTTGTGTGCTGTACTGTTAATGTGGTGTTTCACATGTGACAAAGAAAGGGAAAAGAGCATGAGCTGTGAAACGGTCCTTATAATCATTCATGGCGTCAGCTTCTCCAGGTATAGGCATCTCAGTAATAATGCAGGATACAAGATGTGGTGTAATTCAAATATCTTTATTAAATATCTTCCAATTAAACAGCATTAACAATAGTAGCACCCGTAGAGTCCCAAAATGTTTAGGTTACTGTTGTAACCCCCGTTCCCTGATGGAGGAAACGAGACATTGTGTCGATGTAGTGACACTAGGGGTCGCCCTTGGGAGCCCCAATCATCTCTGATGTTTGAGAAAAGGCCAGTGAAAATTGGCGAGTGGAATTTGCATGCCACTCCCCCAGACATATGGGTATAAAAGGAGCTTCAGGTTTATGCTTGTGTCCCTCCTGTTGTGGCAGGAGGGACACAACATCTCGTTCCCTCCATCATGGAACGGGGGTTACAACAGTAACCTAGACGTTCCCTATCTGTCACTCACTCAACGTTGTGTTGATGTAGTGACACAAGGGGTCCCTATACGAAATGCCACAACCAGCTGAACTGTGGTATGTGGATCGGCGGTGCAGGTGCAGGCAGGCCACTGCGTGCCAAGTAACAAGTGCACCGGCCCCATCGTAACCTTCCCAATGCCCCGTCCACGTCGTATGAACCCTCGCCCACCGAAAGCATAAAAGTGGGGGTTAGACGTGCCCACAATGGGAACAGGCCACACCAGCTGGTTCGGCCTTTTCTCTTCTTTCTTCTCCTGGAGAAAGAGCTCACTTGATTCCAGCTGGGGCCAAAACGTATTCGCGTCGGGGTAGGTGTCCTTGGAAAAAGACACCGTGGAGACCATACCCTGTCCGAAGGGGAGGTAATTGTGTGGAAATACATCACATGGGCTTACCGATTCTTTATCGGCAGTATCGCATGTGGAGGAAGTTCCCGTGGTAGGTCGTACCCGGAGGGGACGACGCTCTAAAAACACGGCCACCGGTTGCAGTGGGGACTCTGCCCAAGGGGAGACACGGGTCTACCATTAGGGAGACCATACCATGGAAGATTACGTCATAGGGAGTTACTGACAGGGAACCAATGCATATGGAGACCTATCCCAGTACAGGGGCTGACCTGAATAGTACCGGGCCTGGCGTCTAATTCCTCCACCGAATTTGCTTGCCGCAGGTGCTGAGGGAGGAATCCAGGCTGCCAGCATCCTTACCTGTTTGTACTTACCAACACACAGGACGAAACTGGCTCAACCCGGAGATTATAAAATCTCACAAAGGTATTGGGTGTTGCCCAGCCCGCTGCCCTACAGATGTTTGTTAAAGAGGTGCCGTTGGCCAAGGCCCAGGAGGAGGCTACGCTCCTGGTAGAGTGCGCTCGTAGTCCCAAAGGGGACAGCGCACCCTGGGCCTGGTATGCCAACGCGATGGCATCCACAATCCAGTGAGCAATCCTCTGTTTGGAGACAGCGTTCCCCTTCTGCTGTCCCATGAAACAGAAAAAGAGCTGCTCGAAGCGTCTAAAGCTCTCCATGCGGTCCAAATAGATACGCAAAGTGTGTACCAGACACAGCAACGACAAGGCTGGGTTCCTTGGGCACATAGGCCGGCCGTGGTCTCAGAATCACGTGAGAGTACACCGGGCCGAACTCTAGGTACATATCGCTGACAGAGAATGCTTGCAGGTCCCCAACCCTCTTGATGGAGGTGAGCGCAGTCAGGAGGGCCGTCTTCAAGGAGAGGGTTTTCAGCTCAACTGACGATAAGGGCTCGAAAGGGGCTCTCTGTAAGCCCAGCAGGACCACAGAGAGGTCCCATGAGGGAACAAGGTGTGGCCTAGGAGGATTCAACCTCCTGGCGCCTCTAAGGAACCTGATGATCAGGTCATGCTAAATACTTACCGTCCACTGCATCATGGTGTGCCGCTATAGCGGCTACATACACCTTCAAGGTGGAGGGGGACAGCTGCCCTTCCAACCTCTCCTGCAAGAAGGAAAGCACCGACATGTCTGCACAACTCTGTGGGTCCTCACCTTGGGAAGAACACCAATTCGCAAACAGGTGCCACTTCAAGGTATACAGTCACCTGGTAGATGGGGCCCTGGCCTGAGTGATAGTGTCTACCACCGTGGGTGGTAGGCCACTCAGATCTTCTGCGTCCCCTCCAAGGGCCAAACGTGGAGGTTCCAGAGGAGAATTGCCAGGTCCGTCCAAGGGCTGAACAAGCAGTGGTATATCAGCGTGATAGCCACGCGATGCGTGCTGCAGTGCCATGCCCATCTTGGGACTCGAGTCTGAAGCCAGTGCTGAAGCGGTCTCATATGCATCAACCCGAGGGGCGTGACCACCGCCGAGGATGCCATATGCCCCAGGAGCCTCTGAAATTGTTTCAGTGGGACCAATGTTCTCCCCCTGAATGCCTTCAGGCAATTCAGCACCGACTGAGCGCGCTCGTTCGTGAGACGAGCGGTCATAGCGACCGAGTCCAACTCCATCCCGAGAAAAGAGATGCTCTGCACCGGGGCATGCTCGCTCTTTTCCGAGTTGACCTGAAGCCCCAATCGGCTGATGTGGCTGAGCACCAGGTCCCTGTGCACACACAACAAGTCTCAAGAGTGAGCTAGGATCAGCCAGTCGTTGAGATAGTTGAGGATGCGGACGCCCACTTCCCTTAGCAGGGCAAGGGCTGCCTCTGCGAACTTCGTGAAGACAATAATTACGCAAGTAGGAGTACTAACATAAATAATTATTTGAGTAAGAAAGTATCCAATTAAAAGAGTGCTCAAGTAGTGAGTAACTCGTTACTTTCACAAATGACATAATAGACGTTTATAACACATAACACATTCACTGAAAGTAAATAGTGACTCAGGCAAACATTCTGTCTAATATCTCCTTATTGTGTTGTATGGAAGAAAGAAAGTCATACGAGTTTGGAACAACATGATGGTGAATTATGACAGAATTTCCATTAATAGTAATTCTGTAATACATGTTAAATGTGTATTATGTAATGGAATATAGGGGAGCAAACATCTATTATGTAATTTGTGAAAGTAACAAGTTACTCACTACTTGAGTACTCTTTTAATTGGATACTTTCTTACTCTTACTCAAGTAATTATTTATGTTAGTAATTTTAATTCTACTTGAGTAATTATTTTTTTGAAGTAATTGTACTTTTACTTGAGTACAGTTTTTGGCTACTCTACCCACCTCTGCCCATAATGCACTCTAATTTCTCACATTTGTACATCTCAGATTTGATGTACACTTGACAATGGTTAATTTCCCACAATCCACCACGGGAAAGACGTACAAGCTGGGAGTTTAATGCTTCCTTCACTCCTGCAATGTTTTACTTCATGCTGAATGTATTAAATTACTTTTTGACAAATCATTACTTGATTAAAATAACAATAACATATAGAGACACAAAACATACAGATACATTTTAAAATGTACTCTTTATTTGATAAAATGTGCTTACTCTTTATATTAACACACAGTATATATTAAAAATCAGAATCAGAATGAGCTTTATTGCCAAGTATGCTTACACATACAAGGAATTTGTCTTGGTGACAGGAGCTTCCTGTACACAACTATACAAAAAACAGCAACAAGACTTTTAAAAAATAATTAAAATTGAATAAAAAATAGATAAATATTGAAAAGATAAAAGTATATATAGAATACACAATAGACTATATATATATATATATATATATATATATATATATATATATATATATATATATATATACACACATACGTACATACATATCCATACATATACACACACATACATATACATATATATATATATATATATATATATATATATATATATATATACACATACATATACATATATACATACATACATACATACACACACACACACATATACATATGTAGTGCAAATCTAAATACAAATCGGTTATGTACAGTGCAAGGGAATGTAATGGCAGAAGAGGTAGGATGTGTTGGATAATATAAAAAGACTAAGCTGTGTATTGCACAAACTGAAAAAACTGTTCCTGTGCCTGACGGTTCTGGTGCTCAGAGCTCTGAAGTGTTGGCCAGAAGGCAACAGTTCAAAAAGGTAGTGGGCAGGGTGAGTGGGGTCCAGAGTGATTTTTCCAGCCTTTTTCCTCACTCTGGAAGTGTATAGTTCTTGAAAGGGGGGCAGGGGGCAACCAATAATCCTCTCAGCAGTCCGAACTGTCCTTTGTAGTCTTTTGATGTCTGATTTCGTAGCTGAACCAAACCAGACAGTTATTGAAGTGCAGAGGACAGACTCAATGACCGCTGAGTAGAACTGTATCAGCAGCGCCTGTGGCAGGTTGAACTTCCTCAGCTGGTGAAGGAAGTACAACCTCTGCTGGGCCTTTTTTGTGAGTCAATGTGGGTCTCCCACTTCAGGTCCTGTGAAATGGTAGTGCCCAAGAACCTGAATGACTCTACTGCTGCCACAGTGTTGTTTAGAATGGTGAGGGGGGAGAGTGTTGGGGGGTTCCTCCTAAAGTCCACAATCATTTCCACCATTTTGAGCGTGTTCAGCTCAAGGTTGTTTTGACTGCACCATACAGCCAGCTGTTTAACATCCCTTCTGTATGTAGACTCATCGTCATCTCGGATGAGGCCGATGACAGTGGTGTCGTCTGCAAACTTCAGGAGCTAGACAGAGGGGTCCTTGGCAATGCAGTCATTGGTGTAGAGGGAGAAGAGTAGTGGGGAGAGCACAAATCCCTGGGGGGCACCAGTGCTGATTGTACAGGTGCTGGAAGTGAATTTCCCCTGTCTCCCTAGCTGCTGCCTGTCTGTCAGAAAGCTGGTAATCCACTGACAGATAGATGTGGGAACAGAGAGTTGGTGTAATTTAGTCCGGAGAATAGCTGGGATGATGGTGTTGAAAGCCGAACTGAAGTTCACAAAAAGGATCCTTGCATATGTCCCTGGTCTGTCCAGATGTTGCAGGATATGATGCAATCCCATGTTGACTGCATCATCCACAGATCTGTTTGCTCGATAAGCAAATTGAAGGGGATCTAGAAAGGGTCCAGTGATGTCCTTCAGGTGGGCCAACATCAGTCTCTCAAATGACTTCATGACCACAGACATCAGGGCGACAGGTCTGTAGTCATTAAGTCCTGTGATTTTTGGTTTCTTTGGGATGGGGATGATAGTGGAACGTTTGAAGCAGCATGGGAATTCACACTGCTCCAGTGATCTATTGAAGATCTGTGTGAAGATGGGGGCCAGCTGGTTAGCACAGGATCAAAGACATGTAGGTGAAATGCCATCTGGGCCCTGTGCTTTCCTTATCCTTTGTTTTCGAAAGACGCGGCTCACATCATCTTCACAGATCTTAAGTGCAGATTGAGTAGCAGGAGGGGGGAGGAGGGGGGTGCAGGAGATGTTGGTGTTTGTGTGAAGTGAAGGTCAGAGTGGGTGTGGGGTGTGAGATTGGGCCTTTCAAATCTACAGTAGAACACATTCAGGTCATTAGCCAGTTGTTGGTCCACCACAGGGTTGTGGGTAGGAGTCCTGTAATTCGTAAGCTTCTCAGAGTATCTTCTTTTAGCCACTCTGATTCCCTTATTCAGTGTGTTCCTGGCCTGATTGCACAAGACTTTATCCCCAACTCTGTAAGCATCCTCTTTGGCCTGACGAAGCTGCCTGAGTTCTGCTGTAAACCATGGTTTGTCGTTGTTAAATGTTAAATAAGTCCTAGTAGGAATGCACATATCCTCACAGAAACTGATATATGATGTAACAGTATCTGTGAGCTTGTCCAGGTCTGTGGCTGCAGCCTCAAAAACACTCCAATCCATGCAGTCAAAGCAGGCTTGTAGTTCCAGCTCTGCTTTGTTGGTCCATCTCTTTACAGTCCTTACTGCAGGCTTAGCAGATTTTAATTTCTGTCTGTAGGTTGGAAGAAGATGAACCAGACAGTGATCAGATAGTCCCAAAGCTGCTCTAGGGACAAAGCGATATGCATCCTTTATTGTTGTGTAGCAGTGATCCAGTATATTTCTGTCTCTGGTTGGGCATGTAATGTGCTGTTTGTATTTGGGCAGTTCACGTGTGAGGTTTGCTTTGTTAAAATACCCAAGAATAATAATAACTGAGTCCGGGTATTGTTGTTCTGTGTCTGATTTGATCATTCAGCTGTTGCAGCGCTGTGTTCACACATGCATTTGGTGCGATATTCACACTCACCAGAATAAACGAGGAAAACTCCCGCGGCGAGTAGAAAGGCTTACAGTTAATAAAGAGCGCTTCCAAATTAGGACAGCACATCTTTAATGTTGTTACATCTGTACACCAACTTTCATTGATGTAAAAGCATGTTCCACAGCCTCTCGTTTTCCCCATTAACTCCGCGATGCGATCCGCTCTGAACAGCTGAAAGCCCGGCAGATGTAACGCGCTGTCCGGAATGGCTTCACTCAGCCAGGTTTCTGTGAAGCAAAAGGCAGCAGAGGTTGAAAAGTCCTTGTTTGTGCGGGTGAGGAGATGTAGTTCGTCTGTTTTGTTAGGGAGAGAGCGAAGATTCGCTAGATGAATGCTCGGCAGTGTTGTTCGAAAGCTCCAGCAATGGAGTTTGACCAGCGCGTGCTCGTCTCCCTCGCCTGCGTCTCATAGCGTGTTTAAACAACACAGCCGTGCCTCCAACTAAAATGTCAAACAAAACGTCCGAATATTCAAAATCCGGGAAAAGATTGACTGGTATATGCTGTCGATTGTTCAGCAGTTCGTCTCTAGTAAAACTGACTGGAAAAGACTACTAAACACAGGACAAACAAACAAAAACAACAAAAAAATAGAAGCGCTCCACACTGAGGCGGCCATCCGCAGCACCATCATGATGTAAAAATGACAAACAGAATGAAGATTTATTGTATTAATATATTATTTAATAAGAATAACAAGTAAGGCCCAAGTATTTTTCAAATTTCAGAGATCCGACACTCAAGTCCGAATTCACTCATTTCGTTCACTTACTGCTGAGATATAGTGCACTAATTGCCATTCACTATATTGGAAATAGTGAATGAGTGAACGATTGTGGACACAGCCACTCTCTTCGCCATATGATTGCCTCGCGCCCGCACATTTCACACGCGCACCCTCGTACACTTCGCTGTGCACGCACAGAAATGCTGTCTGTTCGCACTACAGTTGTCAATCACGCGAATGTCAGTGATTTACACTCAACTTGGATGTTTACATGGATTTATACATTTAATCCACCTGAAGTAGCTGCGATAGTTTCCAGTACCCACGCGAGGGCACGGAGTAAATGCATAAATACTGCTAATTACATGCGGGACGCGGGACAAAGTGCACTGATATATTGCTACACTGATTTAAAAATGCGCACTTAAAAACAGATGTCATAAGAGCCCACTTACATTATCACCCTGAAAATAACCATCACAATACACAGAAAAGCCCGCGTTAGCATTAGAGCCAAAACTTACCTCATCGTGTTGCCTTAAAATGGAGCTGTGATTTTAATCTTGAAATATCAGCTTGTCTTTGTGTTAAATGAAGGCATTGCATGACGAAACTACTCTTTTTTTCACTGTGCAGAGCGAAGAAAGTGTTTCACTTTGAAGAGCTTGATGCTGCAGCAGTGATTGAGTGACAGTCTGTGACAGCGGCTCAGCGCGCGCCTCTGTGTGAACTTCCGCTCTTGTAAAAGTCCCTTTCAATAATATCTCAATAAATTACACATTAATTAAAATTAAACCCTGTAATGTAACGACAGTAATGCCACCCATTGTAAAGAAGGAAATAAAATTCATTAGAAATTTACTTGAGTGAGAGTAAAAAGTGCCCACTTTTAAACCTACACTAAAAGTAAATTTATTCCCAAAAAGTTACTCAAATAAATGTAATGGAGTAAATGTAGCATGTTACTACCCACCTCTGGAGAGCATGTGTTCCCCTCAATAAAGTTCAAGCAGCAACAAGTGAAAAATTTACTATTAATGACCCCCTCCAGTGAAAATCAACTTTTTAACCTTGTTTACATGTCCATATGGTGTTTTTTATATGCTAGAAGACATACCATGAGTGAACTCAGCAGTCAACGCCAAGGCTGAGCATTTTCTCCTTAGAACTGCAGTGTACCAAAGACAATCTCAAAAACATGGATTCAGACAGCCAGGGTTTCATACGTCACTAACCTAAGGAACCAATCCCGTCAACTTGCGGGGGTGGGGCTTTCCATATCAATAGCATACACTACAGTGAAGCAAGGGGTATCAGGAGAAGCAGGTGTAGCTATGGATCAGTATTTTGCAAGACATGTTCTGTTTTCGGATGCAAAGTTGTGAAAGGACAAATGGTGAGCCTTCATGTATTACCAAAGAATCAGAAAATCAGAGATAAATGGGTGCAGTTTATTGGGGAAAATGTTAATATCCCAGCAAAACTTCCAGAGAAAACTCGGGTTTGCAGTAGTCATTTTCCAGAGAACTATTTTGAAAATTTTACCCAAAACAAATGGGTTTTGCCACAAAACTTATACTGAAGCCCAACGCAGTTCCATCAATTTATCCTGGGGACACAGCGAGCCCGAGCTGCAGGCGAGCGGTGCAGGGGTGAGTGGAGATGGAGGCGGGGACTAATTTGCATATTCAGAGATCCACGCATACTAAATGAGGCAAAGGTGGAGAGTTATATCTAAGCCATTTTAAGTGGAAAAATGGAAAAAACTTTTAAATATGTAGTTTTATTAACAAAGATGAGTTTTTAGGAGTTTGTGATGAGGAGGAGGGCATGGCCAGGCCGTAGGTGTGCATGGCTGGTGCTGAATCAGATGATCAGCCGGACAGCGAGATAAAGGGGGGCCGGAGACGTCAGTTCGAGAGAGACGCACGCAGCCATGCTGCATGTGTGTGTTTCTTTATGTTTGTTGTATGTTGTGTCTTACATTAAACTTTGCGTTGACTGTTCAGCCGGTTCCCGCCTCCTCCTTGCCCAACCTTTACCTGTTACAGAGTTACAGGGTTAAACCACTGACTGGAGAGGGATTTGATACAATCATCCAACTAAATGAAAAAGCAGGGAAGGAATTTATAGATATAATAATTATTTAAACAATATTAAGATACCATAATATAATGTACTAAATTTAATTCAAAAATAAAATAGGAAAAAATAAGAATTATCTGAAATAATGACAATGAATCAACCAAAAATGTCACATTAAATTTAATTGCGCCTATGGGTTATCATTTTGTCTTCGGTTTGACACTAAAGCTTAATTTTTTTATCCATCTTAATAAAGATAATATTTTGTTAACCTATACTTGATTTAAAGTCATTTAAAAAAAGAAAAAACTTTTTTAATAAGCCTTTTAAAATTTTAAACTGTTTTTGTCTGCAAAAACTGTGCAAAGTGATATTACTGGGGAAGAGGAAAATTCAGTTAATAGTGACAGTGTGCGGAAAGCTTATAGCCTGTTATTACAGAGATCCTGATAAAAGGTGAAATGATTGGGATCAGTATCAGCCAATCCGGTGACAAGAAGATCGGTGATCATATCGGCTGTAAAAATCCTGATTGGAGCATCCCTAATCTAAACTGTTTGTACTACGTGACTATACAGAAAATAAAGTGATTCCTGGATTACTACATACAATTTTTCCAGGGATGATAGATATAAATAATCAGATGTTTATCAAGAGTGGGTAATTGAACTCTATTATAAATGAAACTGTCATGAAATCTAGTTTACATGAGGGAAGTATTGCGAGCCTGTTACTGTGTGGTTAATTTGCATTAAAAGCCTTTATTTGTAAAAGATTGTGTTGATAAATAGGTTTATAGTGCATTTTCAAAACATATGCTGCGTGGAAGTCTGACCACCTCCCCTCTCCTCTCACTGCAGCTTCAGGATGAAGCATCACTCACACGGCTAAAACACCCAGTTTAAGGGTACGTTTATACGGCAACGATGTACTAAAAATGGAAACGTTTTTCCTTTGCATTTTTGAAAAGTTTCACGTACAGACGACAACGTTGTCAAAATAATCCCCGTTCACACGGATCAGCGAAAACGACTAAAACGGCTGTATTATGCATGCCAGGCCAGTAGTTGGCGATGTCACTTTGTAAAGAAACACTACGCGCCTGCGCACATAAGCATTCTTCCACAGAGCGGTGAATACAAACGATGAAGATGGCGAAAGCATCGAGCAATTTTGTCTGGATGGACAATGAGGTTTCTTTATTACTACAATTACTTTGCTGGAGAAGCGTCAATAAACTCAAAATCTTGAGCAGCACAAACACAGTCCTGTAGTCCCCCATTGTAGTTTTAAATGTCTCACGGATTGTTTTAAATTACTCGCGCGCATGCCTATAGACTGAACTCTCAAGATTATTCAATAAACTCTGCTCATTTTTACCATCACTTTGTCTCCTGCATTCTTCTGTATTCCCCCTGCTGACTCTTGGGCTGGTAGGAGAGTAAGTTAACATAACAACCTGTTGATGTCGACTGGTTTTGGATATCAGACAGAACGCTGATATATGGATATGTTCTGACGGAGAGAGAGGTCTTGTGCACACTGGATCTAACATGCATTTTCATTGCCTCATGTTTTCATATTCTAAGCATATCATTGAATACTGTACATGGCATCACATCTCTGTCTATAGGCTATATACATAAGCGGTGGGTGAATGAATTGCAGGGTAAAGGTACTGTACATCAAATAAAATAAAGTAAATAAATAACATTTCAAATTAAAATACATTTTTCCCAACTGAATCTATTAATTTCAAGATTTTCAAATTGCAGGTTCTGCCTACGGTACAATGTTCACACTCCATATAAAACACTCCAAATGAATAAATTGTTGATTATTGTTATTTGCACAGACACCAGTATTCATATTTATAATTATACATCTCAAATTGATCAAACCATCATTCTATATATAACACATAATACGTGTGCGCATGACGTCATCATTTTCACAAATTCGCTTTTTGGAAATCGTTTTTTTTTTGTATGTTTACACGGAGACGATAACGGCATAGTTTTCAAAAACTTGCACTTTGAAACCCGTTTTCAAAAGTTTGTGTTTTCAGGCCCCAAAACGCCGTTGTCGTGTAAACAAACAGCCAAAACGCATAAAAAGTTTTCAGTTTTTAGTTGAAAACGTTGTCGTGTAAACGGCCCCTAAAACCGTAACCTGATGACACAGACTGAGTCCAAAAATGGGAAAATGCTGCCTTTGGAGAATGTATAATGAGGTAGGATGAAATAAGGTGATTTTTAAACTGTTCAGAGACCAGTTTCCTTAGGAGTTCCATTCATCCATAAATGCTGTTGTTTAAACCATTAACTGATTAGACAGCTGCCTTCCTTTTCGGATGCAGCGAAAGTTTGTGTAAAACAGCCTTAACAAAATTGTAGCTCCAATCCTGGCATCCTCTGTTGGTGTTGTTGATTTTGTTGTTACTATTGAATCACGTGTACCAACAACATCAGAAGAAAAACGGTCAATCCTAGGCAATGTCAGTATGGGGGTTACTTTTGTGAATGCGAATGCAAAAGAGGAAAAGTCTGCTCAGGTGTCCTGTTCCTCTTAAGAGTTCTCATCTAGAAAGTTACTATAATTTTTTAATTTTATTTATTACACATTTCATATACAGTGAAATTCTTTTTTTCACATATCCCAGCCAAGCTGGGGTCAGAGTGCAGGGTCAGCCATGATACAGCACCCCTGGAGCAGATAGGGTCAAGGGCCTTGCTCAAGGGCCCAACAGTGGCATCTTGGCAGTGCTGGGGCTTGAACCCCCGACCTTCTGATCAGTAACCCAGAGCTTTAACCGCTGAGCTACCACTGCCTACTAACAGAAAAGTACTGGGACTGTAGGTGGGAAAGGGCCTTATGTTATTCCAAAGACAATTTTTTCCCCCCTAAGCATCAAAAAGCAAACTTGCTTCACCACTGAAACAACTTTGCTTTTCAGCTGATGCCATCAGGTCATATCTAGAAGGGAACCATTTGGCTGGGATAGTCTTGTGAGAGTCACATTTTCTGTTACTAAAGTTAGGTTTAGAATTGGGGTTTGGGCCTATGGTTAATAAAATATGCATTTCAGTTTATTGTATTGCAGTATTTACATCTAAAATTACAACTGGCTTTTCGTGCCTCTCTGTGGACTTTGATGACACTTCCAGCTTCGGCCACTGGGGGCAGTCATTTGAATTTCAATAAACAGACAGATTTCAGCAGCAGACCTCCTGTTGCCAATCTTTTGCTAATTATTATTATTTATTATTTTTATTAATAAAACTGAAATAATGCAGGCTATTGGCATATGCCACTGATTAACATGGTAACATGGTTAACTTCTGAACTCATGGTAGGACTGTCTTTAAAGTTTTATAAGTAAATAATAAATTACTTTTTACTTATAGAAAAAAAATGTAAGGGATTTTTACTTCCTGAACCAGACTGTTGCGATCCATTTAATTAAAAAAATTAAACTTGTGTCCAGTCTCTTTGTGTGGCACTAATTTCTTGCAAGTAAACGGCACTTCAGAATATCCATACTTCCCTACTAGATAGTATGCCAAAAACAGTATGCCAATAGAGTAGTATGTCCGAATCCTCAGTATTCATAAAACCGGATGCGAGAAATACTCAGATGACCAACTATTTCCTTGGGAGCTGAGGCAACGTCACATTCAAAATGCTAGATTTATAAATATATGCAGAATAACCACGAGTTGAGCAGCTCTTCTCAATTGTAAGTGCTAAATATACCAAGAAAGTTGTTCCTTGTGCTTAAATGGTGCTTGCTTAGGCAAAACCAGAGTAGATTATTTTTGCAGTTGTTGTTATATCATATATTCGGGTCGCGGGTCAATAATCATGTCCACAGATGAAGTATGTCTGGAATCTACCTATGCTACTCACATGCATACCTAAATAACATACTGTTTTACCGGCCGAGAAGTGTGTTCTTCATTAAATACAGAACATACATGATTAATCACCGAAAACTGTGTGAAAAAAAAATTATCGATTCACAGCCCTTATAAATATGTAAGGAATATTTACTGTTTGGTTTAAATGGCAGGTTATGTCTCAAATGAATTACCTCAGGTGTCAAAATGAATCGCGAAGACACCCCAGCCGTGATAATGCGATCATAAATGGTAAATTTACTTCCATCGCAAGTAACCTTTACTAACAGTTGATTCAGTTGTTCACTTTTATTTGGAATGATCTTTCGAGTGGCGTCCCCTTCACAAAGGCGCAAAAATTCAATTTAGAAATCGCTCCGAGTTGCTTTCAATGATCCATTGGGCCTAATCCCAACTCTAATGAGCTGCCTCACTGTCTCCTGTCTACATAGGCAGCTGTCTTCTATGGCAGCATTCTAACTGAAATGGAGCCTCATTTGTTTCCGATTTGGAACACTCTTCATAGCCACACTGTGCATCATTTAAATACACATAAGGCTGTCTTTATTATCTTGCCTTGGTGTTTTTCTGTACTACTGCCTCCTCAGTTTCCCATGAGAGAATATTCTCAAAAGCAGTAGTAAAAAAAAATTAAACAGACTTAATCCCCACACCACTGAACAGATCCTATTCCTCAACGAAAACGTTTAAAGTCCTCCATTCCCCATTTAATAAAATGTCTACCACCCAGTCCACAAGCACTTTGCTCTAACAAGCTCATTTATTTAAATTTTCATCTAATTTACTGTAAATCTACATGAGCCTAGGTTTAGGACTAAGGTTTGACTAAATGTGAATAAGGCTGTGTTGTTCATAGCAGATTCATTATAATTGCCTATAAATTGTTCTTTTCATTCAAAACTGTTCATTAATTCAAGTGCACAGCATGATACATGTCAGACTAGATACCTTTATTGTTTTGACAAAGTGTTTTTGAAAGTATAAAGAGACTGATTTATTAGATAACCCTAAAAAACTCTCCGCTGCTTTGCAGTCTTTTTTTCTGTGTGTGGATTTTCTCCCCTTTTCTCCCCAAGTTGCTTAAATATTGTTATCATTTGTTAATAATAAATTATTATTGAATTTTAGACACAACAGTAATATTTCTCAATCGTGCACCTTTAACTTTAAAACCTTCTGGCTTTTATTTTGACATTCTAAACTTTCCAGGAAGTATTTGTCTTGTGTGGGCAAGTTCACAGTAGTTTAATTCGCCTCTTATTCAAATTCTGGTCAAATGCTCCTCCTGTGCCATTCTAAATGCATATTATAAGTGAACCGAACTATTGAGCGTCTACATCTGAGATGTTGTTCGTGAGTAGCGCTCAAATATTGCACACTGCATGAAGGCTTAAAACAGCCGTAAGTGTGTGTGTAAACAATCACTAACGTGCTGATGCTGCACATACTATATATTTACTTATTAAACACAGCCTTTTGTGATTCACAGAGCTATCGCACGTCTTCAAGTGGCTTTGAATAAAATGCACAAGTCATATGAACTGCTTTAATGTTTTTTTTTATGGTTCTTTTATGTCATTTTTGGAGTTTGACAGTAACAAACATGACTGACACACAGTATCGGGTTTGGATCGGGCTCATTGGACCGATACCTGATCCGTCTAAAAACGTCAGTATCGGAGCCGATACCGATCCAGGTATCAGATTGGTGCCATCCAGAGTACATATATCAGCTTAATTTAAAGAAGCAATTCTGAGACAGGGATGTGCTTGTAACACAAAGTTGAATGAAAAGCCTGTTTGTTCAAGAGGTAGAATTTTAATAAAACTTTTTTCCATTACATAAATGTTGAAAAACACAAGAAAAAGTGTGTTTTTACCTACTTTTAAATTCAATTAAATTCTTTAATTCTTATATTGGATTCTACCAAAGAACTAATCCATGAGCTTGACTGTACATTACAGTTTATGCATAGATTATGTACAAAATGTACATAGTACATTCACAGTAGTTTGGAAGGTTTTTAAAGTTGATTTAAAGAACATAAAAAAATCCTGAAGAAATGTATTTGTTGAAATGACTTTTGCCTTGATTTGAAGGTTGTTGTTTTTTTCATGTTATCCTTCAACATCAACTAATTCTTGTGTCATCACAACGTAGAAGTATTGTCTTTCATTTGTATTAATGATAGTAATGGTCCAGTCACTGATGTTGATGTAATTTTATTCTTACTGAATAAATTGACTTCTTATTGTTTACTGGTATGGTTTGTATCTTAGCTGTTACTAGATTGCTAATATTACAAGCTAACAACCTCGCACCATGTCAATACAGCCCAACAAAACTCAAAACCAACAAAACCTTTATCATCAAAGTAGTTTCAGTGTTTAGTTCAATTGAAAATTAATTTGATGGCTTTAGTGTGGTGCTAACCGCTAGCATAGTCTGTTCAAGAGTAACCTTTAATATATTTCTAGCTCCAGTCACATAATTAAATATAATTGCTCATAAATGTTTATAGTCCTTAGAACTAATGTTACAAGTTACAACATAATGCTAACCACTAGCATAGTATATTTAAAGCATTTTTACATATGTTATGTTCATAAATGCATTCGTTTGTCAGCTTGCTGTAGTCCATGAAGACTAAAAATAAGGTAATAACTGGATAGAACGTTTATTTTATTTCAGTTCCATTTGGTTTAAAAAAGGACAGATCATATGTTGAGTAAAATTGTTTTGGGGTTGATATTCCCACATTTCCAGCTTTGTGTCAGGAATCATTATATTAATTTTCTCTGCCAAAAAGGAATTTAATTCAGGCATCTATGAAAATTAAATGTCATCATAAAGTTTACTCTTCTCCAAAAGGGCTCACATTTTGTACTCAATATTTTCAGCTGTGTGGACTGTAATCTTATCTATAACATACAGTATAGAAACTATTGAAGTTAAGAAAATGTGTTTTATCATTTAGGAGTTTAAAAGGTCATGAAATACAATTAAAAGATCATCTCACCACAGTTTTGAAAATATACCCTTTAATTTACATTCAAACTTTTCTTGCAGGTGAATTTGAAAGTGTGAAATTTTGTAAACATTACAAAATAAAACATAGCAAGGGCATGGTAGTCAGTATCCCTGTATTTATAAGGCTTTTTTAAAATTAATTTCTGCAAGTTGCCTTACAAAAATCACGAGTTCATTGTACATTTGACACAAACTTGCCACTGATCATTTTCACATGCAAATGAGCTTTGCAGCAAACTTGCGGCAAATTGTCCATTGTTGCCAAAGGTTTGTTGCAGGTTCACCGCTACCGGTGAAGAGATGCAAACTTCTGGCAAACATTTGCAGCGAATCACAAGCTCATTTCCATGTGAAAATAGTGAGTGGAACAGGTTTGCCAAAACTACATTTTTTGTAAGACTTGCCAAGATTACCTTGAGATGACATCTTGACATTTCAGCTGCTACTGTTACTGTTATGTGGATCGACTGTTGATGTTTCGGGAAGGTTGTTATGAGCTAATAAATTTATAATAAACTTTTGTAATTCACATGGATTTACAGTTGGATGTTAAAACAACAGAAACAAATTCAAATGTGTGTTAACACCTGTCTGGACTCATTCCCACTCCCCCTTCATCTCCCTGTCTTTTCCTCTTATCGCTCTCTTGCCCTAACTAATTCTTAATTCATAGTATGTATAATATTTGAGGATCACTCAATTCAATTTGATGGAAATTTGTCTTGTAAAATAGGCTTTGCCTATATAGCATCCAGAAGAGGAGCAGAAGAAAACAAAGCGTAAGAAAGTGAAGAAGAGGGAAACATTGCTGTCACACAGGAAGTCGGCATGTTGTTTCCGAGAGTTCCAGTAATCTAGGATTGGACACATTATGCCAACTCGCTTAAAAAAAAAAGCACTAGTCTTTTACTAGTCACTAGTGCCACTGGGGGCAGTGTTTCGAATTTCGTTAAACACTGATTTTAGCTAAAGAAAAGTCAACCTATTATTTCTGATTTCACTGTGAGATCAGTCTGGCTGAGAGAGAGCAAAAGAAAAGCATAGCCAAGAAGGGGTAGGTAGAGAGGAAGGAAACATTGCCAAGGAAAGAGAAGATGGAAATATTGCTCAGGAAGAAACTACACCATTCTGGGAAGGCTATCAGTGCCAGTCACAAAAAGAAAGTACATAATCAATCAAGATGAACTAAAAAGAAGGATCATGACAAAAAACATGTAAAAAAGCCTGATTAGGGTTTGTATTTGCTCCATCTAAAAGTTATGGCTATTTTCTGTTCTATTCATTTAGACATGGTGTTCCTCTTCAAGGAACACAGGGAACAGTGATCAAAAAAAGCCAAGACCAAACTGAGCATGTTCTCTGCATGGTTTGACCCAGGAGCTGCAAGCTATGCATGGGAGACACGTAGGGTTGCTACTGTATCATCCCGTATTTAAAGATGAATTGATGCGTCCCGTATCAAATAAATAAGGGACACGATTTTTCCAGTATTTAAGCTGGTCCGATAGAGTCAACGCGAAATCATTTAAGATCGTTAATTTAACCTTTGTGGTGAACAATCAGACCAGATGACATTCCAGGGGCCAGTTTATGGCAAAGCCCCTCCCTTACTGTCTAAGCAAAGAAGAGTGGCTCCATTTTTAATTGGATCATGGCAGGAACAACATAAACAAATGCCAAGCACAGACATCAGATAAGCTGCTCAGACAACTACCATATACTTCAGAAAGTAAGACCCCAGACCTTCCAACCCGTTGGGAAAGACTTGTCATTGGTCCATGAGTGGGTTCTTAGCAACCTCTCAAACCCCCCATCCTAAGGTTTTCCCTAAGACCAGATGTGAGAAGGACCATAAAAATTCTTCAAGACCTCTCGAAGCAGCATTAACTTACTATGTGGCAAAAGCTGAAACACAGAAGCCACAAAAGACAAATCTTTCCAAACAAACTTTTACTCCTCACATGGACACCAACTGCAACACGTCCACTCCATGTTTGTTCACAGAACTGTTTATGTAAATTGCAATTAACTGAACTATGGTGGTATAAATTAATGCATGCATAATATGTAATCTTTCAATATCATGCTTGGTCTCTATATCTTCAGAGAAATGCCAAGAGTATTTTTGAAGAGGTTTGGAAAAGGAACAATGCATAGATGAAACTTTAAAGACATTGTATTAACTATATACTTTAAAATATGCAAATGTTCCACACAGAGAAGGGATGGTGAGCCACACTGTGTGGGCCCCTCCGATGTCAGCAGCCAATCATAATCCTGCAACAATAAGAACCAAACTGAAATCTCCTCCTCATCAGGAAGGTATAAAGCATCCTTACAATCAGTCACACCTTTGTTCTGAGTTCCCAGTGGTTCGAGTTAGGGAGCAATAACAGGGTAATAATCATTTTTCTGAATCTCTGGCCTGGGTGGTAGGAGATGTAACAGGATACGAACCATCCAGTGTGCTAAGTCTCCGCTTCACAGAGAGAGAGAGAGAGAGAGAGAGAGGATACCAGATCACCCAACATTCTTATTGTCCATACGAGAGACAGAAGAAGATCAACCAAGTACCAAGTCTCACTACAAGAGACTATTGCAATGGCAAGTTCAGAATCCCCATACCAGGGAAATAACTACAGCGACAAGGTTAAGCTCTGGCGAGCAAACCTTCTCTTCATGTTTCATGCACCTGCGTGTTCCAGATGATGAATCTTGCACTAACGTAAGGGCTGTATATCTGCATGTTCCAGATTGCAAGAACCCTCTTGGTGCTTCCAGAAGATCAGTATTCCTCAGCTCCTTTGTGTCCAAAGCTGTTGAAATGGAATCCAGCTCCTTCCCCACTGTAACGTGGCCCTGAGCCCCAGTGGAAGATGTTGCCGTCACTGAACTCAACGATCGATCAAGGAGAATGTAAATATCACTACTAAACCTCTTTCCAGAGACCTTGGCATTAGTGTATACTATCAGTTTATGATTATCTTTTGTTCCTTAGATTGCATAACCTGTGTATCAAATGTCTAGCAAATAAACTGAGTTATTTGTTTAATCAGGAATAAGGTTTTCACCTTATTAATTAACAGAGAAACAGCAATTTATCTTTCCATAAGATAATAGTCAGACTTTGCCATTGCTACATCCAATTCAACCACTTACATCTTTCCATCCTGTGCACTTTATTTACCTATTCATTTATTTTATCTTTTAGCATATTAGTACCATTTTGTATTTTTTGTTAATTTTGTTGTTTATCTTTTTGAAAATAAAACTAATTTTATTACAACTGCGTGTTCCTTGTGTTGATGATACAGAAGAGCTCTAAAGGGTTAGGCTGCTCTCGTATCCTTCAGATTATTCAGATGACCAACTCCCTCCAGTTTACATAATTTTAATTTATTGAATGGTCCATTTGGATCAATCTTTTACTGTTAAGGTTAAACTACTTAGCTGGTGCCCCGAGGATGGAGGGAGGGGCCGTATGATATTAATAATCACACACACATACACCTTAAGTGAAGTGTGATCAAAAATCACCACATACTTTGGTGTCTTGTGTGAAGCCCAGTTCATTTCAGTTGGTGCCAGGGTGATTCTCACTACGCCTTGATATTCATTGTAAATTGTGCCTGCAACGGGTAAGGGACCATCTGATAAGTCCACACTTTGAGCTAAAACATGCTATAACTGTAAGGGTAAGGGACCATCTGAATACGTCAGCCAACGTGAGCTTTGCAAAACTCTTCATTGTTGCCAATGGTTTGCTGCAGGCTCACTACCGGTGAACAGCTGCAAACATCTGGCAATCATTTGTGATGAATTATGCTGCTATCGGAATTATCCTACTTCCCACTTCTGAAGTGGTAATTACTAGTATGTCACGTACAAGTGCTTTGTTGGTGGAAAGAACAGGGAACATGGAGGATACCAGGTTCATTCCTATGTATTTCTTTGGAAACTCTTCCCGTACAAAAAATCTAAACTAGCCACAAACTTGCCGCAAATTTGCCGCTTGCTATTTTCACATGCAAATGAGCTTTTGATTCACTGCAAATGTTTGCCAGAAGTTTGCAGCTCTTCGCCGGTACTGGTGAACCTCCGGCAAACCTTTGGCAACAATGGACAATTTGCCGCAAAGCTAATTTGCATGTGAAAATTATCTGTGGCGAATTTGCGTCAAATTTGGGGTGAACTCTCGATTTTCGTAAGGGCTATTTTGACATTGTAATGTTTGGATATTATCAAGACGCTCGATCGGCTCATCTGGTCATAAAATCTCCCCCTTCTTCACACTAAATCACTAGCCTGGCTCCAACAGTCTACAAGACAATGGTCACTAAAAGACCCTTTGTCACATTAGTTGCCTTTGCAGATGCTAAACAGAAACATCTCCAAGTCTCTCCTGTAACTTCAAAGGCATGGGAGTCCTAAAAATCTTGATCAAGTGATAATTTGTAACAACAGCGAAGAAATCCTGTTGTGTATATTTTTATTGTGCAAGGGCAGCAAAGAAATCCTGCTGCACACTATTGTGCAGTTGACTGACACAAAAAGATCTGCTGGGATCTAAATTACATTGTATACTTGTGATCGTTGCAGTAAATCGGCCATTAAGAAGAGACTAAATCTCACTCTAAATGCCTTCAGGTTTAATCACGACTGAAGTAGGGTAGGTCGCAACCCCTCTGACTAACACCAGAGGGCAGTCGGTTCAAGTGTTTAACACTCTTCAAATTACACCTCCCAAATTCACTTTGGTGTGGGCTCGCCCACGCCACCTTGTGGGCATTTTTGGTTAGGTCTACTTTCTTCTTTCTCTCTCCTGTTATTTCATTCGAATTGTTTCAATTTTCCCTTTGGTTATTTTATTTTTGTTTACTATTACAATTATCTTCATTTCTTTCCTTTTATTATTGCTATTATTTGGTATTATTCAGTCTTTTGCCTCTCTTTACACACTTTATTATTTAAATTTGGTTTAAACAAAGTCAGAATTTAAATTAAAATTAAGTTTCCTTTGGTCAGCCATCTGTGTTTACTTACAGGTAGCACTCCCCCTAGTGCTCGGGTGGTGAAGCGCCAGTTGTCTTCAGGTGGGGTTCCGGTGAATGGAGTCACCTCCCCTGATGTGCCTGACACTGGCTGTGTGTGAATTTCAGACGCCTCTGTCCTCGTACCATTGGCAGCGGCACACAGACCGACATAAGCAAATGGGCACTCCAGGTGAGGAGTCAACCAGGCCAGCTGACACACAAGGGCAGCTTTGGTTAATTACCCTGATTAGGGTTCCGCACCGATGGAACCGCCCATTTGGAGCGGCTGGCCCCCAAGGCAGCCGACTCCAAAGGGGTTTCAGGGGAAACCCAATTTTGGCCGTGCAGTCTGGACATTGACATGCCTTACCTGACTGCTGCCCAGTTGTGCTAAAAATCGTGGCTGTTTGAGTGGTCGACACTGTGTTATAAAGGGGGACGAGGGGCCCGAGGACACCGCAGTCAAGTGCTCGGAAGAGTCAGGGAGGTTGACCTCGCCACTGATTCTCACCTGAGTGACCTCAGTTCACCCCCAGGCATATTAAATGATATACAGCCCATTCACTTTTTATAAGCCAAAGAGTATTCGATCTTTCCTGGTTGTTTAAGTGTTTGGCCCATCCTCCCTCTCTTAAGCCATACCATCTCCCTTGGCGTTATAACTCGACAGCACCCCCAATCTGTCGGTCCTGTCATAAACCCTAGCAGTGGTAGTAAGCTTAGGCCTTTTCTTCCCTCTATCTCATTCTGTGTTCTTATTTTATTTTATCTTATTTTTTTATTATGTAGTTGTTTGTGTTTATGTTCTGTTCTGTTTGTTTGTTCTGTTGTGTTTTTGTTTTCTTTCAGTTCACATAGAGACCGAACATATGAGAGCCATCAGGGAAAGCTGAATAATAGATTGACGACCCAGGCAGCCAAAGTCATTAAGTGACCCACTAGGCTACCGCCCTCTCAATCATCTTTATTTAGACCCGGTGCTCACCCACACAAATCGGCCACACCTGGCCATTCACGGCCAAGATAATAGGTGTCCAGCCTACATCCCACTAACTGTCTGCACCAGTTAATCAAAACCACACACACACAGCTTATATAATCACATATTATTGTAGCTCGCTAACTCTGCACGGACTTGCATTGGCCTTTATGTGCTGTTTTTCTCTGGCCACCAGTGAGCCAGTATGTCCCAATCATTCAGTCCTGCCGCCCACTGGGATCACCAAGAGGCCTGGCTGAGCACCATGACCAATGCCCTCCTGCCCAAAGCCACCAGTGACCTACAGCACCTGAGCCAGGGGCAGCTGGACAATGACTTGAACAGGCTGATGGCCCACGATCTGACCCAGAGCTACAACCACAAAGAATGGGCCAAGATCATCTGGGGCCTAGCCCACAACCTCATCGTCCAGGCAAGGCTAAGTGAAAAGAACAGCATCCACCTGGAGCAAGAAGCAGCAGCGTTAAAGCTCCAGGCCGAGGAGGCCCAGAGGAACCAGGCACATGCTCAAAGTTGCCTAGATCAGCTAACCCTCAAGGCCCAAAACCGGCGAGGGAGAGAGGATGAAATGGACCCAGAGCTACAGGAGGAAGTGGAGAGACTCCAAAGTGACCTGGCAGATCTTCGTGTAGAGACAGAGCACAGAAAGCAGTTGGAGAAGGAAGCCAGAGAGGAACTAGATGAAAAACTCACAACAAGCTGAAGCTCTCCTGGTGAGAGCAGAGACTGAACTAAAAGAAAGGGATGCTAGGGCCAAGGCCTGTGAAGGCCACCTGCAAACGGCCCAAGCTGAAATCCATGCCCTGGTTCTGCAAAGAGATTTAAAATATGAACTTGACACTGTTCACAGAGAACTGAAAAATTCTTACAGACTGCAATGTGACCAGAAAGGGGAAACACACACCACAGAATTCCCCTGACCAGTGGGCACAGGCCTCCCAGTCAAGAGTCTCTAGTTCAAAAGGGGGGTGAAAGCCCACTGCTAAATATGTCACCAGCCAGCATCCAAGAACCCCCATCAGCAGCAAGGGGTGGGAGCCCTTCCAGAGAATCCTTGCCACTAGTCATGGCATGGCTCCCAAAGAACTTGACAAGCTGGCCAGAAACATCCCTACTTTCACCCTAAACCCTGCAGGAGGCCACAATGTACATGCCTACCTGCAGGACATTGACTTTCACTTGCAAACTGTGGCCAATGTGACCACACAAGACAGATTGTATCTGCTCCAAATTACCTCCAGCCTTGATGTGTGAAGTTTCCTAGATCAGCAACCAGAAACTGTCAAATTCGACTACCAGCAGCTACAACAGGCCTTGATTAGAGGGTTTTCTGACCCTGAATCAGACCAAGGACTCTTCACTGCCATGGACCTTAAACAGGGCTGACATCAAACCCCACAGGCCTACTACAACAGACTCCGACGGGCCTACTTCGGAGCATGGAACGAGCCAGGAATGGAGGAGGATTTCAACTTCAGAACTCTGTTCCTCTGGAATCTGCATCCTGCAGTGAGCCACCACTTAGGGGTCCTGGCCTGCCCACGTAGTATGTCCACCCAACAGCTGCGGGACTTAGCCCATAAGGCCTATGCCAAGCAAAAGACTGCTTCTAAAAAGACTGTGAAAAATCCAACAATTTGCCCTGTCTCTGATCACGGTTCAGAGCTGGCTCTAGAGGGTGCACAACAACACCACAGTGATAGGTTTTTCAGCAGAGAGTTAAGACCATTCCCAGCCAGCAGAGAGCAGCACAACCGTGATGGTGCCCGTCCCAAGCACCAGACCGGGCGATCCAAAAGACCCTGGGACAGGCCACATACATTGAACATCCCAAAGGGTGGAGCCACGTGGGAAGCCGGCCGATGGCCCAGGAATAGCCAACCCCCATCGACCAGAGCATCCAGCAGCGGAACCCCTCTCGACATGCAGAACAGTGCAGCTACATCTGAGTCAGCAGAGATCCTGAGATATTTAAAAGAACTCATCCAGAAGAAACCCTGCAAGGGAGACAGAAAGGACAGGCCAGATTCCTTATGACTAAGTGTCTGAAACCAACATCCGCCCTGACTGCCCTCCGACTGAACCTAGCACCCAGATCCCTGCTAACCAACCACTGACCACAGAACCAGCCATCCCATCACCACGTAACAGCGTCCCCCAACCACCTCAGCTGATGGCTGCACATCCAGAGCAAGCCAATACACTTCATCGCACCATCAACCGAAACCCCAAGATACCAGAAAGTGCTGTTTTGGTTATCTGCCTCCCTAACGAGCCAAATGAGACCAGCCCTAACTGCCTATCAGTCACCACACAAGCCCGGTACCAAGACTCCTGGGGAACCCGATTGAAAAGGGGGTGGCCAGGAAACTACCTAACCATCACATTGGAAAATGAGGTGAGACTGGAAGCCCTGGTAGACACTGGAGCCGACCTCACCTTAATGTCATCCCAACTCTTTGACAGACTCCGAGCTGAAGTTAAGAGACAAAAACGAACTCTTAAATCCCAAAAATGTGAGCTGAATGTAAACTCATACAGCCAAAACGAGGTCCAACTTGAAAAGATAGCTCCCATTCACCTGACCATTGGTCCTATGAGCCTGATACACCCTGTGTACATATCACCAATGGACACATACCCCCTCCTCATTGGCAAAGATCTGCTAAATCGCTTCGAGCCTTTGTTGGACTTTAGACAGCTGAAAATTTGGGCTCAAGTGCGAGAACTTCTGCCTCTCCAGCCACCCAGATCACCCGAGCCAGACTGTCAGGTCACAAAGGTTGCGGGAAATCTCACAGCCAGCCACGGGAACACCGTCTCCGACCCAGAGCAAGGTTCAAGGTCGCTACTCTGCACTTTTCAACTCACCAAAGACTCTGACTCCTACTGCCCCCAGGTCATGGCAGACCTACAGCTGAATGATGTAACAACAACAGACATCATACTTGCCACAGTCGCCTTCGGCTTGCTCACTGGGGTTATAAATACAATTTTTATTTAATTACTTATTTTTAAACAATACACAATCGTATTTTATCAAACTACACTATGATGACTCTAAGACATTATAGATATTACAGTTTTATCTTCTGTTAATGCCTGATCTTCTGTAAAGCTGCTTTGAAATGATGTGTGTTGTGAAAGGCACTATACAAATAAAAATGACGTATACAAGAGCGGGCTGAGAACACAGCCCTGCGTGGCTCCAGTGTTGAGGGTCAGTGATGAGGAGATGTTGCTGCCTATTCTAACCACCTGGCATCTGCTTGACAGGAAGTCCAGGATCCAGCTGCACAGCGAGCTGTTTAAGCCCAGAGCCCGGAGTTTCTCATCTAGCTTGGAGGGCACTATGGTGTTGAATGCTGAGCTGTAGTCTACAAACAGCATTCTCACATAGGTGTTCTTTTTTTCCAGGTGAGAGAGAGCAGTGTGTATTGTAGATGCAATGGCATCATCAGTGGAGCGGTTGTTGCGGTAAGCAAACTGCAATGGTTCTAGAGAGAGAGGCAGCACAGAGCAGATGTAATCTCTGATTAATCTCTCAAAGCATTTGCTGATGGTGGGGGTCAGATCAACAGGATGCCAGTCATTTAAAGTGATTTTTGATTGCTTTGGAACAGGCACATTGGTGGATGTTTTAAAGCATGTGGGGACTACAGACAAAGAGAGGGAAAGGTTGAAAATGTCCGTAAAAACACCAGCCAGCTGGTTCGCGCACGCTCTGATGACGCGGCCCGGAATGCCGTCTGGGCCCGCGGCTTTGCGGATATTCATCCGTCGGAAGGATCGGGTTACATCCACTACAGAGACGGAGAGTGAACTAACCTCTGTAGCTTCGGCCGCAAGAGCTTTCTCCGCAAGGGCGGTGTTATTTCCCTCAAAACGAGCATAAAAATTATTTAGCTCATCCGGGAGAGAGGCAGCGGTGTTCATGGCGGAGTTTTTATTCCCTTTAAAGTCCGTGATGATGTTAATTCGCTGCCACATGCTTCTAGAGTTGGTGGTGTTAAACTGTCCTTCAATCTTGTTCCTGTACTGGCGTTTTGCTGTTCTGATAGTTTTTCTGAGGGCATAACTGGCTTGTTTATGCTCCTCCGCGTTCCCGGAATTAAAAGCGGAGGTCTGCACATTAAGTGCCGCGCGAACATCGCAATTTATCCATGGCTTCTGGTTCGGATAGATCCGTGTTGTTCTGGTCGGAAAGACGTCCTCTATGCACTTTTTGATGAAACACATTACGCTATCAGCGTAAAGCTCGATGTCGTCATCAGAGGCGGACCGGAAGATCTCCCAGTCTGTGTGATCAAAACAGTCCTGTAGCGTAGAGTCTGATTGGTCCGACCAGCACTGGATCGTTCTGAGGGTGGGTGCTTCCTGTTTCAATTTCTGCCTGTAAGCGGGCAGAAGCAGAATTCAAGAGTGATCCGATTTGCCAAATGGTGGGCGGGGGAGGGATTTGTAGCCATCCCGGAAGGGAGAGTAGTAATGGTCCAAATCCTGGTCCCCTCGTGTGTTGAAACTAATGTGCTGGTGGTATTTTGGTGTGACTGATTTGAAACTGGCTTTATTAAAGTCCCCGGTCACAACGAACGCGGCCTCAGGGTGCGCGGTTTCCTGCTCACTTATACTCCCATACAGTTCCTTGAGTACCCGGTCTGTGTCGGCTTGTGGCGGGATGTACAGAGTAGTGATAATGACCACTGTGAATTCCCTCGGTAGCCAGAATGGTCGACACAGAAGCGTGAGAAATTCCAGATCAGGAGAGCAGCAAGACTTGATAGAATGTACGTTCCTCTGATCACACCAGGATTTGTTGATCATAAAACATACACCACCACCTCTGCTTTTACCTGAGAGGTCTTTCGCTCTGTCTGCTCAGTGCACGGAGAACCCCGGGGGTTCAATGGCTGAGTCTGGAATCTCCACAGGCATCCAAGTTTCCGTAAGGCAGATAATGCAGCAGTCCCTCGTCTCTCATTGGAAAGAGATCCGTGCTTTCAGCTCACAGAGCTTGTTGTCCAGTGACTGAACATTTGCCAGTATAATACTGGGTAACGGGGGTCGATTTGCACGGCGTCTTACTCTGATGAACGCCGGCTCTGTTTCCCCTTTTCCTTTTGCGTTTCCGCATCCAGGCTGCCCAGACAAAGGGCTCCGCTTGCGTGTTTGTAAACAGCGGGTCGGCATTGAGGAATTTGAAGTCCGGTTTACGGTGTGAAATTGCTAAACCAATGTCCAAAAGTGTTTGTCTGTCGTAGACAATAAGGCAGACAACATCCAAGACAAAAAACATAAGAATTGTAAACAAAACAAACAAAACACTACCATGTTGTGTCGGAGCTCGCAACACAGCAGCCATACTCGGCGTTGTAAGTACGTATAGAGTCCTCTATATGTACTTATAATTAATTATAACCTGTTATAATTATCTATCTATCTATCTATCTATCTATATATATATATATATATATATATATATATATATATATATATATAT
Source organism: Myxocyprinus asiaticus (assembly GCF_019703515.2). Lineage (NCBI taxonomy): Eukaryota > Metazoa > Chordata > Actinopteri > Cypriniformes > Catostomidae > Myxocyprinus > Myxocyprinus asiaticus. The sequence goes on from NC_059360.1 coordinate 2,445,637, forward strand.
ATATATATATATATATATATATGTATTTCCCTTTTTGGCTGATTTAAATATTTATGATTAGTCATAACGCCGTATGATTATATATATATATATATATATATATATATATATATATATATATATATATATATATACTGATATATATATATATATATATCCCTTTTGAGCTAATTTGCTACAACATCTTGCTGACGATGATGGTATTTTGGTCAAATACATGCTTTTTTGTTATTTAAAAATGTATAATATGCATAAAATTGCTGATATATGTCAATGTATATGACCGAAACAACAAGCATTAACAATTAACTGTATTTAGAAAAATGAATAAAACCAGTGATTCACTACAGAAACCGTACTCTTCTCCGCCATGTTGAAAGTTTACGTCTCCTCCCAATTTAGAAACTCAGGTATCAAAATTATCTCTGAGTTTCCCAATTGCAATTACAACTTGAGGGGTTGTATGTGTGCAACTTCTGAGTAGGAAACTCGTATTTACGATAATTCTGATGGCAGCATTATCTTCACTCAGTAAATCAAGTATATTAATAAGGTAAGCCATATAATCCAGTTACTGATTCCGATTAAAATGAATTGTTTCTAGGTCAACATAAAAAATAAAAAAATATGTCCCCAAGTCATCACATAGCAGACTTAGCGACTTGCTGCATGTAGCATGTACAGCGCATGTACATTGCTCTGTGCATGCGTCAAGCATGAGGAAGTGTAATTGAGCTTCTCTTATGGACGTGTCAAGGAGACTGCAGATGTCGAGATTTATGTTGAAAAAGAGTTACATTTTGGTCAGATTCTCACCCAAAACCGATTTTATCGCTTCAGAAGACTGGATTTGAATGGATCACCTATATGTTCATATTGGATCTTGAAAGTTTTGGACCCCATTGACTTGCATTGTATGGATATAAACACATCATATCTCAATCAAAATACATTTGTGTTCCATAGAGCACAAAGTCATACAAGTTTGAGATGACATAAGGGTGAGTAAATTATGAGAATTATCATTTTTGGGTGAACTATCCAAGGCACCTCCCTTGTTGACTCGAACATGTCTAACTCTCCAAAATATCAGGATGTGAATGCTTGCATTGTGCCTTGTTCGGACTCATTATTAGAAGGTAGCTGCCTATGTAGACTGTGGACGGGAAGGCAGCTCACTAGGTCTTGGAAAGCCTTTTTATGCAAAGTGTGCATATTTATTCACAGCATTAATGTATGTCTGCTGCACACAGCTTCTGTTTGCCTGACATCTGCTGCGGTCTCTGAACGTGCCCAGCGCGAGTCCTGTCGCAACAGTATGCCACTTGCAGTCTCACACTGAGCTAATTGTTAATGTGAAACTGTGTTTTTATCTTGCATTAGCCACACCTCTAATGACAGACAGCGAGACAGCTACACGTGTCTGCTGGAGTTATCTATATGTCACTGCATCTGGCGCTCAGTGCAGTCCCTGCGGTCACAGACAAAACCCTGAACAAAATGATGAAAAATTATATTATTTCAATGTTACCAATATTTTTAATATATTATCAAAGTCTTTATAATATTTTTATAATAATATTTTTTTTTTTCAATTAATTACAAACTCCTTAAATTCTCTGAGAAACGTACTTTTAGTTCCTGCAAGAACTCGAAGGACTGACAACTGTTCCTTCAGTAACTCCATCATAAGTGGAAAGGCCTTGAGGCTCTTGAAATACATCTTGACGTTCCTTGAGTACATAAATAGGATATTTGAGGTTCCTTTAAATGGTGTCTGGAGGATCTCCAGAGGGTCCCGCTAGGCTATTCGATTCCACAAATTTTGGAATCAACTCTGATTCCTGGTTTCAGAATAGATGGAATCGATTCCAAGAGATTATTCCAGACCCATTTGCTCGATTCTTAAAAAACACCAGTAGGGCTAAGTGAAATATTATAATAAACAGTGCAATATAAAGTATACTTTACACAATTTTTGATATATGTATATATATATATATATATATATATATATATATATAACAAGAGATCTTGATATTTAACTTGTTCCATACCTTGAATAAGTGCTGTAAAGGTTATTCCGGAATGTGTAGTAGTTTAGTGGTCAAGGAAATAAACATGAAGCCAACATGTCACACCACCGAGCAGAGTTGATTCCCCTCAATTCCCAACACCTCAGAATAGAAGAATCGATTCTTTTTAGAATCAACTCCCACCCCTTGGTGTGGCTTATGAAGAACCCCAAATGGCATTTTAATTTTTACAGAGTAAAATGTATTCTTCTGCATTTCACTAAAGACAGAAAGTCATACAGGGACTTGACACCGTTTCAAAAAGCAGTGAAATGTCTAGATGTGGCATGCAAGGCATCAGCACAGACTTGTCAAACACATGCACTAATATCTTCTCATAGCAGCCCAAATGAGCCATTACAACGGCTTTCCGTCATTTCCTCCATCTGCCAGGACTTCATACGGGAGCGCTGAGGAGCAGATGGAGCAGAGGAGCTTTCATTGAAGTGAAGCCAGAGGAAATGGAGGAGAACCCAGGAGCACAGGTGAGGAGAAACCAGCCATGATAACGTGTGTAACAAAGCTCCTGCAGGTGTTGCGGGGATTCACGCAACAAACTGTGAAATGCAATCTTTTCCTTATAAACCGCTGCAGTTGATCTCAGAGACCTGCGACACTCGGTCGTACGTGCATGTACACTGAATGCAAATGGAAGAGGTGGTGTAGCTCGTTCTCATTTCACTCTGCCAGATGTAATCTCATAACCTTGGCTGCATAAAAAAATAAAACAGTTGGTAAAAAAAAAAAAAAAAAAAAAAAAAAAAAACTCAGGGAGAGGAGGCCAAAAAGATGCGACTGTGAGGTGAGAAAACAGTCTCTCTACAGCAACTGCCTCACACAGAAAAAGACAAATAACTTTAATAGTATCCTTTAACATCTCCTTAACCTCTCTTGCCCAGCTGCACGGGACTCCCCTCCCCTTGCCCTGGGCCCCGCTCCCTCGGGAACTGTTTGATTCTCCTGTCAGGGGGGCCGCAGGCGGTGGGCCACTGATGAGCTGCTCAGGCCACCGTGAAATGCGGCATAACCTGCCAGTATGAGCGGGCACGGCGAGATTGCCGTATTTACTTTTTAATCTGGTCGCCTTAATACACACGATAAAAACTATGTCACATTAGATGGTGACAGATGGGCCCGGAGATGTTATTGCTGGTGCGGGGTCCGCAGCTGGGGGGGAGGAGAGGGGAAATGTGCCGTTGCGGGATGGTGCAGTGAGCGTGTTTGGGGGGATGGGTGAGAAAACGGCAGGAGGGAGGCGGGTGACCGTGCTCGCCCCAATCACGATAATTTTTCATCACTCCAGTTACATTGTTGAGTGCGCTGCTACACATAAATGTGCACACACACACACACACACACACACACACACACACACACACAAACACATACACACACAGCTTCAGTACTGCCAGTTTAACAACATCAGTTAGATAAAATGAGGTGCTTTTATGGGTCTGCCTACACACAGACTATTTCTCGGCCGTCCTTCGGGGTTTATACAAGGCCTTGACTGTTTAGAATGGAATACAAGCGTACTGCATACTGCATAGTATATGTATGCTTACTACTTTTTGTAAAAACTGTACGTATTATGCAGCGATAAACATTTCAAACAGCAGTCTGCTACATTGTTCAGTATTCCATTGTTTATGATTTAATTTCCATGACCTTAGTAGTTGTTTATGATAACTGGATTTTTAGAACCAAAGAGGTCTATAATATCTGAAGAGAGCTATCCGTTAGCATTCTCATTCATCTCAATGGTTTTTTTTTTTTTGTGTGTGTTTTTTTTTTTACTGTGGCAGCTGCTGCATTTTAAAATTGGGGAAACACAGACCATGATTTGCCCCCAAAGCTGCTCAAACTACTACTCTTTGTAATTTCATAGCAAAAATAATTAATTTCAAAACTGTTTTTACAACAAAACAAGCAAAATATTAAATTATGAAAACTGAAATGATATGTCAGATTGCACAAAACAGCCCATGTGTCACTGAGCCAGTGAACACTGTGTACTCGGGCAACAGTGCTTTTACAATTCATAAGCTGTCAGTTGTGTACATCAATGGTTCAATTATTGGCCATTTGTTGCAAAGTCCTGCCTAGAGAGAGCTTGACCAATCATCATAAAGAGCAGGTAAATATAGTTAGTCATCTGGGCATTCAATGCATTTTTGAAAATCTACATAAAAACAAATCTACACAATATATATGTAAACTACTTACTGCAGAAATAGTACACGTATGTATGCTATTCTAAATAATAGTCCTAATTAGTGGTTGACCAATATATTGCTGAGGCAGATAAATCGGCCGATATTCAGTATTTTTTAATTATTGCATCAGCCAAGACTTTTTTATGTCTGAGACATGTAAACGACCAATCACAGTTTGTTTTGTAGTTAACTGACATTGTATTAGTACAATAATAGACCGCCGTACAACAACGTCTCATTTAAACTGTTCAGCGTTTCAGAGCTGTGACAGATGCGCAGGAGATCATGAGATCTCCTCAACAGTTCCCTGTAACTTTTATCTGTGTTGTCTAATGATATAAAGGCAAATATCAATAAAACTCCTATCATATACTGTCCACAAATATGCAGTACTTCTCGAATTTCACAAAACTTCTTCTTTCTTCCTGTGGAGCACTCATATATCTTCCTCTGAAGCTCAGTCTGGATCAAAACTGTGTTCATCTGACTCAAGAATGTTACACGACGGTCAGTCCGTGACACTCCAAACAGGGTTGTGAGGTTTACTTTTGAAATGTATTCCACTACAGATTACAGAATACATGCTGTGAAATGTAATTTGTAACATATTCCGTTAGATTACTCAAGGTCAGTAAAGTATTCTAAATACTTTGGATTACTTTTTCAGCACTGGTAGATTTTTTCACTTGTTTTGACTATAAAAACTCTGCCAGTACAGTAAAATAAAATACACATGTTAGAAATTAATTCTCTGAAAAACCTAAATATCTTATGCAGTGTTGTTTCTAAAACAAGATAAATCTAATTAATCTTGTTTTAAGGATTTTTAGATATTTTTACAGGAAAACAATACAAAAATTATTATCAAGAATATGATTTTTGCCCTAATATCAAAGATCTTACTAGAAAAAAAGAAATCATGAACCAACGTGAATTTTCTTGATAAAAAAATATGATTGTGTCTGGTAACGTGCATGTAAAATGGCTAGAAATAGCATTTAAGCTTAGCGTAAAGCTGACAATTTACACAAGCTTTATTTCTATTTCTTCTGCTCCAAACTTACTTCAAACTTACTTCTCTGTCTGCTCGTATGAATGTAACACATCATAAGAAAGTGTTTCACTGCTGTTCAAATGCACTTTGGATTGTATCATTAAATGAAACAAATGACAATAAAATGCAAAGTAATCTCTTCAGTAATCAAAATACTTTTTTAATGTAACTGTATTGTCATTACCAATGATTTAAATTGTAACTGTAGTGGAATACAGTTACTTATATTTAGTATTTTAAATATGTATTCCCATTACATGTATTCCATTACCCCCCAACCCTGCATGTAAACTGAAAGTGGTCAGTAGATTACTGCTCTCGCTGGATCCGCACGAGCACGTGAGAACAACTTCAAAGTAAAAGTGCTTCATGTGCGCTAAAAGTAAATGTCATATTCACTGTTTTCACCATATGTACAATTAGTATGATTCTGTCTTTTGTGAGAAAATGTGATTGCTAATGCGCACATGCTGTCAGTGGTTGCTGGACTACTGTGTGCACTGTTGTTATTCTTCTTCTTCCTAATATATTACAATTTTTTTACGTGCAAACAAATTATGAAAAGTAGATGACTAAACAGAAACCAGTAGACACTGCCATCTACCATTTAAAACACAATAATAAACTTATTTTTAAAAATTATTTATTTTATTTTTACAAAATTAAAGTTTTGTGTGAAACTGAGTAATTTGTTTTTGCAATTTTATGTTATTTACAACATTAAATTGTGTAAAATATATCAGCAATATTTCGGCCTGTCAGCCACCCTGCTTTCTGGATATCAGCCATTAAAAAACCCATATCTGTCGTAATGTTTAATGTGTGTGTTCATGTATTTCATGTGTTTTATTTTGAAAAGTTTAGTTCCTGTTTCATGTCATGTGTTCCCTTGTCATGTGATGTCCTTTTTTCCCACCATGTTCATGTTCATGTGTCTTGATTTCATTGGTTTATAGTCTCGTTATCTTGTTTAGAGTTCTCAGGTTTTATTGGTTATCTTTGTCATGAGTTCTCCCATGTTCATGTATTTAAGCCTCATGTTTTCCTTTGTCCATGGTCAGATATTGTTGAATGTAACTTTATGTGTGTTTGGTAACATAGTCATTGTTTATAGTCAAGTCAAGTTTATGTCTAGCCAAGTTTATGCCAAGTCAAGTTTATAGTCAAGTTCATGTTTATGTTTCACGTTTATAGTTAAGGTTTTTGGATTTCACGTTTGTTAATAAAATTGCACTTGGGTTCTTCAATTCATCGTCTTCGTCATCATCACTGCCAGTGCCAGCAGCATCATTACAGAAATACCTGACCGAACAATGAACCCAGCAATTCAACTCATCCGCCTACCTCAGGGGAATCATCCCCTGGAGCATTATTTAGAGGACTTCTGCGATCTGGCCTCCCGAGTGGACTTTAATGAGGTCGCCCTCAAAGACATTTTCCGTTTTGGATTGAGTGAGCAAATCTCCGCTTCGATGCCTGGCGGTCGCAGTTCCCTCAGCCTCGCTCAGTATATCGACCTTGCCCTGCAGACACTGGTTCTAAGTTCACTGTGGGGGAGGCAGATGCCGAGCCGGAGTCCCACGTCATGGCCGCCGAACCAGCGTCCCACGTCATGGCCACCGAGCCAGAGTCTCACGTCATGGCCGCCGAGCCAGAGTCTCACTTCATGGCCGCCAAGCCAGAGTTCCTCGTCATGGTCGCTGAGCTAGCACCATCTTTTGTCCCAGATCCTCAGCCTGCTCCATGCCACATCACAGCAACGCCTCAGCCTGCTCCATGCCACGTCACAGCCACACCTGAGCCTGCTCCATGCCACGTCACAGCCACACCTGAGCCTGCTACATGCCACGTCACAGCCATGCCTGAGCCTGCTCCCTGCCACTTCACAACCATGCCTGAGCCTGCTCCATGCCACGTCACAGCCACGCCTGCTCCATGCCACGTCACAGCCATGCCTGAGCCTGCTCCATGCCACTTCACGGCCACGCCTGAGTCTGTTCCACGCCATGTCATGGCCACGCCTGAGCCTGCTCCATGCCACATCACTGCCATGCCTGAGCCTGCTCCATGCCACATCACTGCCATGCCTGAGCCTGCTCCATGCCACGTCACAGCCATGCCTGAGTCTGTCCCACATCTGAGCAGTTGGACATGGAGATGTTTCCCGCCCTTGTACCCACCCTTAGTTCTCATGAGCAGGCAAGGGGAACTTTCAACCCGCCGACCCCACCTGGACCCTCTGAACTCTGGACTCCGCCTTGGCCTGTCGGTCCCTCGACATTGCCTCTGCTCTGCGTTCCCTCAGCTCCACTGTGGTCCTTCAGCCTGTCGGTTTGCCGGGGTCCCTCGTCCCTCTGGCTCCTCCTTGGTCTGTCAGTCACCTGGCTCCGCCTTGACTCTCGATCCTCTGGCTGCGCCTCGTCCCTCCGATCCGTCAGCTCCACCAGGGACCTCCTTCCCTACGGCTCCACCTTGGTCCTCAGTCCCACCGGCTCCGCCTCAGTCTTCCGATCCCCCAGCTCCACCTTGCACCTCCGAGCCTCCAGCGCCACCTTGGTCCTCACTTGCCATCAGCTCCACCCTGGCCCTTCGAGTCTTCGGCTACACTCCAGGCACCAAGTTCCATGGTGTCAGCCTTTGAGTCTCACGGCTCCACTTTCCATGGCTCCGCCCCTCAAGTCTCTCACAACCCCACCTTCCACAGCTCCACCCCTCGAGCCTCTCGGGGCCCCACCTTCCATTGACTCTGCCCTGGTCCCATGCCCCACACCCTGTCTTGCCAGGCCATGCCCCACGCCTCAAGACCCCCCCCCGCTCCCTACAGAACTTCGGAACTAGGTCAGGTTATGTGTTTGTTCATGTTTTGGGGCATCGGGAGCCACCCCTAGTGGGGGGATATGTAATGTTTAATGTGTGTGTTCATGTATTTCATGTGTTTTATTTTGAAAAGTTTAGTTCCTGTTTCATGTCATGTGTTCCCTTGTCATGTGATTTCATGTTTTCCCTCCATGTTCATGTGTCTTGTTTTCATTGGTTTATTGTCTCGTTATCTTGTTTAGAGTTCTCAGGTTTTATTGGTTATCTTTGTCATGTGTTCTCCCATGTTCATGTATTTAAGCCTCATGTTTTCCTTTGTCCATGGTCAGATATTGTTGAATGTAACTTTGTGTGTGTTTGATAACGTAGTCATTGTTTATAGTCAAGTTTATGTCTAGCCAAGTTTATGCCAAGTCAAGTTTATAGTTGAGTTCATGTTTATGTTTTTGTTTCACGTTTATAGTTAGGGTTTTTGTATTTCACACTGTTAATAAAATTGCACTTGGGTTCTTCAATTCATCGTCTTTGTCATCATCATTGCCAGCGCCAGCAGCATCATAAAGGAATTCTATCAAACTGTAGTCCATCAACGGTTCCCTTATGAACTCAAGAGGAAAAAAAAAGGGTTTGCTGTCCCAGCCAGAGGTGTAGGGACAATCTCAAAAGAGGGGGTGAAATATTACAGTATAACATAGGCCTATATCTATATATAGTCCAATGTCATATAATGTATTAGGGAGTCCACTTAAGTCCCCCATATCCTCAGAAATGGCCCTGAGGAGACTTCTCTCTTTTTAGTTAAACATGATAAGCATGTGCTTTGATTCTGAAGGAGCCACTGCATAACACATTTCTTTGCTTAATTATGCACTATGGATGGGGCCTTCCATGACATGCTGAAGACCTTTTGGACAAGTATACAGTATATACAGTATATAATACATTGTGACCAACCACTAGCAGCTGTCAAATATCCTCACCTACTGTTTGAGCCGAACTCTACATAAGTGGAGTCAAACACAGTGGAGGAGTCCAATCTGATGCGCTTTGGTGCTTTCATTTGAAACTGGATCTGTGAATGAGACTTTCACAAGGCAGCCCAGCTCATATTCCCCACTCATGGCAATAATAACAACATGGATGGTCTTACTTTGTGATAATGTTTGGTTTCTATGTCTTATTACAGCTAAAGAGCCAAGAGAAATGAGCAAATGTTCCTGGTATATTTGAAATTATTTTATATAGGCTACAGGGCTTATGATTTTTATTTTTATGATTTTTATGCTGATCAATCCCCCACGCAAAAAAAATTGGATAGCTTATTTTGGCAAGGCATGTTGCTTATATAAAATTTTTTATTTTTTATTTTAAGCCCTGTGTTAACTGTTGCACTGTGGTTTATAAAAGGAACTTCCATTAGTTTAGATTTTTGCTCCAAAATGGGGGGGGTGGAGGATGGGTTTTGAGGAAACAAACCTAACTTTGTTCGCCTAGTGATGAAAAGCAGTTGATGCAAAAAATGGAGGATTAATGTAGAAATTTCTAAAAGTGAGGGGGGCAAATTCCCCTGGTTGCTATAGGCCCCTGGTCCCAGCAATCTTTTAGTGTTGTCTAAATTACCATTTATTACTATACAGCTTTGATTTGTGTTTTAATCAGTATTTCTTAGCATTTTTTTTTTTTTTTTTTTTTTGTAAATGAAGATTGTGCTCTCTTCAAAAATCTATGGGGTGAATAAATACAGCCAAATTTGAATGCCGCTCTATTATTACAACAGGAGTGTAACGTTTATGCCCCATATGCATTCACAGCTGGCAATATAATCACTGAACATTTGTTTTTATTAATTTTGTCTCCATTTCAGTCCATTGCATTCCCCTCTGTTTCTCTCTCTCTCTCTCTCTCTCTCTGCCTCAGGCGCCCAAGTTTACCAACTTTGATTCCCATTTCCCATTCTTTAATTTTTGGCTAAATGTGATAAGCAGGGTGGTTTGTGAAATGAATGCGGTTGGTAATCAGGAAAGCTGCTAACAGCTGCCTGAGCTGCAACGCATTAAACCATCACCCCGTCTATCTGTCTCTCACTCTCTCTTCGTCTCTCTCTAGTGCTATGCTAGCATAAGCAGCTAATGAAAACAATGTAGTCACAGATCTCATTTTTCAGGTGATTCTTGTGTAAACTGGAGATTTTCCAGACTATGTGATCTGGCATGAAGGGGCTCCATAAATCATGCAAGCCCACCTCCTCGACTGTGTTGGTGAATCTGTGTAGCGTGGCATTGTGTGCATCTCTAGCACAGGCTAACAACAAAACACGCAAATGCCTTTGGCTCTTCTGTGAAACACAGGTGGACATAGGCTGATCAACAACAATTTCATACTTCTGCTATGCAGAGTTAAAAACGTATCTGTTTAATTTTTTAGAGTCAACTATAAGTAATCTATTGGTAGTTTTCCTTACAAAAAATCTTGAGTTCTGGCGAACTAGCCGCAAACTTGCCACAAGTTTGCTACAAATTTGCCACTCATTATTTTGACATGCAAATGAGCTTTTGATTCACCGCAAATGTTTGCAGCTCTTTGCTGGTAGTGGTGAACCTGCAGCAAACTTTTAGCAACAATGGACAATTTGCTGCAAAGATAATTTGCATATGAAAACAATCAGTGGTGAATTTGTGGCAAATTTGCCATGAACTCTCGATTTTTGTAAGGGACTGTCTTCCTGAAGAGTGTAAACAATGTGATGCTTTCAACATACTGCTCTTTTTGTTTGTTTCTGCCCTTACGAAAATCAAGAGTTCATGGCAAATTTGCCACTGATAATTTTCACATGCAAATGAGCTTTGCAGCAAACTTGCAGCAAATTGTCCATTGTTGCCAAAGGCTTGCTGCAGGTTCACCACTTACCAGCGAAGAGCTGCAAACTTCTGGCAAACATTTGCAGCAAATCAAAGCTCATTTGCATGTGAAAATAATGAGTGGCAAGTTTCGATTTTTTGTAAGGGTGGCTCAACCAATGGCGTGATTTGGGACGGAACTACCATTTTGTTTGTGGTTTGTTTGGGTAACCTGTTAGAATTGTTTTTTTTTTGTTTGTTTGTTTTTTTCTGCAATTCCATTTGAAATGCTAGTGGACAGAAATTACATGCTTTATTCACATCAATTAAAATAAATTGTTTATATTATTTTGTAACTTAATTTTTAGAAGAAAATCTCAGCTCTGTAGGTCCATACGATGCAAGTCAATGATGACCAAAACTTTGAAGCTCCAAAAGCAAATAAATGCAGCATAAAAGTAATCCATACGACTCCAGTGGTTTAATACATGTCTTCAGAAGCAATACGATAGATTTAGGCGAGAACAGACCAAATCTTGACATCAGCAGTCTCCTTGGCGGTCATGATTTCAAGCTTGATTACACATTCTAGCGCCATCTTGCACTCTGCGTATGCATCAAGCACTAGGAAGAGTAATCAAGCTTGAAATCATGATCGTGCCTAGAGACTGCAATGGCAAGTGAAGGAGTTACATTTTGGTCTGTTCCCACACAAACTGATTGGATCACTTCAGAAGACATGGAATAAACCACTGGAGTGACTACTACTGACTATTTTTATTATACTTTTGTTGTGTTTTTGTCCTTTTTGAAGCCTGGAAGTATAAATCACAATCCACGTTAGTTTTTTGAAAAGAACAGTACATTTATTCCTGACAGTTTATTTCAAGTATCACAAAATAAAATCTTAAGGGTTTGGAACGGCATGAGGTTTAGTCAATAATGACAGAATTTGCATTTTTGGGTGAACTATCCCTCTACAAACCACCTCAGTCTCTGTTTGAACTGTTAAAATGTTGAATGACTCCTCATTTTATGCAATTTTTAAAGACAATAATAACAGTATGATAGACTGATATTTATATAAGAAACAAAAGTGAATCCTCAAAAAATATTCTTCATCATATCTTCACCTCATCTTCACAACACACACTCATGGCACCCTTAGGCAAGGCATCCAGTCGGTGATGCCTGCGTGCTTGCATGCAAGCCACTGAAATGGGTCATTCTTTAATTAAATACAATATTAATTACTGCGAGCATCATTAACGATATGTGAGATTTGACTAATTATTGTAATAGTTTTGGAGTCACGCTCATTAAATATGAAAATTACAGCGGTCTGAAGAATCGCTTTCGTGATCAATCTTGTACGGACAGAAGGGAAATGATTTAGAGTGCTGCTTTTATTCTACAATTATCTCCATTACAACTCTAAAGAGAGAGAGAGAGAGAGAGAGAGAGAAAACGAGCGGGAGATTGAGGGGGCATCGGGGGGCCGTTGTGAGAATGGGGCCCTTTACAGCTCCTGTCCCCCTTTCAAATGCAATTGTCTCAGTTTAACCAGACGAGACATTTTTCACCACACGGGCTCTCTGTGTTTAGAGATGGACGGGCTCAGGACAGGCACTCTTTTAGACTTGTTGATGGGTGGAAATGACACGATGTGCTGTGTGATGCGTTCAGTCACACTTGTTTGGCAAGAGATGTTGTTAAGCAAGAGCTGTTCTGGATGATTTGGATGAATCAAACCGGTGAGGAATGGAGCGCGCTGGTTGTGATTAACTCTCAATATGTTGTCAAAGTGCTTGATAAATCCGCCAACATCAAGCCTACAGTGACCCCAAAAAGTATCTAGGCACTTGTCATACACACGTCTTTGCATTAGACAACAAAATATCAAAGTTGCATTTATTTTAAAGAAATATATATATATATATATATATATATATATATATATATATATATATATATATATATATATATATACAGGTGCATCTCAATAAATTAGAATGTCGTGGAAAAGTTCATTTATTTCAGTAATTCAACTCAAATTGTGAAACTCGTGTATTAAATAAATTCAATGCACACAGACTGAAGTTGTTTAAGTCTTTGGTTCTTTTAATTGTGATGATTTTGGCTCACATTTAACAAAAACCCACCAATTCACTATCTCAAAAAATTAGAATATGGTGACATGCCAATCAGCTAATCAACTCAAAACACCTGCAAAGGTTTCCTGAGCCTTCAAAATGGTCTCTCAGTTTGGTTCACTAGGCTACACAATCATGGGGAAGACTGCTGATCTGACAGTTGTCCAGAAGACAATCATTGACACCCTTCACAAGGAGGGTAAGCCACAAACATTCATTGCCAAAGAAGCTGGCTGTTCACAGAGTGCTGTATCCAAGCATGTTAACAGAAAGTTGAGTGGAAGGAAAAAGTGTGGAAGAAAAAGATGCACAACCAACCGAGAGAACCGCAGCCTTATGAGGATTGTCAAGCAAAATCGATTCAAGAATTTGGGTGAACTTCACAAGGAATGGACTGAGGCTGGGGTCAAGGCATCAAGAGCCACCACATACAGACATGTCAAGGAATTTGGCTACAGTTGTCGTATTCCTCTTGTTAAGCCACTCCTGAACCACAGACAACGTCAGAGGCGTCTTACCTGGGCTAAGGAGAAGAAGAGCAAGTTTTGTATTTCATTTGGAAACCAAGGTCCTAGATTCTGGAGGAAGGGTGGAGAAGCTCATAGCCCAAGTTGCTTGAAGTCCAGAGTTAAGTTTCCACAGTCTGTGATGATTTGGGATGCAATGTCATCTGCTGGTGTTGGTCCGTTGTGTTTTTTGAAAACCAAAGTCACTGCACCCGTTTACCAAGACATTTTGGAGCACTTCATGCTTCCTTCTGCTGACCAGCTTTTTAAAGATGCTGATTTCATTTTCCAGCAGGATTTGGCACCTGCCCACACTGCCAAAAGCACCAAAAGTTGGTAAATGACCATGGTGTTGGTGTGCTTGACTGGCCAGCAAACTCACCAGACCTGAACCCCATAGAGAATCTATGGGGTATTGTCAAGAGGAAAATGAGAAACAAAAGACCAAAAAATGCAGATGAGCTGAAGGCCACTGTCAAAGAAACCTGGGCTTCCATACCACCTCAGCAGTGCCACAAACTGATCACCTCCATGCCACGCCCAATTGAGGCAGTAATTAAAGCAAAAGGAGCCCCTACCAAGTATTGAGTACATATACAGTAAATGAACATACTTTCCAGAAGGCCAACAATTCACTAAAAATGTTTTTTTTATTGGTCTTATGATGTATTCTAATTTTTTGAGATAGTGAATTGGTGGGTTTTTGTTAAATGTGAGCCAAAATCATCACAATTAAAAGAACCAAAGACTTAAACTACTGCAGTCTGTGTGCATTGAATTTATTTAATACACGAGTTTCACAATTTGAGTTGAATTACTGAAATAAATGAACTTTTCCACAACATTCTAATTTATTGAGATGCACCTGTATATATATATATATATATATTTTATCAAGCTTTTTTTTTATGCCTATCTTGGGAATGCTCTTTGGCAGCTATTTTATATGGATACAAGTGCAGCTCCTATATACTTGAATGGGGAAAGACTATAATCTCTAAAACAGTTGGTCAAGATTATGATCAAAGAACATATTTCAAATCAGCAGTAAAATCTGACAACAATGGTATCATAAATTGTGCTTTGTTAGCTCAGATCACACTAAAAAAGCTTTTCCAGCTAATGCTTGTTTTTTTACTTGACTGACAGGCGATGTCTGTATCTAACAGGTGATTGGCTCTTTTACCTGTAAAGCGGGCTTTTTTCGTACACTGTAAAAATTTTTACAAAAATTTAAAAAAAAAAAATGGTTAAATGTCCGGCAGCAAAAGTTGCCAAACAGTTACCATAAAATTACAGTAAAATACTAAATTCAACAATGAATTACTGTAAAATTACAGCTTTTCCCTGTATATATTCTTTGTAATTTTATAGCCAAATTTTAGTAGAATTACAAATTTTTATTGTTAGAAAACATCTCTAAAATGTAATAAAATCAAGGAAATACTGCATAAATACAATTAAAGCCCACAATTTGAAGGTTGCTATCTTTTAAATAACAGCAGAATTACATTGTTTCATAGAATTATTCAATCAATCTACAACATGCGCCTGTCAAAGTACACATTTTTAAAAGTAAAAATAAAGAAAAATTATTTAAATTAACAGTCACATTACTGTTTTTAAATCTTATTTAAAAAATTTCAACAGAGGTAATCTGTCAATAAATGTTCTTAACCTATACATTTACAGTGGATAACCGTTAAATATTGGTTGAACTGCCTACAGACTATTACAATGTACTGTTTATCCATGAGATCTCACTGTTACAGCACTGGATTCTATTGGTTAAATACAGAAAAATAATGTAAAATTACATGTAATTAACCCTCTATAAAAGTTTATGGTTAGTGTGTTCACAGATCTAAGCTTTTATTTTATGTGATCATTCAATATATTCACAGAAATTCATAGAACATTTTTTATTTCGAAAATCAAATAATCCATTAAATATGCAACACTTTCCAATTCATTTACAGTGCTTGGGATGTAATAACATTTTAAGTTTGTTAAAACCATCTTAAGGTCTACCAAATTTTACAATATATTCCTATAAGTATACATATTTTTGTGGTTCTTTTGTTCTTCAAATTACAGGTTTTATACAGGAATCAATATGCTTAAGTGAACATTTTATTTCAGCAGATAAAAGAATGGTGCACTTAAATTTTACATAAATGCACATCAACCAATACACTATTGCTCTTTTAAAACAATGTGAAGCTATTGGCCAGAACAATAAAAGCGCAACAACAATACATGCTTTCAATCTTTTATTTTGACAGTTGAAATTCAACAATCATGACAACTGAACCTACCATTCACAATAAACACCAAATGGAAGCAAATAAATGGTTACTGTGGATCTTTACAATAATGCTTCTAAGGTTTTAAAGATTTATAATAATGTGTATCTAAAATATAAACAATAATGTGAATAATGGCACTAATTCCCTTCTATATAATTCTCAATTTATCTGTAGTATGGACTGTATCAGTATACATTTATTAAAAGATTCAGATTAGGATTGCATGGGTAAAATATTATTTGGACATGGTGGTACTGCCATGTAGGGGTGGGAATTTGGGGCAATCTCACGATTCAGTTTGATTCCGATTCTTGGTGTTACAATTAGATTTAAATCAATTCTTAATTTATGACTCAAAACAATTTGATTCAATAAAAAGAGCACTGTGTGTCAAACCCGACTCCCTCTGCCCACTGAGCTGCAAATGAAGCATTAAGCTGCTCTTGATGAGAAATTGTCTGAGTAACAGAAAAAAATAGCATAGTTACATACATACACACATATACATACATATATACAGTTGTGCTCAAAAGTTTGCATACCCTGGCAGAAGTTGTGAAAATTTGGCGTTGATTTTGAAAATAGGACTGATCATGCAAAAAACTTTTATTTAAGGATAGTGATCATATGAAGCCATTTATCATCACATAGTTGTTTGGCTCCTTTTTAAATCATAATGATAACAGAAATCACCCAAATGGCCCTGATCAAAAGTTTACACACCCTTGAATGTTTGGCCTTGTTACAGACACACAAGGTGACACACACAGGTTTAAATGGCAATTAAAGGTTAATTTCCCACACCTGTGGCTTTTTAAATTGCAATTAGTGTCTGTGTATAAATAGTCAATGAGTTTGTTAGCTCTCACATGGATGCACTGAAGGCTAGATACTGAGCCATGGGGAGTAGAAAAGAACTGTCAAAAGACCTGCGTAACAAGGTAATGGAACTTAATAAAGATGGAAAAGGATATAAAAAGATATCCAAAGCCTTGAAAATGCCAGTCAGTACTGTTCAATCACTTATTAAGAAGTGGAAAATTCAGGGATCTCTTGATACCAAGCCAAGGTCAGGTAGACCAAGAAAGATTTCAGCCACAACTGCCAGAAGAATTGTTCGGGATACAAAGAAAAACCCACAGGTAACCTCAGGAGAAATACAGGCTGCTCTGGAAAAAGACGGTGTGGTTGTTTCAAGGAGCACAATATGATGATACTTGAACAAAAATGAGCTGCATGGTTGAGTTGCCAGAAAGAAGCCTTTACTGCACCAATGCCACAAAAAAGCCCGGTTACAATATGCCCGACAACACCTTGACACACCTCACAGCTTCTGGCACACTGTAATTTGGAGTGATGAGACCAAAATAGAGCTTTATGGTCACAACCATAAGCGCTATGTTTGGAGAGGGGTCAACAAGGCCTATAGTGAAAAGAATACCATCACCACTGTGAAGCATGGTGGTGGCTCACTGATGTTTTGGGGGTGTGTGAGCTCTAAAGGCACGGGGAATCTTGTGAAAATTGATGGCAAGATGAATGCAGCATGTTATCAGAAAATACTGGCAGACAATTTGCATTCTTCTGCACGAAAGCTGCGCATGGGACGCTCTTGGACTTTCCAGCAGGACAATGACCCTAAGCACAAGGCCAAGTTGACCCTCCAGTTGTTACAGCAGAAAAAGGTGAAGGTTCTAGAGTGGCCATCACAGTCTCCTGACCTTAATATCATCGATACACTCTGGGGAGATCTCAAACATGCGGTTCATGCAAGACGACCAAAGACTTTGCATGACCTGGAGGCATTTTGCCAAGACGAATGGGCAGCTATACCACCTGCAAGAATTTGGGGCCTCATAGACAACTATTACAAAAGACTGCATGCTGTCATTGATGCTAAAGGGGGCAATACACAGTATTAAGAACTAAGGGTATGCAGACTTTTGAACAGGGTCATTTCATTTTTTTCTTTGTTGCCATGTTTTGTTTTATGATTGTGCCATTCAGTTATAACCTACAGTTGAATATGAATCCCATAAGAAATAAAAGAAATGTGTTTTGCCTGCTCACTCATGTTTTCTTTAAAAATGGTACATATATTACCAATTCTCCAAGGGTATGCAAATATTTGAGCACAACTGTATATATATATATATATTATACACACACACATATAATGAAGAATTAAGTAGAATTAAAATGGTGAAATAACAGGGTAAAGTGTTCTTAATATTTTTACATATATACCCCCCCCCCCGAATACAAAGCACAAGGGCCAATCACAGAACCTAATACTGAAACAGTTGTTACAGTCCTTAAAAGGGGCCTACACACAGTTGTTTAGTGCATTTTCAACAGTAACAGTAAGATAGAAAATGTGCTGAAAATTTTTTTAAGGATTGGGACTTTGAAGGTGGGGTATGCGATTCTAATCCAATACACGTCTTTTTGTCAAATTCAGCGAATATCTCCACACAGTATGCTAGCTGTCCGTTCAGTGTGTGCGCTGAAAAAATACTCCAGTGTTTGTACATAGCCCTGTCTCTGTAAATGGGAAATAAACAAAGTGGCTCGGACCGAGCCACACAACACTATTCCAGCCATGATTTGTGTGTCAGGGAACGTTACATTACTTGCCCACGGACATTCAGCTTACTTTCTAGCTTGCCAAGATATGCTGTTGCTGTGATGTTAGCTATAAAAGCAGAAGAGTTGTGAGTATCTCTGTCTGGAGATGGTTTGCTGGCTCTGGGAAACAGTCTCATCCTCTCTGGCTGTAAGCTTCATAGCAGCAACTGTAGAGATAGTTTGCTAACCCACAACCTAGCTAATGTTAGTTACATCACTTGCTGTGTCGTTGTTCGCTCTATATCATGGTATTTGTCATGGAATTGCATACCCCACCTTTAACTATATGAAATGCTCACATCAAATATCTCATAGAATGTCGTCACTGTTCATTATCACTGTGCACTTTAGTTTTCTTCAATCTCAATTCACTCACCTTTAGCTGTCACTACATAACAGTTTTAATATTAACTCTGAGAAAGATGTCAGTCATCTTAGGAGGCATCCATAAGGAAGAAAATTCCATAACTCCAGGCTTTGGACACTGTGGGCGGCTTCTCTCAATGATCTTGTTAGCCATCATTAAACCAGTGGCCACTGCCTCGTCTGTGAAAAGATCAAATCAAACGTTTATCTGTTTGAACCTGCAACCTGTGTACAGTAATTCTGACACATCCTGTGCACTTTGTAGTGCATCATCAGTAATTGTAGTATTAGTATCTGAATTAGCTGATCAACTGGAAGTTACTAAATTTTGATGACTGAATTTCTACTTTCTCTGCTCTGTCATTGTAACTAACACTTAAGAGTGTGTTGTCTGGCATAATAAGCAGTTTGATGATATAACCTGCTGGCAAATTCATAAAAATAAAAATATTAAAAAATGTTAATCATATTATGTGTAAGTTGTAGCACTAACACTAATATTCCAGCCTTCATTCTGCATCAATTTGGTTATTCCATTTTCTAATGTTGTGTGAACACAACCAAAAAAAACATACCTTGGTCACATCTGTTTGCTTGTAGGAATCTTCTGAAGACATGTGGGAAAACAGCAAAATATGGTCCTGATGACTGGGATGAACTGAGGTTTTCTGACATATCAGGGACAGAAGTGACAAAAAACAGAAAACAAAAGCACAGAAATAAGATAAGGGTTAAAATCCACTATTCTCTATAAGGGTTAAAATCCACTATTCTCTATAAGGGTTAATTGTAATCACTATTTAAGTACGGTTCCCACACATTTTCTGTGTCAAAATGCCACACAAATTTAACAAGGTTTTCATTATTACCTTAGTCAACTTTATAACAATAATCACATGCATGTTAGCTCTTTGGACTTCTATCAAGAGCTAACTGCATCTTTCACTTTTACTGCCAAGGTAGCACATTAAAAATAAGCTCAATAATACAACAACCACTACAAACTGAGTAACGTTTGTTTGCCTGTACTGAACAGATGCACCATCAAATTAAATTTCTAAGACTAACGTCCCTCAACTCGTTAAAGGGGTTAAAACTTCAGCTCTGGTATTGTTTTGATAGCTTAAATCTGTACACTTTGACAACTTAGCTTAACCCTGCTGTTAGCTTGCACTAAATCACTTAGCTTGACATCAGAACGCCACTATTCATAATAAAGTAACTAAAAACAAAGTAAGCCGTTTGCACTCCCAGCAAAGCAGCGGATATTTGACAAAAATAAAACCAAGACACTACCTTTAGTTGATGCTAAACATTAACACTTGGCGTGAACACAGACTTCTGTGCAGCCAGACTGTCTCTTCCTTCTTCAGACAGACAGCTCTCCCGGCGCAGCGGGCGCTCAGATTCAAACAGCTGATTCTCGGGCATTCATTGGCTGAACAGTTCCGGCAAAGACAATTTTGTCCAATCACAACACAGAACTATTTGCTGACCTCATTTTCTGTGGTTTACAATAAAGATGTATTCTGCCAAATATAAGATATTACAATTTACCACATTTTTTAAAGAGAGGGGTAACGAATTACTTAAAGCAAAGGTGTGTAATCCATAGAGGCTAGCAGTTAGCAAGCTAGCTATGAAAGAATAGAGCCCGCCCTCGCTTCAGAGGTGTCTCCAAAGCCGCTCACTCCTCTATCTCACACACACAGAGCAGAGTCTAAGCGCCAGGAGGAGAGACGTGTTGGTGGAATCGATCGCAATGGTTTCAGATTACCAGATTCAGATTAATAAAAAGTTTCATTTTACACCGTAGCTGCTGTTAGCGTTGAGATAATTCGTAAATGTACACAAACTACATGAGCTAAATACTTCATTACATTAACAAAATATATAAAAAACAAATCAAACCATGTAATCACCTGTCCAAAAGAAAAATAGCAACCATGGCGTCATTTTTCAGACCCTTTTAGTCCCGCAGTTGCCTCCAGCGTGGAAAAGCAACGCCAATGTTAATTCTGCTTTTAGCATGCTCTTGATCCAGACGTTTTTTCGTTGTAGAAGTTTCTAACACAGTCTTTCTTTTCTTGTTTTTACTGGTGGTTCGCCTTCCATTCTCGCGCTCGCTCTGCACAGCGTCAAGGAACCAGCGCTGATGACGTGTTATTGTCTGCGCGAACAAGTTGCGCGGCGGTATGCAAATATAGATTGACAGACAGGAAGGACATCCTATCATTATATTCGGTCCATATATAATTTTTTTTTTTTTTAATTTAGACCACTTAAATTATTGATTGCTATCAGGATGTGAAGAGACTTTCAACCAGTATAACAAAAAATGTTTCTGGAAAAGATTGCACACCCTAGCTTTAACAGTGTGTGTATGAAGGACCAGTGCATTATAATAAAAACATTGTGCTAGAGTAGAGATTAAAATATCCCTGTCCAAATATATTTTTACTTTTAAATCATTAATATTTGACCATAAGTCCAGGTTTGGTCAAATGCAGATGTTAAGCTACTGTTTTTGGTTAAATGTAATGTCTTTGTTGATGTGGAACTTAAATAAGTTTACCATGCATTTAATGTTAGAAAACTGAAAATTACTGTTAAGTTGCAGTTGTCGTATTTTATTATTACACTGTATTGGAAGTAATTTTATAGAACAGTTCTGTAAAATTGATTTTCATTAGGTTTTATAATGTGTTTATTACTTAAAATTTACAGCAAACAAAAATTCTGTGTTTTTAAATAAAAGTGCACAGAGCAGGAAAAAAAAAGAACAATTTATTGGTCAGTGTTTTTACACTGATATCTACTAAATGAACACTCAAAACCGTAAAAAAAATTGTACAGTCGTGTTATAAAACGGTGGATTCTTATAATTTAAAGTTACAGACTTTGATTGTACTTTTACAGCAGATTTGCTGAAAAACTTGGTTTTTCTGTATTTTACAGGTATATTCTCTTAATCTGTAATTATTTACAGTAAATGTCAGTAAAAAAAAATTATTTTTTATTTTTTAGTGTACACCCATCATTTTGGGTATTCCAATTTGGTCGTCTGAGCTAAACTCTTGGTGCGTTCAGATAATTTCGGAAATATGGTATTTGCACATGAACGTAATTACAAGTGGGCAACGCAATTTTCTTCAAGCCCCGACATTCTGAGTGGGGGCTTTGTCGATTTAAAAATCATGGTGGAAGCAAATTGTAAAAGGTAATAATTCAGTTTTACTTGAGGATTTAGACTGCGCAGTTTAGTTTGTATGCATTTCTAGCACTGTTAATGAAGAATAATGATAGAACTTGCCAGGAAATAATACTCATTTAGCTGGTTTATGCAGCTATAAGCATTTGCAACAAAACTACATTTCCCATCATCATATGCCCTTACAACAAATCTAAACTTGCCGTAAATTTGCCACAAGTTTGCTGCTCGTTATTTTCACATGCAAATTATCTTTTGATTCGCCACAAATGTTTGTCAGAATTTTGCAGCTCTTCACCAGTAGTGGTGAACCTCTGGCAAACCTTTGGCAACAATGGACAATTTGCTGAAAGTTTACCGCAAAGCACATTTGCATTTGAAAAACATCAATGTCAAATTTGCGGCAAGTTTGTGGCAAATTTGCCATGAATTCTTGATTTTTGTAAGAGTGTGGTCACACAAGAATGATAATATAGATAGCAAGCATTAATAACACACCTAATGTATAGCTTTGCTCTTCATCTTGTTACATTTGCGCTAAAAATGCTTTCTGTCTATGCTAGTAAGTGAAAAAGAGAGAAAGAAATATGAAATTGCAAAATGAGATGGTTCTTTCAGACTAAAATCTCTTGAACGCACAGCACATCAATTTTATGATTTACAACCTCATAAGTACGAACTTCCCAGGAGGATTTGAACAGAGGATCTCTCTGACTCAACTCATAATTGATTACAGTAGAGTTTGATGTTAGCATGTTGCTAAGCTAACAAGACGCTTATAAGCATGAAAATACATAGCTATCACAAATATTGGCTAAAATTGTTTTTTAGGGCTGTAAATTGTTTACATTTTTTCAATCAAATGACTTACGTGATGTGCTAAATAATTAATTGAATTATTCACATATATCAATGAGCATGTTTACAAGCACACCAATATGCTGATTACTCCCAAAAATCAGCTTATTTAAAATATCTGAGAGAGCAAGAAAACCGTGTTTACATGAGATTTATTCTCTGCTTTTAATGTCAAACCATGAAGAGACATACGCTCAACATGTGCACACATTAGATAAGCCAGTGAGAACACCGGTAAAGGTGTTTACATGCCACGCGAAATGGGCGGAATGGGCAAAAATCTACCCTTGTCGACCAGTTTATTCTTGCATCGTTGATGAACTTACACCGATAAAGGAACACCGTTTATTGTATTTACATGACCACACGTGTTGTCAGCTTATTAAGCATAATCGGTGTAAGAACGTGCATGTAAACGCACTCAATATTTGTTGAGAAAGGCCTCCAAATTTAATATACAATAATTCTTAAAATTATAAACAATAAATATAATAATTCAAATACATTACATTATTGTGGAAGACAAGTAATGCATAAAAAACTGGCATTAAAAGTCAGTGTATTTTTTTTTTCTATATCATTGAAATCAAGCCTACTATTGGCCTACTCTTGACTTCAATCTGTTTTCAATCTGCGCTATGAAATACTGATGTACACATTCGTCAGACTGATGCATCTCACTTTGGTTGCGCAGTATTTCAGTGTGTTGCGCCATAAACGTCATGTGTTTAGGATGCTGTTTTAAGTTAAAAGTAGTTTGAAACTTTGAAAAATGTGACTCGAGATCCCTGCATTCTGTTGTGCTCTGTCCAGCGATCTTTGAATGCAAAAGTGTGTCAAAGGGTCCTTATTAATTTCTTGCTGCCTGCTCTTGTTAGTTTGACAATGCGCGCTGATATACAGCCTCAAGCTGCGCCATGCTGATTGCCCCCTGCTGACTGCGGAACTCAAAACCATTAAGGTTTGTCAAAGAATTTACATATAGGTCAGGGGGCATATTATTTTTCATATAAATACTTGCACTGAATTAACACATTAAATCATCAACCCTAATTTTTTTCAGTACTTTTTAATGTTACTATAACTATATTTATAATCAGTATTTCTCTTTAATTGTCCACCATCTTCTCTGCGAAGGATCCATGTGATGCTGCCTTCGAAATATGTTGGCCACACAGCTATGATGCCTTAAAATGCTCTCTAGGTAGGCAGCTCACTAGGTTTTTGAACAGAGCATTCTGAATATCAAACATAAGATCAGAAAGTTTGTGGTAGGGAGTTTTGATTCTCTGTCGGACTGGCACTCTGAATCATGGGTGACCTTGCGTCTTTGATGCCTCTTTAGAACGTCTTCATTTTAACATAAATACATCTCCCACTTTCTCTAAATATATGCAATAATGCTATCTTCTCTCAAATTCACACGCTTATATTATTTTAATACTCACCTCACCTCCAGTCCAGCTGCCCCATAGCCAACACTTTATCATATTTTGTGTATTTTTTATTGTATACGGTCTCTGTATTTTTAAAACGATTGCACCTGTTTTGATCTGATGATTTTGTGCGAGCTCAAACAATTACTTCTCAACTTTATCAGTTAACGGAATCACCCTGGTTTTATGGGCATCATTTATAACAAGTGGACAGCAACCTGTTTATTAGAATTTCAAGCAGCATATCGCCAGTGAGATCTTCCACCGTCCATATTTACATTTCAACTTTGGCTAAACAAGCATGACAAACACACACACACTCACAACACGGAGCAAGTGGCGCCAGGCCTCATTTTAATACGGCCCCCTCTCCCCCTTTTCAGACAGCATGGACTTTATGCAGAAGATGTGTGCTTGAGCATGAGCCCGGGGACCTGACAGAGTGCCAGGGATGGGTTGCGGCTCGAATCGGGTTTATGTTCAGAATGCTGTGTTGTAGATTGCAGGTGCATGTCTGTCAGTCTCAGTAAGTTTGTTTGTGTGTGAGTGTGTGTACAAACAGAAGACAGTCAGAAGGACAGAGATCGCGACCTGTGAAATGCATCCGTGACTCTGTGGTGCAGGTAAGAATACAAACATATTTGCATGTGCCATGGTCGGAGTCGCATTTGACATCTCAACAGCTGTTAATTGTGAACTGGCCTGCAGAGAAGTCGACAGCGCTGTGAATATGCAAAACGAGGAGGAGCGGCCAAGCGCATGTCAACTCCCACCCTCCCTAACCACACTGCACATGCTGCGTCAGCGGCTGCTGGAAGTGTCAATCATTACACCTGAGTTACACAAACTTCCACAGCATTACACAATGTACATTTTTTTTTTTTCATAATTTTTGTCTTTGTTTAAATTAAGTCAACATTTCGTCATATCATGTTATTAATTGTAGTCCATTTAGCAAAATGGCATATAATTTATTTGATGATAATATGCAAAATGTCAAAAACATGTATTAAACTTTAACAGAAAAAATTAAACAAATGTTCAAACATTTAATTATTTAAACATTCAAACATATCAAGACGATATGGTTATCTTACAATTCAGTTCAAAGTACGATATGAGGTTCACGATTAGATATAATCTCGATTCAATATAACAACATTTAAATGACAAAGTATGACAGAAAATTGTGTTTATTTTTTTATTTTTTTCTCCCCAATTTGAAATGCCCAATTCCCAATGTGCTTTAAGTCCTCGTGGTGGCGTAGTGACTCAATCCAGGTGGCGGAGGACGAATCTCAGTTGCCTCCGTGTCTGAGACCGTCAATCCGCACATTTTATCACGTGGCTTGTTGAGCGCATTACCGCGGAGAACTAACGTGTGTAGAAGCTTCACGCTGTTCTCCGCGGCATCCACACACAACTCACCACACACCCCACCGAGAGTGAACCACATTATAGCAACCACAAGGAGGTTATCCCAATGTGACTCTACCCACCCTAGCAACCGGGCCAATTGGTTGCTTAGGAAGCCTGACTGGAGTCACTCAGCACACCCTGGATTTGAACTTGTGACTCCAGGTGTGGTAGTCAGCGTCTTTACTTGCTAAGCTATACAGGCCCCCCAGTTGTGTTTATTTTTAAAAGTGTTTTAGCAAAATGCACATTATAATTTCTCATTAGAATAAAGTTCTGTAATACACCATATAAATGCTCAAAGTTTAAATAACAACAGTTTCTCTTTCTCTATCAGAAAAGGACAAGCAGTATAAATGAACAAAGCATTTCTTGAAAAATATGACAAAACTCCTCTATAACATGCAAGGGACAGCTGTACTCGTTTCTATCCCTAGATTAGCTCAGGAACAGATTTTTTGCAAGGTACATATAAAATAGTATGTAAAAGTATCTAATTATTATAATCACATTTTAGCTTTTTAACCTTTGTGCTGTGTTCGTTTTGTGCCAACACATTTTGTGTTCCCGGTCAAAAATCACCATCCCACTGAGATTGTTAATAAATCTCTAACATTGCATATATTATCACAAAGTATTGCATTCGATCTTTAACTTCTTTTAAGGAATTATGACAGGTTTGTACTCCTTTATTGAACATATTTATATATATATATATATATATATATATATATATATATATATATATATATATATATATATATATATATATTGATAGAAGGATTTTATTAAACTGAGCTCATACCGGACTAGTGGAGGGCACACCCTGCGGAAAACAACAAATATATATATATAATAATTACATAATACATTAATAACCACTTACTTGATCTGAACAAAATAGATGTAATTTTAAAGCTTAGAATATGGACTTTACAATACATATAACTGATCCTATCAACTCTTAAATAACGCTTTTTAATTTGCTGACAAATAAGAACTGTTTTGTTCTTATCGTTTGCAAATGTGTTTATATTCAGAGTTTGTAAAATCATAAAAAAAGATGAGATAGCCATGTGTTATATATAGTTGGAAAGGTCTTAATTTGTAGAATGCAATGAGCAAAAAAATTTCACTCAGAGGCCAAACTGCAGGGAGTTTTAATGTATGAAATTCCCACAGACACATTTAAATATAATAAACAGGAGTGTCTTTTTGTCACATTTTCCTTAATATTTCTGAAACATAACATAGACAATGACATATCGCAACTTACTATCCTGATTCAGCTATCCCGATTCAACGAGCCAAACGCAACATAATATGAGAAGTAGATCTTGAAGTATTCCTCAAAAAGTTTACATGGAAAGAAGATGTACAAAAGGGTGCTCAGCACACATTATGTGTGTGTGTGTGTGTGTTTGGTGTGTGAGCAGATGTCCGAGGACTTTGTGTGTACAAACACACATCCACATATTTGCTCATCTAAAGGATTTAATGCTCCTGAACACTTAATATTTCTGTATTTTGTAGTCTAATCCATTCATTTCCAATGGCCGGTCATTTTTGACCGGGAATGCAACAAGTGTAACAAAGTAAAATAAAACCCAAAAAAATTTAAGAAAATGGTCCGTTTTGTGTGTGTGTTTGTTTTCAAATACCATACCGTATGTGAAAAAAGTCAAGGAATTTTATTCCAATTGGATTAAGAAAAAAAAAAGAAAAAAACATGCCCAAGAAATACAACATAATGGTTAAAAATAATATTTCTTTACATTTTATCAATTAATATTATGTAATGAAAGTGCATATATAATAATGCCATGAGCTGTCACTGTTTGAAGTAATATGTGCAATTTACATTGAGTTAACATTCATTTTTATAACAAGCACTAAAACAGTCCCTTCTCTTTAATAATACAGTACCAGCAGTTCAGCGAGCGTCACAGAAGTGATCATCATACATTAACGTGAAGAGTCACTCAGTTTCTTTACCGCATCTGTATTTGTGTGGTTAGAATTAATTTTTCTTTTTACTTTTTGATCAACAACTGACTGAAAGAACAGAAAGGAGATTAAAAGACACATTATTCGGGGGGCCTGGGTAGCTCAGCGTGTATTGACGCTGACTACCACCCCTGGAGTCGCAAGTTCGAATCCAGGGTGTGCTGAGTGACTCCAGCCAGGTCTCCTAAGCAACCAAATTGGCCCGGTTACTAGGGAGGGTAGAGTCACATGGGGTAACCTCCTCATGGTCGTGATTAGTGGCTCTCGCTCTCAAAGAGGTGCATGGTAAGTTGTGCGTGGATCGCGGAGGGTAGCATGAGCCTCCACATGCGGAGTTTTCGTGGTGTCATGCACAACGAGTCACGTGATAAGATGCGCAGAATGGCGGTCTCAAAAGCGGAGCCAACTGAGACTTGTCCTCTGCCACCCAGATTGAGGTGAGTAACCGCGCCACCACGAGGACCTACTAAGTAGTGGGAATTGGGCATTCCAAATTGGGAGAAAAGGGGATAAAAAAAAAGTGAAAGTGGAGTGCGTGAATCTACAATGGACACAAATTACACAGACAAAATGATCAGTTTTAATATCAAGCACTTTTGTTTCAACAAAACAAGGTGATCTTTCGGGTATTCTCATACTTTTACTACATTTAAGCACTTCAAGGACCTTGTAAGAACCCTGTAAATGGTGTATAAAAAAGTCACATAGAGATCTTGATGTTTGACTGGTTATTTAATTTATGATCACATGGACAGAAAACAATATTGTGAATTTCGAAAAGATCTAAAATTGTTTCGAATTTGAAATAATCATTATGTCTGTGGTGTCTCGTGAACACACGTGCACTGCTCCGCATCTTGCTTTGATGTCACGTGCACACGGGAGTACTGCACGTCTCCACTGTGGTAGATTGGTGCCAAAGAATTTATACCTGCATCTCCTGCTACCTGCTTCCTTCCACATGCCGGAGTGCTGTTTCAATGACAGTTGGCTGGAAGAAGACACATAAAATATCTCTATGCGGAGGAGCAGGGCCGGCACTGGCCAAACTGATACAGAGCTCCGCTTCAGAAGTAATGGCTTTTAATTAGCACTTATCAGCTATTCTGAAGGTAGCCTATAAACTGAGACAAAGATTTAGTTAAAACTTAAATTTACTTTGGAATAATTTACAATCAATATGTAGTATTGCATGAATACTTAAAAGTAGGTAAACGTATGTGATAAATTAAATATGTTAAATGTGATTGAGAATATAATACAAATAATTCAATTTCAAATAATTCAAAATAAAATCGAAATCGCTATATGGCCCAGTGTGACTTATTAAACCCCCCAAAATGCTGCAACTTCATTAAATAATTGTACTTATAGTCTGGATTAAGATGGTCCAGCATGGCCACTGTTTTCAATTGTCTCAGCAGCTCACAAACAGTGAACTGCCCACACAAACTCCATCCATCGCGGGGGTGTTCCTGTAACGTTGGCTCGTGGAGTAAAGGAGAGGAGAAGCAGGAGAAACTTTCAAGTCTTTAATAAGGAAACACGCTGGAGAGGAACAAATATCAGACTTGGAATGAATCAAGGAAATATGCTGGAGTGGACGCTGGAGTGGAACATCATACAAAACATAACAACATAACAATTCATAACCAACTAAATAGCACTTTAAGAACTGACAAGGAATAAATACAACAGGTGGGTATTTATACATGCAGGTGCAGATGAGGGAATGGAGAACAGGTGGAGGAGGAATTGGAGGTGGAGCTGGCGGAGCCACAGGTGGATCGGGGATTTGAGACTCAGGTGGTGGAGATAGTGGCGGAGCGGGCTGAACTGTAGGAGGTGGAGTTTCTGGGGTTGATGGTGGAGTCGTGGGAGATTCAGAAGGCGGAGCCAAGGGAGGCTTGACATAGGTGGAGCAGCAGGAGTTGGGATATGAGGTTTAGAAGATGGAGACCGTGGTGGAATGGGCAGAGCTGTAGGAGGTGGAGATCCAGGGATTGAGGGCAGAGCTGTGGGAGACACAGAGGGCGGAGCCATGGAAGACTCAGAGGGTGGAGCTGTGAAAGACTCAGAGGGCAGAGCCGTGGAAGGCGGAGCCGTGAGAGGCTCGATGAAGGCATGCGGAGCCTGGAGAGGTTCGACGAAGGCAGGCGGTGCCGTGGAAAACTCAGTGGGCAGAGCTGTGAGAGGCTCGAGGGGCGAAGCCATGGAAGGCGGAGCCGTGAGAGGTTCGAGGGGTGAAGCCATGGAAGGCGGAGCCATGGGAGGCTCAAGAGGCGGAGCCATGAGAGGCTCGAGGGGCGAAGACATGGAAGGCGGGTCGTGAAAGGCGGAGCTGTGAGAGGCTCGAGGGGCGAAGCCATGGAAGGCAGAGCCATGGGAGGCTCGAGGGGCGGAGCCATGGAAGGCGGAGCCATGGAAGGTGGAGCCACGAGAGGCTCGAGGGGCGAAGCCATGGAAGGCGGGGCCGTGAGAGGCTCAAGGGGCAAAACCATGGAAGGTGGAGCCGTGGGAGACTCGAGGGGCAAAGCTATGGAAGGCGGAGCCATGGGAGGCTCGAGGGGCAAAGCCATGGAAGGCGGAGCCATGGGAGGCGGAGCCATGGAAGGCTCAAGGGGCGGAGCCATGGATGACTGGGAACTGACTCCCATGGTCGAAAGCACAGGTAGAGACTGGGGATCGACCTCCGTGGTCGTGAGCACTGGCAGAGACTGGGGAACAACCTCCATGGTCGTGAACATGGGCAGAGACTGGGGAATGACCTCCATGGTCATGAGCACTGGCAGCGACTGGAGAGAAGGTGTCCTTTTCCTTCTCCTCCTCTTCCAACCAGCAGGGAACATGGTTACGGGGACAGTCAAGGCTATAAGTATTGGCTCTGGGATGGGCGAGGCTACAGGCATTGGCTCTGGGACAGTCGAGGCTACAGGCATTGGCTCTGGGATGGTCGAGGCTACAGGCATTGGCTCTGGGACGGTCAAGGCTACAGGCATTGGCTCTGGGATGGTCAAGGCTACAGGCATTGGCTCTGGGATGGTGGAGGCTACCTGCATTGGCGCTGGATTGTAAACTGTGGCAAGCATTGGCGCTGGATCGTAAACCGTGGCAGGCATGGGCTCTGGCTCATTAACCGTGGCAGGCATGGGCACTGGCTCATTAACCGTGGCAGGCATGGGCACTGGCTCATATACCGTGGAAGGTGTGGGTGCTGGTTGTGGCCCGGTGTTCCTGTCATAATTCACAGTGTACGGGGGAAATGTATGGAGAGGAGTTACCTTGG
The DNA here is from genome assembly GCF_019703515.2 of Myxocyprinus asiaticus. NCBI lineage: Eukaryota > Metazoa > Chordata > Actinopteri > Cypriniformes > Catostomidae > Myxocyprinus > Myxocyprinus asiaticus. The sequence goes on from NC_059360.1 coordinate 2,476,812, forward strand.
AGAGAGGGGCCGTAAAAGGCTTGGAGACAGGGGCCATGAAAGGTTTGGAGACAGAAGCCGTGGAAGGCTTGGAGACAGAGGCCGTGGAAGGCTTGGAGTAAGGAGCCGTGGAAGGCTTGGAGCAAAGTGCCGTGGAAGGCTTGGAGCAAAGAGCCGTGGAAGGCTTGGAGTAAGGAGCCGTGGAAGGCTTGGAGCAAGGAGCCATGGAAGGCTTGGAGCAAGGAGCCGTGGAAAGCTTGGAGCAAGGAGCCATGGAAGGCTTGGAGCAAGGAGCCGTGGAAAGCTTGGAGCAAAGAGCCGTGGAAGGCTTGGAGTAAGGAGCCGTGGAAGGCTTGGAGCAAGGAGCCGTGGACGGCTTGGAGCAAGGAGCCATGGAAGGCCTAGAGCAAGGGGCTGTGAAGCAGTGGTCCTCATCCTCGTTTCCTACAGTGAAGGGGGAGCCACAGAGTTCCAGAGCCACCTCCATGTAGTCAGCCAGAGTCCAGTGAGGACCCATCGGAGGCATCAGTTCCTTTAGTGCAATATTCATACTAGCTCTGAAGAAAACGACCAGAGAGTGGTCATCTTAGTGCACCAAATTCGCTAGATGGAGAAACTCATGCACGTGATCCTAAACTGGGCAGTCTCCTTGTTCGAGGAGGAGGATTCTTATGGCCGGTATCTCTATTTATTCGGTCAGTTCTTCTGTAACATTGGTTCGTGGAGTGGAAGAGAGGAGACGCAGGAGAAACTTTCAAGTCTTTAATAAGGAAACATGCTGGAGAGGAACAAATATCAGACTTGGACTTAATCTAGGAAATACGCAGGAGTGGACGCTGGAATGGAACATCATACAAAACATAACAACATAACAATTCATAACCAACTAAATAACACTTTAAGAACTGACAAGGAATGAATACAACAAATATGTAAAATTTATAAAAGCGGGCGCAGATGAGGGAATGGAGAACAGGTGAGGAGGACTGGAAACAGATGGCAGTGATAAGGGCAGTGCATTATGGGAAGTGTAGTCTGGGGAAAACTAAGGAAGGATGACACAAAACCAATTCAAAATAAGAGTCCATAGAACAGAACGGAGAATAACTGTGACAGTTCCAAGTTTGGTTCGCTATTAGTGCGCGATGCGTTTTTCTTATAACATGCATTGAGAACCCAAAGTGCTAAGAAATCACTTTATTTTCACGTAATTCCAAACATTCTTGTAATAACGCGATGCTGGGATGAAGAAGGGGAGGTGGTGGCATTTTACCATATTGTAAATGAGGAGCATGTTTATAAAAAACTAAGCAAGAAATACAAATGTCTTCAGTTTACCACAAAATAAAGGCTTGATGGTTTAATAGGACCAATGCTATGTGAATGTAATGAAATAATGACAGAAATATTACTTTTGTACTACAAAAAAATCAAATAATAATCGTTTAATATTACATTACAGTAATATAATATTACAGTTTGCTTATAAAATCTCTTTAAAGTTATCACAGACATCCCTGCATGACGTTTTAGAAAAAGTCATTTAGTATAATTTGTAGTTAAATATTGTTGCTTATTCATCAGCTATGTATTGATATGTTGGTACATTTACCAATTATAATTTGATTAACACAAATGTAAGCCTATATTTATGATGAATATTATTCTTCCTTGAACTCATTAAGTGAAAAACATGACTTGATTATTTTAAACTTGCAGAAACCCGGAGAGTCACGTGGCGCCATGCAAGGTTCGGACGTGTGAACGGCAAGCTCTGCACACTTTGCAAGTTTTAATACTTAATACTTTCATAAACCGGTGAGATTCAATACACCCTGTTCCATAACTGTTCTATGAAGACAATATGTCAAAGAATTCAAAATCCTCAGGCTCTGGAGACGTTAAAAGACACTTACATGCTCAAGCTGATACCCCCTGACAAGGCCGCTGAGGGAGACAGGCCCCAATCAATTCTGGCCAAATATCTGAGATCATCCAATAAAAATCTCGTGTTACACGAGACGAGGAGTAAAGGAAGGCTTTCTTAGAAGAACCACAGCATTTTCTTGTTCTCAGACTTTGCAAACTCGACAAGAGAGAACCGTGATTGATTTAAGGAATGCAAGAAACTCTAACATCAACGGAAGGTCAATTTTGCACTGATGTTCCCAGCCAAATTGAGAATAGATACTAAAGATGGCCGCAAATTATTTATATGCCCACAGCAAGCGATGTCCTTCATAAAGTCAATGTAATGAGTGCGTCATTGTGTGATGCTTTCGATGCAGCCGAGTGGGCCTGACTCACTGAACATTCTCTTGACTGTCCGAGGAAGCTGAGTGCCTTTTTTGTTTCTTTTTGTGTTGTTCTGCCTAGTGGCTGGAGTTTGTTTTGTGGAATAACACTCCTTCAGGACAGTTTATGGATGGATCTGCACGTTCCTTGTGCTTATGCCTTCCTAGTGTTTGTTTTGTGGAATATTTCTTGCAAATCATTACAGTGATTTTTTTTTTTTTTTTTTTTTTTTGGTTCCGCTAGCGACTGGACCTTGTTTTGTTGAGGAACACACCTCTGGGACAGTTATGTGGATGAATCTACACGTTCTTTGTGCTTATTCTGCCTATTGGCTGGAATTTGTTTTATAGATTATCTTTTGTTGTGTAATTCTGACTCACAAAATTTGTATAGAAGCACCGGACTTGAGCAATCCGACAGCAAAATTGTCACGGAGACTCTCGTAGGTGCACGTGGACTGTTTGAGTTTAGAGGGATGGACGCCGGTTTTCTCATATGTCAAAATGTGAAATGTTAATACGAGTGGACTGTCTCTCTCCATGTGGAATGTGAATGGGTTGGGGCACCCCATAAAAAGAAGGAAGGTTATTACTTTTCTTAAAGGTAAGAAATATGATATAGTGTTTCTTCAAGAAATGCATCTTTCCCCGCAGGAAGCTGAACAATTTGGGAAGATATGGGGTGGACATTGTGGCATGAGGGGCGAGGTCATGTGTCGGTCTGCGGGAGAGAGAGAGGTAAAGCTCGTCACCTGGTTCATAATTATCTCTAACACCTGTCTCTCATTATAGTGATGGCGGAGGGAGACTTGAAAAGGCATGCCAGAGCATCAGAGAGAGAGAGAGAGAGTGACCAGGAAGCACGACAGCCCTGAACCGAAAGAGTGTTAGCTAGAGTGTTTTTCATTTATTTAAAACATTTTTCTTTATTATCGACGGTTACCGTTGATTGTGTTTAAGAGAGAATAAAAGGACTGACCTTGAACCTGCTTCGTTGTCTCCTGACTTCTCCATTGCCTGAGCTAAGAGATCTGTTACAGACATGTTTTCTTTAGTGCTGGCTCAAGTAAGAGCAGGGGAGTCATTACATTGATAAGTAAACATCTACAATTCAAATGTCTCAAACAGATTAAAGATAAATTAGGAAGAGTCATTATTGTTTCAGCAGAAATTCAGGGGCAAAGGTTGTTTTTGGCTAATATTTACACACCTAACACTGATGATCAGGGCTTTTTTATAGATCTTGAAGGGATGTTGCAAGCCGCTGGCACCCCTCATGATATAATATTGGGAGGTGACTTTAATCATTTGATGGACTCAGTCCTTGATCATAGTGAAGCAAAAGTGTGTAAGCCCACTAGTGCAACATTGATGCTTTACAGGATGTGTAAAAATCTTCTTATATTTAGATATTTGGAGACTTTTGAACCCATCTGGTAGGGACTATACATTTTTTTCTTCAGTCCATAAGATTTATTCTATAATATATATATATCTAAGTCCCTCATTTCATCTGTTGTGGATTGCTCAATTAGAAACATCTTAGTCTCAGATCATGCCCTGGTGAGTTTAGAGTTTAGTTGCAAAGTCCTGAATTCCAACAAATGTTAAGGCCAAAATCAATGTTTATATGGAGATCAACTGGTCCTCAGTATTCTCTGTGGGCGTGGCTTGGGAGGCACTTAAAGCAGTCCTTAGGGGTAGGATCACACAGTATGCCTCATTCATCAAAAATCCAAAGCACGAGAACTCATGGAGTTGGAAGGGAATATTAAAAGTGCTGAGGCAGAGCTGAAGCGCCGAATGTTGTCTGATGGCCTCAGAGAAGTGACCCGATTGAAATACAGATATAACACTATTTTGTTGCGGAAGGTGGAGTTTTGGCTATTCAGGGTAAGACAGTCATACTTTGAGTCGAGAGAAAATGCAGGAAAATTTGGCTAGATATATAGTCTTTTTCCTCAGTGAAATCTGCTGGTAGTGAAATATTTACCTCGGCCATTGATATTAATAATGCTTGAGAGAATAATGCAATGAGTTCTATCTTCATCTCTATAGCTCCATGTCTTCATCTACTGATGAAGATATTAGAAATTTTGTGGAACCAATAGAACTCCCTAAACTGATGGCTGAGCAAAAAATTCTCTTGATTCTGAGATAACCTTGGAGGAGCTTGGCGAGGTAATTAAGGCCTTGCCTGCAGGCAAGTCTCCGAGGCCAGACGGCTTTGCCACTTAATTTTTTATATCTTATGCTACAGAACTGGCTCCACTTTTGTTAGAAGTTCATACAGAATCATTAAAGAATGGAAAGCTTCCGCCAACAATGACACAAGTCTGATTCTTAAAAAGGACAAAGATCCAAGCGAGTGTAAGAGTTACCATCCAATTTCCCTGAACCAGCTAGACGTAAAAATATTGTCAAAAATTCTGGCTAACCGATTAAGTAAAGTTATGACATCTCTTATACATATAGATCAGGTGGTGTTTATTCGGGGCGTAGCTCTTCTGATAACATTAGGCATTTCATCAATATCATGTGGTCATTGGCGAATGATCAGACTCCGGTCGCTGCCATCTTACTTGATGCGGAAAAGGTGTTTGATATGGTAGAATGGGATTATCTTTTGAAGATTTTGGAAATATACGGGTTCGTAATACTTTTATTGGATGGATTAAGTTACTTTATAGACACCTGGTAGTGGCGGTACAAACAAATGAATTAATTTCAGATTATTTTACTCTGAATAGGGGCACCCAGCAGGGTTGCCCTCTTTCCCCATTATTGTTCTGTCTTGCCCTGGAACCATTAGCAGCCACAATAAGAAAGGAAGATGATTTTACAGGGGTGGTGGCGGGAGCTATGGCACATAAGCTTTTGCTTTACGCAGATGATATCTTATTATTCGTCTCCGACCCCATTAGATCTATGCCTTGCCTCAACAGAATTATTAATTCCTTTTCTAAGTTCTCAGGATACAGAGTCAATTGGTCTAAATCCGAAGCTTTGGCTCTGACAGCGTCCAGAAATGGCTTTCCAGTCGGGTACCTTCCAGTGGCCCAAACAGGGCGTTAAGTATTTGGGCATTTTATTCCCAGCAAATTTGTCTGATTTAGTTATAGTTAATTTTGACTCCTTAATAAAAAGGTTTTCGAGCGATGTGGGCAGGTGGGCTTCATTACATTTATCTATGATTGGGAAGGTTAATGTAATTAAAATTAATTGTATTCCAAAATTGAACTACCTGCTACAATCTCTCCCTGTAGATGTCCCCCTCTCTTATTTCAAGCAATTTGATAGCATAGTGAAGTACTTCATTTGGAATGGTAAGCATCCTAGATTACATTTTAATAAGTTACATTGACAAAGGTGGGCTAGGCCTACCCAAGATTTTGTTTTATTATAATGCATTCGGTCTCAGACATTTGGCTCACTGATCGCTTCCACCTGAGAGAGCCCCTCCCTGGTTTTGTATTGAACATGAAGATCTTGCCCCTATTTCGCCATTGCAAAGCCTGTCTATCAAACTAATCGGAGAAGTTACACCCCGTTATCTCGCATTTGCACTCGATATGGACAAAAGTGTCCAGAGTGTTAAATTCGGACATTTGTTTAAATGTTGCCTCAAGCATATGGCTGAACCCTAAATTAAGTCCCCTTTCTGCTGGTCAGAGTGGATTGTGAGGGGGTTACTACACTCGGTGACCTATATGAGAGTGGAGTGTTGAGATCTTTTGAAAATTTGGTTCAACATTTTGGAATTCCAGATCTCAGTTCTATAGGTATTTACAGCTGTGCCACCTGCTCTATATTGTTTTTGGGAGTAGCACACACCCCCTAAAGTGGCAGACACTCTAGGAGAGGTGATTACTGCTTTTGGAAAAGGTCATGAGGCATCAGTGTATTACTCCCTGTTAATTCAGAGTCTGGAGGATGGAGCTTTAACTTCTATCGAGAGATTATGGGAGAGGAATTAAACTTGGTATTGGAGGAAGGAGTGTGGGCTAGGATTCTAAAAAATGTCAAGTCTGTATCTAGAGATGCAAGGGTATCGGACTCCCTCTAGATTGTATAGGCTTGGTCTTAAAGACACACCCACCTGCTGGCGATGTCAATCAGAAGATGGAGACACAACCCATGTTTTTTGGGGGTGTGTTAAGATCCAAGAATTTTGGTTGAAGGTTCAGAGTTTTATATGTGACGTTTTAGGCACTAAATTTTTACTTTGTATTTTGGGCGATGGGGCGGTCATAAATTTGGGCGATAAACACATAAAAAATTGGGTTCTAACCAGTATTATGATTGGCAGTCAAATTATTTTAAGGGGATGGAGTGCCCTCATTTCCGGAGTGGTGTCAGAGATGGGGAGGGTGGCTGCTTTCGAGGAGATGTCAAGCAGAAGGTTGGGGGTTCGGAATTTGTTTGATAGGAAGTGGGGAAATTACTTCATGTTTATGGGGGACTCTCGGGGAGGAGCTGTGGAGAGAGTTGTTTAGTTTTAATTATATATGATTATTATATTTTCATGTATCTTTTTTTTTTTTCTTTTTTTGTGTGTGTGTGTGTGATTGGGGAGGGGGAGGGGTATCGGGGGGGTTAAATGTTAAATGTTGATTCAATGTATATATATGTTGTGTTTTTTATTTGTTATATGTCTATGAATCAATAAAAATGTTAATTGAAAAAATAAAACTTATAGAAACCCTGTTTTGCTGATGACTGTTACATGTTCAAAGGCTTTGTTGAATGTGTGTCCCAGCCTGGGTGTACAATTATCCCTTACATATTTTAGCTTTCAGAACAGCTGAAATCTCTCATAATATTTATAATGACATAATATTCTATAAATCAGTCTGATAATTGCAGTCACGTCTTATACTGGTGTGGGGGAAAACAATCCCATCAAACTAAATACATCTTTTTGCAGTAGATGTGCATGTTTAGAGGTGAGATTCCACATGCATCTCATATCTTGTCACTAAATAACTTGTATTTTTCAAAGCAGTCTTCTTTAAGCCTTTATTCAAATAGCTGGGGACAAAATATCAGTTGAAGAATTTTTGCTTTTATTCGAAGAGAAAACAAACACACACACGCACACACACACAGTGCGCACACAAATGTTCTTTAAAAATAGCCAGATCTATTTGATATTTCTTTTCATTTTCCACATGGAAATGAATAAGTAACTACAGTAACCAGGATTTGTTTCCCCCCATGGTAATTCAAGCCCTATAGATAACCGGTGTTGCGTACTATATCTGTGTGTTAATGCAAGACTTTGGTTGTAATCATATTAAAGATTCCAGTCTTAGCTGTCTGTAAGTTTAAATTAATTTTTGAAACTTTCATTTTTATAGATTTAGCAATGTTTGAAATCACAGAGGATGCTTTTTTGATCATTGCATTTTTGTAACATAAAATTTAGAATTGGATAATGTTTAAAACTTTGAGGTGCTTAAAAAGAAGATTAAGGTGCCTTGAAAATGCTTGAAAAGTGCTTGAATTTCACTCTACGAACCCTGTTTATACCATTTATACTTTAAACATAACAGTTTAAAGTTACACAAAACAGTTGAGAAGAGAGAGAGAGAGAGAGAGAGAGAGAGAATGAAACACACAAACATCATGATCTCCTGCACATCTTTCATGGTTCTGATGGCACATAACTTTGGTCATTTATACGTCTCTCAAACGGCTCCTTCAAATGCAAGCAGGTGATTCTCGCAGCCTTCACGGCTTCAGAAACGAATCGGCCAAACAGGAAAATGTATTAGCCGATGCCGACAATTAAAAAAATACCAGCTCAGCGATATATCGGTCGACCACTATTTAATACAATGTTCTTTTACTGTGTTGTTACATTGTACTTACATTTAAAGTACCTGTATGTAATTACAACACAATACAGTAATTACATTGTATCAAATGCTTAATTTTTATAATGTAAGTAAATAGTAAGAAACTTAATTTAAAGCGGTACCCCTACAGTATTTTTTCCCCCCCTTTTCTCCCAATTTGGAATGCCCAATTCCCACTACTTAGTAGGTCCTCGTGGTGGCGCGGTTACTCACCTCAATCCGGGTGGCAGAGGACAAGTCTCAGTTGCCTCCGCTGTGCATGACACCACAGAGACTCGCAGCATGTGGAGGCTCATGCTACTCTCCACAATCCACACACAACTTACCACGCGCCCCATTGAGAGCGAGAACCGCTAATCGCGACCACGAGGAGGTTACCCCATGTGACTCTACCCTCTCTAGCAACCGGGCCAATATGGTTGCTTTGGAGACCTGGCTGGAGTCACTCAGCATGCCCTGGATTCGAACTTGCGACTCCAGGGGTGGTAGTCAGCGTCAATACTCGCTGAGCTACACAGGCCCCTCAATTACAGTAATTTAAAGTGGAACCAAATATGTTTTTTACTCTATTGCACTTATTATTTTTGAAGCAATGTAAAAATGCATAAATGTGATGAGACTTTGATGTGACTTGGATTTTAATAAATAAAGCTAAATATACAAAAATACTATAGTACTGGTTATTTATTAATTAGTAAGCTAAATTGTGTGTACATTTGACTAAAAATCCCAAACAGAAAAGAGAACATGAACAAGGGTAAAATACCAAACATCACGCCAAACTCTGAATTCTGAGGTTGTGGTGGTCTGGGCCTTTAATTTGACGAGTGTCTCTGGGAATTTTAATTAATTCCCCCCTCCCCCCAACACTGAATCTGCGTTAATATTCCCCCCAAGGACTTTTACAAATTTCATCATTAATAAAATCGGACATTCAATTAGTCCCAAAATCCAGATTGCTGACTGTTTCATAACAGTTGTGCTATGATTTCCCTTCTTTGATATAAGTTATAGAGCAAGCAGAGGGAGGGGGGTGCAGAAAGTTAAAACTAATTTCATTAATCTAATTGTCATCACTTCAAACCATCTCTTAATTAGTACAAATTAATATGATTAATCACAATAATGACAAAGACTCATTCAATTACAGCTTTTGAATGGTGAGGGGGTGTGCTGGCGTTGATACGGCAGGTGGAATCAGTCGAGCCGCTCAGGTTCCTTCTGATTATTTCAATAACGGACAGGTTATCATTCACTCTCACACTTTAATAAGGCGAGGAGAAACTTGAAAAGGAGGCAGAGACACTTGTGTTTTGTTCTTGCTCTCATAAAAGCTTCATTCTGAGCATTAAATGTGTCCATTTACACAGAACCGGCTGATTAAACACTTTGAAGCAAAGTGGCGGCTCTATTGAAAGTTTACATGTGCTACAAGTGTTAAACAAATGCTGACATTGTTCATATTTATTTTTTAAGTTTGTTACTGTCATAACAAAAAAAAGTCAAAATTCTGCATTTCCATAAGCAAGATATAAGAAGTTTTATTAGAATTGTTTATGAAGTCCAGCATCGCTATTACTATTGTTTAAACTTGCTTTGAACAAACCCCTAACCCTAATATAAGTATTATGCTGCTTTTTATACAACTTGGAATTTTCACATCTCCTACTTGAAAATAATGAGTGGAATGCTAAGCAAAGTCAGACATCTGACTTGTAAAGTTGGAGTAGATCGATCAATCCTGACTTCAGCGAGAAGCATCATTTGACCAATAATGTGGAGTTTACATACTTTTAAGTATTTTCAATGCATGAAATGTGTGAACATGCAATATAAAATAAATACTCAATATGATATAAAGGTTCATTGCATTTCACCTATTCACCAATTTTGCTCATGAATAGCCAGCTGGCTATCATCTGGAAGTCTGTGGGTGCATTCCATTCAGAAGTGATCTTTCCTATGCCCGATATACCTTATTCGCAGCAGCGCCATCTTTGATTTTTGGCAGGAATTATGATGAGGCTGTGAGGGATAGGCTGTACATGGGTTGTTTTTGGATCATTCCGCTGAAGAAACATTGAAAATATATCTTTCCAAGAAATTTCAGTAGACAAAAATCTCCAGACAGCATGAGTTTTGGAAAATAAGATGTGATCTTGGAGCTTTTTGATAGCTTTATACAGTGCATGTCATTAAAGAGAGCTTCGTTTTCATTCATGTCAAAAATCAAAGAGGGCACTACTGTGAATAAGGTCTCTTCACTTTGAAGTCTTTACCATCACCTGTGAGAACATTGGAACTCATTTGGAACTCACTTTTTAAGCCATTTTATATTAGAAATTAATTTTGAAGCAATCTAACAGCATGACTGTCATGATTGTTCTTCCTTCGAATTGCCCTTCGGAGGCTGATTTATCCAGTTTGTAATGCAGGGTGTGCATTTTTTTATTTATTTTTTTATTTTTTTATTTGGAATGTGTACATGTGAATGTGATGTGTCATTGACTGTAACGTATTGAGTTTGGTAGTGGGACATTTCAACTCGGGTATTCCCACATCTGACTTCATCTGGAATGCAGCATTATTAAACCTAGTATTAATCTTATGTGCATAACTTATACTGCAATTTTTGAGGAGATGAGTATTATTACTTTTCTTTGATGGCCATTCTTATATTTAGAGATCAAACAAACATGACTCGGACACCTGGATGGTTGCATGCAGGTGCCAAAAACAGTCAAATGTGTGGAGATGCATAATAAAAGCTGGGAAGGAAGGCCTGCTGTATTGAACATCATCTGGAGAGTGACAAGTCATGATGGCTACTGTTATCCCAAGACGGATGCTGATGTTCCAGATTCAAAAAAGACTTTCAACTCTGAGTTTTAGTCAGCTGCAGACCGTTGCATGTTTGATTGAGGATGGTTAAGAGACTTCAAGATGTCTCTTGGTCAAGATGTCGCAGGTCTGAGTAAACCAGAACTCTACAACCTGATTGTTGATTACATCCGAAGTGAGAAGTTAAAAGCCATGGAAGGTGAAGGCATGAGTCAACTCCTCCTCCTCTATGACCTGCTTGGTGACCAGTCACATGTTCCAGATGCAAGAAATGCTAACACTGATGAGGCTGCACCTCTTCTACGGAAAAAAGCACCAGCCTCCGATGATGCACACATCCCTTCTATAGACATTCATACACCCCCTCATCCTTGGACAAAGACATTCACACACACACATCCTCCACGGTCGCTCACAAAAGCATATCCTCAAAGGACTGAGACATTCATATGCTTGCCGTGGATGTCGCCACATCAACGCCAGCCATGACCAGCCTTACGGGTGCAAGTGGTACTGCACTATGTAGGATGAGTTCTTCCTCAAATTTTAACAAGCAGGTGATGAGAGTGACTGATGTTGCATCTCTGTTACCACACAGAGAATTTAAGTTAAATGGCGGTCAAATTTTGGATGCAGGTTCTGACATGTCATTTAACTGTCTCTGTGAGCAAATTGATGAATGTTTGCAAGAGGGTTTCTGAGTCTGATATTATCAGAACTGTCCTTAAGATAATTAATGGGTTAATGAGATTCTTGCACGCTCACATTAGAGACAAAAATGTAACTGAACTCTTTCAGGAACTTATCAGTGCTAGAGAGAATGCACAGTCCAATGCACATTCAGTAAAATTGACAGTGGCCCTGTTCCAGATGGCAGCCTACGCCCTTGCAGTTCTCCTTTGAGTCCAGACTTCAGTGATGTAAGTGAGTGCAGACCGAATACAAAGCGCACATATGACAACAACAACAAAACATTTTTAAATATTTAGAGAGATCAAATAAACATGACTCGGACACCTGGATGGTTGCATGCAGGTGCCAAAAACAGTCAAATGTATAGAAAAGAGAATATACGTCTCACACACCAGCGTAGATTGCAAAATTCCTTATATTTTTATACACAGCCACGCTTCTTCAGGTATTATTATAGCCAGTAGACCAAACATTGCTAGTTAAATAAATATAATGAATCTTGAGACAGGTATTTTGAACGCACACACACACAGCAGCAGCAATCGTGAGTCATAAGCACTCTTCTTGTATACCGCACATATAGTAGGTTTCCAAAAAGAGTAGGCTTTTTCCCACCACAATTACTGAGTGAATGGGTCATTAGCAACTCTAAACCACTAAGGGGCACTATAACCATAGAATTTCAACAGGCCAGAGCTGAATGCTTCAAAGCTCTTTCTCTGAACGTCACGATCATTCAGTTGGAGGAGGTAATGCATGTTAAGCTTATTTTCCCAACCGCCATAAAATAGAAGAAGGAGAAGGAAAAGAAATTGAAACAGAAGAATAACAAATGCAAAAACACCACAACATTTAACTGCTGGAGGAACGCTGTAATGGAGACGCATGATAAAAGCTGTGAAGGGAAGGTTTCTGTTTTTAGTGTCATCCAGAGGTGACAAATCAAGATGGCTACTGTTATACCAAGACAGATGCTGATTTTCAAGATTCAAAGAATTTTGTTCTTTCTAATATGTTGTATTGTACAAACAAAATTGCCTTTGTTTTGTCTATATACTGTTATTGTTGCAAATGCAAATAAAAGTTAAAAAAGTGGATTATTTCTACCTACCTGCTTGTGCTCAGACAAATTGAGTATCCTTTATCACTTGCGCATCTGTAACGCTATTGCATTGTGTTTGAGTTTTATTGTGTACAGTACGCCATACTTGACCAAGGCAGTATGTACCACCAAGGCTTTGCTGAGGAGAGCTCCAGACACATGATAGCTTTTAGCATGCCTTGGGGCTGTATGAATGGATCCGTCTTCCCTTTGGCCTTTCCAACACCCCGGCAGCTTTCCAAAGGTGTATGGAAGGTGTGCTGAATGTTGATCTCCTTACCTAGATGGCATATTTTACTTTCAAAAAATATTTCACGAATGCGGTAGAGACTTGAGAAAAGTGTTCCGTTGCTTAAGAGAGCTTGGTGTCAAATTAAACCCAAAGATGTGTGAAGTATTCAAGCATCAAGTAAGATATGTAGGCCACTTGGAGACGAGTGAAGGTGTCCAGGTAGATCCCAAGGACTTGGAAGCTGTCCTGTATTTAAAGGAGAGGAAACCAAAGAATGTTAGTGAAGTCAGAGCTCTGCTTGGTTTCTTGGTCTACTATCATTCCTTTATTTATGACTTTTCTAGAATAGCCTGCCCCCTCTTTAAGCTCCAGGAAAGTGCTGCAGATTCCAGTGAGAGACCCATTAAGAAAAAGTCCACAAAGAAAGGTGCAAAAGAAGGCCAGTTGCCAGTTGGGGGCTGTACTCTATCAGGAACAGGGAGGTAAACTTTGTGTTATCACTTATGGCTCTAGGACGCTCACGCCTGCTGAGAAGAATTATCACCTTCATTCTAGTAAGCTTGAGTTCCTTGCCTTAAAGTGGGATAATCTGCTATAAATTCTGCAATTACCTTTACTATGCCCCCACGTTCACCCTGTTTACAGACAATAACCCCTTTATCTATGTTTTGAGCACAGCCAAATTAAATGCTATTGGGCACTGCTGTTTGGGTGAGTTGGCTGACTTCCATTTTACTTTCAAGTACAGGCCTGGCAAGACAAATACAGATGCTGACACCCTGTCACGGTATCAAGCTTCAGGACCACATCAGTGAATTCTCTGATATCGATATTGTCTCTGCCATATGGCAGGGTGACAAAGCTAGCAGAGATGAGGATGTGCCATGGGTAGCAGCCCTCCAGTTAAATTCAATTGATGACGACTCACTTCCTAACAACACACTCATGTTCATCAAAGAAGACATTAGAACTGCCCAGAAAGAAGATGAGTCTATCTGTGAAGTAATCACACAGAACAAGAGGGACTGGAATCCTAATGACAAAGACAAGACACAAACGGGACTGAACACACAAAGACTAATACATGAGTGGAACAGACTTATACTTGACAACGGAATTCTGAACAGGCAGACAGGACAACACAAGCATCTGCTTATGCCCACTTCACTTAAGACAGTTGTGCTTAAACACCTGCATGATGACATGGGACATATCGGTGCTGACAAAGTCACTCACCTGGCAAGGCAGAGGTTTTATTGGCCTTTCATGCATCAGGACTACGTAATCCACCAGTCCCCAAACATTAAACAGAAGAGTTCCACTGTCCCAGAGAAAGCACCAATGGGCTACATCACCACAAGTGTCCCCTTTGAACTTCTCTCTGTTGATTAGTTTTATCTTGAACCAAGTATAATGAGCTATGAATACATCATAGTTTAATAGATCACTTTACTCACTTCACACAAGCCTATCCAACTAGGAACTAGTCAGGCAAGAATGCAGCAGAGAATATATTTTATGACTTAATTCCAGGCTTTAGGTACCCTCAAATGCTCCACCATAATCAGGGCTGGGAGTTTGAGGAAAGCTTGTTCCAGAGACTCCAACAGCTGGCTGGAATTTCTCATTCTCGAACCACCCTCTACCACCCATAAGGGAATCCCATTAAGCACATAAATAGAACTCTTCCTGAGATGCTCTGTACTCTGCCAAAGAGAAATACTGTAAGTCAGAGGAAAGATCATCTACTACATATAGTCCACTCTTACTATTGTACAAGGCATGAGGTGATGGGCAACTCTCCATTTTTTCTCCTCTTTGGTAGAGCCCCATGGTTAACTATTGACTTGCTCTTTGACCTCGAACCTAAGCAAAATGCACATACACGACAAGTGTATGCACAGAAATGGGCTTCTATGATGCAGGAGGCATTCAAGATCGCTTCAGAAAATAGTAAAAAGTGTTCTGCAAAAGAAAAAATATACAAAGATCATGGTGTCAAAGGAATTTTGCTACAGCCAGGTGATCATGTGCTTGTCCGCAACCTCTCTGAGCAAGGCAGGCCAGGCAAACTCCACACTTACTGGGAGTAGAAGGTTCACCTTGTTGTGGAAAGAGAGGGAGATGGACCTGTATATCGAGCTCAAGCAGAAATAGGTGACCGAACTCTCCATGTGCTGCACCGTAACCTACTCTTACCTGTAAATGACTTGCCACTTCAAAACAATGGACAAAACTTTTGTGGACCACTGAAATCAAAAGGAAAGAGACAATATCAGCCAAGAAACAAAGACACAACTGAACATGATTCTAATGATTCTACAGATGACCATTACCTGTGTATGAAAGGAAAACAGTCAGACTCCATCCTACTCTACCTGAGCCACACAGGGATCTTAGAGCTGGGGCACCAGAATTTCAGCCAATGAATCCCAGAACTGAGCGAGACGAGGTACAGTTAGAACAGCAACCCGCACATTTAGTGACTCCTGTCCAGTGTTGGGTATAACGATTTACTGTAGTCTTATTACACTTTGCGGTAACGCAGTAATGTAACGTGTAACTTTTAAAAATTAAGTAATCTGATTAGTTACAGACATGAAAAAAAATTACTTAGATTACACATTTATTGCAAAGATAATAATATTAATTAAGCAGAATGCATTTTAAAATTTATTACATTCATATGTTGGTACTTTTATGTGTGTTGCTGCGTCAGCTAATGAGCATGCGCTCTAACAAACCACCATGGCATATAGAGGACACGTATGGAGGTGATGGCAGATTAGTGAGCGGCGTTACTATGGATGCAGCGGAGTGTAGTTGTTTATTCAAATTGAAAACGAAAGTGAAGCGTTTCAAGTTTTCATGCACTCACAATCAATCTCAGCGAGCTCTGTGTCAGCATGCTCCCAGCCCAGGCTGGAGGAGAGAGGCACACAAGGCTGGGCCAGCGACAAATCCTCCTCAAATTTCCGTGCTCAACCCCATCTTCGCGCGCCTCCCTTGGGTGTCTCTCCTCTGCAGCTGCCGTAGGAGGAGAGGGGATCGGCTTTGGGTGTATATGGAAAACAGCGCTCGTTCCTGTCTGACAGAGGGATATATCGCTCACAAGGTGGAAACATTTGCAGAACGGCGTCTTGAAAAAGACGTAGCTAAGCAAACAGCTTTTTTATGTTCTTTATGTACTGTACACAATAAAACACAAACACAATGCAATAGCGTTACAGATGCGCAAGGGATAAAGATTACTTAATTCGTCCCAGCAAAGCAGGGAGGTAGAAATAATCCACTCACTGTAAAGTAATATAATATATTAACTATGTTTCATTTTGTGGTTACAATTATTTTACTACAAAACACCAGGGTGATACTATGGTTACTGCATCTGTAGAGGACGTTAGGACAGATCTGTGTTCCAATCGTTTTTTTCTGATTCAACTCTTTCATCCCCATTGCATGTCATTGAAGACACATATTAAAATAAAGTATGTTCACAAAGTATTTTAAATGTGGAAATAAAATGTCTAAAGGGAGTGACTTATAATCGCTGAAAGATCGGTTGTTCTCACGATGATCGGAGGCTGAGATTGAGGTGGGCGTTTTTTCCAGCGAGGCGTCTCTGCGTCTTGGTCAATTCTGGAAAAGCACTGTATTGTTAACTGAGAAATGGCATGATCAGCAGAGTATGTGAGTGGAGTGGAGCAGCAAGACTCTCCGCTCCATGCTCAATGCATTTCATAATCACTCCACTCCAGCTCCGCTCTGGGTTGACCATTTCCCGCTCCTCGCTCCCTCCCTGCTTCCCCCTCATTCACTCCTCGCTCCGTGTTCACTCAATGGCAAAATTTGTACCTAATTACCACTCCACTGTAAAATTGCATAATTTGTTTGAAATATCACAAACCTCTGTGCAAAAGATGCATTCAGTGTAAAATAAATACACAATACTAGGAGAAAAACATCAACGTGCTTTATTGGAACAGTAATATTAGCCCAAGCCAATAAATTATCGTTTAGCTCACTTTTGAAAAGAAAAAAAAATGCTGGATGAGGCTAAATTAAATAAATTACCAAATGAAAAACATTACATTAAATAAAATAAATAAATTACCAAACAAACAAAAAAATAAAAGTTAAACAAATTGCCAAATGAAAAAAATATGTAGGCCATTATTGCCTTCTCTTTAAACAAACTTTTATAGTGACCTTGAGAACTATAATTCTCTGAACAGAAAAAAGTTTGTTTGGTTGGTTGAATACACTTTTAATCATCAAAACTATCTCCAATGCTGCATTCACTTTCAGAAAAACAAGCTTTTTCAGAGTGGCAGGTTTCAAGCACATGCGATGACTGCTGGACGTCAGGCCAGCAATAGAAAAAACTCATTCTATGCTGGCCGAGCCGCTGGGGATGCTAAAAATGCGTCTTACAATTTGTGAAAGTTGGGGCAATATAATAGATTTGTCCTTCCAGAAGTGAAGGACGTCAATGTCGGGGTTCATTCTTGGCATTGCGTTTACCTTGAACCTTCAAGAACAATACAATTACATTATTGTACAATTACGATTATTGTACCCTTTTATTATTATTTTTTATTTTATAGACACTTTTCACCATAACCAATGTACTGTAATATTTATGTAGATTTGTGAATGTGGCTTTGTGTAGACTGAATTACTTGCCTTTTCTTCTCTTGCAATCCACTCGTTCTTAAAGCGTGGGTCTAACAATGCAGCCAGAATAACATGGGTGTCATCATAAAACCTTTTATAACGAGTCAAAGTTCTCAGCTAGAGTTTCTGCGAGTGCAGCTATTTCCAGTGGATTGGAGACACCAACCATCATTCTGTGTATTTCTGCAACTGCCGGCAAGATCATCCCCAGGTTTCCCAGTTCCTTTTGTAAACTATCTGTCAGTTCAGCAAATGGTGTGAGTACTCTCACTAAGCCTTGAAGCATGAGAACATCATTGCATGTGATTTTCCCATCATCTGTGATTGATGTCAGCCTGTTTTGCCGCAGCGCGTCCTTCTCAAACATTGTCAGCACCGATTCGATCATCCGCAATTGACTGTTCCATCTGGTTGCATATGCAGTTGTGGGACTAACACCTAATTTGTCAATTTCCTCTGTGTTCAGTGTGCTTTTTCTGACTGTTTTGACCAGTTTTCCGACCTTGTTGATTACTGAATTGACTGCACTATGCTTCGCGATCGCATCTTTAATAGACAGTTGGAGTAAGTGGATCGGACATCTCAGGTGGAGATTTGATTCTGTGACGTAGTGCTCTACCATCATGTTCAACTGGATGGCCAGCTGGTCTGCATGGAGCTGCAGGAGTGCATTAGTATCTGAAGCATCACCCTCAACATCTGTCTCCCCAACATCTTGATCCAGCAGATCCCCAAATTCATTGAAACCAGGCAGATTGAATGCTTTCACCATATTGCTGGCACTATCACTAACCACTTTGATCACACCACACTGGACATTCCAGCATCTCAGGACCTCCTCGTATTTTTCATAAATGTGCTTTGCTGTGTGGTGTCCCTGGATGTGTTCACAGCTCAGCAGAACAGTGTGGCCTTGAAAGTTTTCATCAATAAAACTGCCCACAATACCCAGAAAACTATGACCCCATCGGTTTGTCCAAATATCAGTGGCCAATGAAAGTCTATTGCAGTGCTGTAGCAGAACGCGCAGCTTATTCTCCAACTCTAATAAAGCATGTGGCATGAGTGTGTCACGGACCGTGCTGTAGCAAGGTGGGATGTAGCCAGGCTGTGCAATGTTCACAAAATAACACATCCCTTCTCTTTCTCCTTTGGTGAGTGGCTCATAGTCCATGTAGACCATTTTAAAGAAGGCCTGGTCCAGTTCACTCCTTCCTCTTCTGTAATATATTTATTTTTGTTGTTCTTTGTTGAAAGAAGCTTTTAAATCTACTGCTCTCTGCCTCTTTACATGTTTGCTGTGCTTCTTCCTCTGCAAATAAATTTAAAATGCACATATTATGGAGCTAAAATTAATTTTAAATAGTAATCAGTAAAAGCCACGAATTATTAACAAATTGATTCATTCAGTTGGTGTTGGTGGTTTAGGTCATTAAAGTTTAATTCAATTTAATTCGGGACATTATACAGTTGAGGTGGCGATTAGATTAGAATGTTGCAGTTTCTACCCATAATATTTAGAGAGACAAAGAGATGTATTACCGACCTTTAGATTTTCTTTCCAAGTGTGAGTGGAACACTTTATCATGTTTTCTTGACACGTGCCTTTTAAGATTCCACAATGAACCTTTTATCATTGTAATCACTTACCCGCACTCGCATTCTCCTTTGTCGTCATTACCTTTTAAGATACATTTGTATTTTTGTTCACCTTCTTTAAGGTAGTATTTCAGAAAATTCATCTTTCTGGCAGTGGTGTTTAACTGTGCTTAACACATGAATTCGTTCGTGCTATAATGCAGTTGCATTATGGGCCGTTAACATGAGTTGTGTTCGTGATGGAGTGGTAGTGGAGCGCCCTTGGAGCGACAGAAAACCATGATGCTCCGACTTTCAAAAAATCCGCTCCTCGCTCCAGGCAAAATCACGCCGCTCTGCTCACATACTCTGGTGATCAGTGATCGTTGGTTTGTGGTGTTGATTCTGCACGTGTTGTGGGTTCGAACCCCACTTTACTCATAACCCCCCTTCTTCCCATCTCATTTCAGCTGTGAAGACAAACTCTTTCCTTTAATAAAAATTAACATAACATATTTGAAAGGATTTTGTGGAGATACATGTGAAACTTGTTTAAACACAAAGTCTAAGACACATAATACCAAACATTACAGGACACCAGGCATGGTGCAAACTGGTTTAATAAATGAAATAAAAACCTTTCAATGCTGAAAATATGTCTTAGCATTTGTTTTGAATGTTTTGAAAGTCATCTATATCAAATATTAATATTTATGTGAATAAATGTGTACTCACTGAGCACTTTATTTGGAACACTTGTAGACCTACTTATTAATGCAACTATCTAATCAGCCAGTCATGTGGCAGCACTGCATTGCATAAAATCATGCAGATATGGGTCAGGAGCTTCAGTTAATGTTCATATCAACCATCAGAATGGGGAAAAATGTGATCTCAGTGATTTCGACTGTGGCGTGATTGTTGGTGCCAGACGGGCTGCTTTGAGTATTTGTGTAACTGATCTCCTGGGACTTTCACACACAACAGTCTCTTGAATTTACTCAGAATGGTGCCAGTATCTTTTCTTTATTGACGCACAAGGGTTAAGTTGAATCATAAACATTATGTTAAATGTAATCATGAATGCTGCCGCCCTATGCGACTGTACCACCTATGGTTTTACCTTTTAAAACACAATCGTGGTGACAAATATAAGATTAAATGTATAAATTATATACAGTGTAAAACCAAATGACCAACAATAATCTTACAGGACAGAGTCAGTAATAGCCACAGTGCAAAATGGAATGAAATGCAAATAAAAACCATGCAATGCTGAAATAATGTCTGCATTTGTTTTGAATGTTGAAATTTACATCAGCAATATTACAATTTATTATATAGGGTTAAATTTGTATTTTTTTTTTTTACAAACAAACAATAAGATAAGAAAAGCAAGATTCAATCCGACAACATTTTTCACAAGACTCGAACACTACAGCTATCAACTATCAATCTACATGTGTATATTCAAAGAACGCAAGGTTCTCTACTCCACACCATCCTTAGTAACTTTAAAGGCATATCACATAATGACAACAAAATAAGCACATATATATTTATTTAATTAGGCTTATGACCGGGGTTTCAGTTGAACCACTCTATTTTAGTCTCTCACTACCGACTAGCCGTGTTAATTATAACACGGGTTAACACCCTTAATTAAATGCATTGTTGCTGTTGTTTTCATTAGGGCTAACAAATAAAATTATGAATGTTCACAATTGCCACTTTTCCACTATCGGCCAGTTTGAGCCAGGGCTATCAACTGGCCAGCTGGGCCCAATAGCCTCGGACCTCTAGCAGCAAGACCAAAATCTATCTGCATTCCCTCCATTGGGCCAAAAACTCTGCAGTGTTGCCCAAAAACCCACCGTTAATACGCCGCTGCGGTGCCAACGTCACGTATCCTGCCCATTTCACAAGCGAGAGGGAAGCTCAAGCTGAGGTATCATGTTATTTAGTTATCTAGAACATTGAGTTTATATCGAATGTAAACAGCAAGATTAGTTAGCGTTGACAACTCGCCAACTGTAACTGCCATTGTGTGGTCTCCCCACTAACAGCGTTTATGAAAGTTCACCGAACCATGGATAGTAATTTTTTTTGGGCACCGCTTTGTCCATTGGGCATTTTAACAGATTTGTACTATGTCCGCATTTTTATTATTATTTTTTTTTCTGAACCTGTACCGTTGTGCGCTAGACAGACAACCTGGGAAGCTCAGCAAAAGTCTGCCTTTGACATTGACCCTGCCTCAATCCCCGACTGGCTTTGGTTGTCCTAAGAGTAATCGGTGGGCCAAAGGCCATAGGCTCCTGTAGCCCACCCCCTAGTGCTGCCAATGTCCCAACCTGTGCACTAGGCTGAAGGTACTCAACAGAAAAATTAGTTAAGCTATGATGAAAGCTACACTTCAGAGAAAGTAGCAAGTTAAACAACAAATGACATGCCAAAAGTAGCTTGCTACATTTAATCTACTTTTTTCCCCCCCAAGCAGATACATGGAGCATACTGTCATAGACAAAGCATCTAAAAGACTTATTCACATGATATTTATCAAAGCCATGGTACAGTATGGTATAGTACAGTATAGTGCAATACTGTATACAGGATGGTGCAATATAAAATGTATGAGCATGTAAAAAAACATATTTATACATGCTAGCTTACATATACTATTAATCTTATCCTGTAATTCTGTGTCTAGATGTTGTATTTCTGTATGTACTGGAAGCTTCTGTTCAGAGGAAAAATTCCTGAGCACATCTGGGCAATAATACTCCAATATCTGATGGTATTATATGGTAATACCACGTTACCTTTATATACAATTACCATATTTATGTACCATTCTGTATCTACATGGTGCTTCTAAGTACTTTAAAGAATACCATTGTACTACCATGGTAGTTTGATATATGGTTACAATATATTCATATGCTATTGTATTTACATGGTGCTTCAAGGTGGTACATGTCCAAAAAACATGGTAATTCCATTTTTTATGTGTTTTTTTTATGTTTAGGTGAAGTGTTTTGATACTATTTTGGTTGGAAAATGTTCACAAGCTGCATACGTGATGAACTTAATAAAGACCTTCTTCATCACTGGCAAACGATAGGACGCATTTGCAGGTTTGGTTTCCATTGATTGTAGATAAATACACACTGCAACCAACGTTATCATTGTTCTTTGTATTTTAAAAGTATTTCGTTAGCATGTTGGTGAGTGAGAAGCTGCTTCAAATGATTCAGCTTGAGCATTCTGAGTCATACAGATTGAATCACAAACCGATTCAGACCATTTTGCAATCACGTGAGACGAAGGTAAGGCAAATCAAGTTTATTTATATAGCACATTTCATACACAATGGCAATTCAAAGTGCTTTACATAAAAATTATAAAGTAAATACAAGATGAAATATATTTTAAAACCAATTAAGAACAAGAAATAAGAATAAAAAGGTAAAAATTATTCAAATGAATAAAAAAGAATACAAAAATAAAATTATGCAGTGCAATCAGTAAGTGCAGCACAGTGCTTAGTGAATATATGCACAGCTAAACAGATGTTCCCTATCTGTCACTCACTCGATGTTGTGTCGATGTAGTGACACTAGGGGCCACTCTTCGGAGCCCCAAACACCTCTGCTTTTTTTAAAAAAAATGCCAATGAGAATTGGCGAGTGAAATTTGCATGCCACTCCCCCAGACATATGGGTATAAAAGGAGCTGGTATGCAACCACTCATTCAGATTTTCTCCTCGGAGCCGAGCAGTTGTATTCAGTGCACTGAATTCAATTCCCTCCAAAGGCGCACCTCAAAACTGCTGGATTTACGGCGTATTTCAGCGGCTTCTCCCCCTCTGCACCTGTGGAGTGCAGAGAACGCCCCTGGGTGCTTCAGCAGAGCAAAAATAAGAGAGTATATTCTAAAAGAGTATATTTTCATTCAAAAAAAGAGCGGCATACACAGAACGTCTTTTTAAAGATGCCTTTCCTTTTGTGTGTTATTCGTGGTTACGGCCGTTATCTCTCTGCTTCTGACGGCCACGATCGCTGTCTTACGTGTCTGGGTACTGCCCATGCGGAGACATCGTTCGTGGATGAGTCATGTCCTCATTGCGAGAACATGACCATGGCAACGTTCTGGTCGCGGCTTGCTTTCGTAAGAAAAGCCCCAGCGGCTCCCTGCACCGGTCCTTCTACCTACGGGTTTGAGGCTGCTTCGCACTGGGGGCGATTTGGGGACATCAATGGGACCACCTCCGCCGGGTATCCCCCCATGGAACTCCCATTCCCCAGCATGCTCGCTTGCCCCAATCGGGCTCTCGCACGAGACCGCCGGCTCGTCTCAGCGCGAGTTCGACTTCTCGTTCGAAGCTTGGGAAGACGATGAGTTATCGAGCGCAGCATCGGAGAGCGGGCTCGTCCAGTCTGATGCAGAGGCTTCGGCTCAGCTTCCTCCTTTGGGAACGGTCGCCCAGTCTCACGGCGACGCGGAAATGATGGACATGCTTTCCCGGGTGGCTGCGAGCGTCGGGCTAGAGTGGAACCCTCCACTCTCCCCTGAACCCTCGAAGCTCGACGATTGGTTCCTGGGCTCGGGGCACCGTCCACGGCCACGACCCGTCCCCGTTCCTTTCTTCCCGGAAGTGCATGAGGAGCTGACAAGATCGTGGGAGGCACCTTTTACTGCCCAGTCCCGGTCTTTCAGCTCCCCCGCTCTCACTACCCTCGATGGTGGAGCAGCCATGGGGTATTCAGTGATCCCCCAGGTGGATAAGGCGCTCGCGGTGCACTTGTGTCCGCAGAGCGCCGCCACCTGGCACGGGCACCCGAAGCTCCCGTCCAGGGCCTGTAGGTTTACCGCTGGACCGCTCTGACGACTGTGGCCTGCGGTGCCGCTGGACAAGCCGCCTCTGCCCTGCAAGCCATGGCTCTCCTGCAAGTACACCAAGCCAAGGCGCTAAAAGAACTGCACGAGGGTAGTTCTGACCCGGGATTGATGCAGGAACTGCGCTCGGTGATGACCTTGCTCTCCGGGCAATGAAGGTCACGGCGCAGTCTCTCAGGCAGGCGATGTCCACCCTGGTGGTCCAGGAGCCCCACCTTTGGCTCAACTTGGTCAAGATGGGAGAGACGGACAAGGCACGGTTCCTTGACGCCCCCATTTCCCAGGTTGGCCTGTTTGGTGATGCCGTCAAGGACTTTGCCCAGCAGTTCTCGGCGGTGAAGAAGCAGACGGAGGTCTTACAACATATCCTGCACCGGCTCCGCCGCAGCCTGTCCCCATGTCCCAGCTCCGGCGTGGAGCCCTCCGCAGGAAGCAGACTCCACCCGTCTCGCGGCCGAGACAGGCGACCCAGGGGCGAGGAGGCCCACTTCTCTGGGGCTGGTCGACAGACCACTCCATCCCCCGGTGGAGGGCCGGGAGGAGAATCTTTTGTCGCTGCATGCCCAGGAGGCTGTGGCACCCAAAAACCTGACAAAAGAATTTTGGCAGGTATGGCACTCCAACGACAGACCCCCCGCCCCTTTGCGCCCAGCTGTGGCACAAACACGCCCACACGGGATTGGTTCCAGTGGACTATATAGGGACGAGATTCCTCCTCCCCCCTCCTCGGCCAATCTTATGGTGGGTGGCAGGAGCCAGGTAAGTGCTTCGATGTCCCTGGACTCAGCACGGCCACGAGGCTCAAGTCCCCTCGACATGGCACCTCAAGCTCCGCCCTGCTGCGAGGCCCAACCCGCCGGTATGTCCAACGTGATCATTTCCTTAGTCCCCCTCGCCCAGAGTTTGGCCGCATGGCTCACGCTTTCCAACCCGTCACGATGGCTGACCCGGACCGTCCGACTCGGCTACGTGATTCAGTTTGCCAGGTGCCCACCCAGGTTCAGCAGCATCTGCTTCACCTCGGTGAAGGGCGAGAATGCCACCACCTTGCGTGCGGAGATTGCTACCCTTCTGCGCAAGGGCGCGATAGAGTCCCTCTGTCCCTCCAGCCGAGATGAAGAAAGGGTTCTACAGCCCTTACTTCATCGTACCGAAGAAAGGTGGTGGGTTGCGACCAATCCTGGACCTGCGAGTACTGAACTCGGCCTCCTGTCCAAGATGCTGATGCAAAAACACACTCTAACGAGCGTCCAGCATCAAGATTGGTTTGCGGCCTTAGACCTGAAAGATGCGTTCTGCCACGTCTTGGTCTTACCTCGACACAGACCATTCCTGCAGTTTGCCTTTGAAGGCCAGGCGTACCAGTACAAGGTCCTCCCCTTCGGCCTGTCCTTGTCCCCTCGTGTCTTCACGAAGGTCGCAGAGGCAGCCCTTGCCCCGCTAAGGGAAGTGGGTGTCCGCATCCTCAACTATCTTGATGACTGGCTAATCCTAGCTCACTCAAGTGTTGCTGTGCGCACACTGGGACCTCGTGCTCCGGCACCTCAGCCGACTGGGGCTTCGGGTCAACTGGGAGAAGAGCGAGCTCTCCCCGGTTCAGAGGATCTCTTTTCTCGGTTTGGAGTTGGACACAGTCTCGATGACTGCACGCCTCAGAAATGAGAGTGCACAGTCAGTGCTGAACTATCTGAAGGCGTTCAGATGGAGGACAGCGTTTCCACTGAAACTTTTTCAGAGGCTCCTGGGGCATATGGCATCCTCAGTGGCGGCCACTCTGCTTGGGTTGGTGCATATGAGACCGCTTCAGCACTGGCTTCAGACTCGAGTCCCGAGATGGGTATGGCACCGCGGGACACATCACGTGACTATCACGCCGATCTGTCGCCGCCTCTTCAGCCCTTGGACCGACTTTGCATTTCTATGGGCAGGGGTTCCCCTAGAGCAGGTCTCCAGGCACGTCATGGTTATAACAGATGCCTCCAAGACGGGCTGGGGCGCCGGATGCAATGGGCACACAGCCACCTGCTCCTGGACTGGCCTGCGGCTACGTTGGCACATCAACTGCCTAGAGTTGTTGGCAGTACTGCTCACCCTGTGGAGGTTCCAGCCATTGATCCAGGGCAAGCACGTGTTGGTCTGGATGGACAACACAACAACGGTAGCGTACATCAACCATCAAGGCAGTCTATGCTCCCGTTGCATGTCACAGCTCACCCGCCGTCTCCTCCTCTGGAGTCAGCAGCGCCTCAAGTCGCTACGAGCCACTCACATCCTGGGCGACCTCAACACCGCAGTGGATGCACTGTCATGTCAGGTTACCCTCAGGGGTGAGTGGAAACTCCACCATCAGGTGGTCCAGCTGATTTGGAATCGATTCGGTCGATCACAGGTAGATCTGTTTGCTTCCCGGGAATCCTCCCACTGCCCGCTTTGGTATGCCCTGACCTAGGAACCCCTCGGTAAAGATGCGCTGGCACACAGCTGGCCCCCTGGACAACGCAAATATGCGTTTCCACCAGTGTGCCTAATTGCACAGACCTTGTGCAAGGTCAGGGAGGACGAGGAGCAGGTCATCCTAGTAGCAACCTACTGGCCCACCCAGATGTGGTTCTCGGATCTCACGCTCCACGTCTGGCCCCTGGATGGGATGTGGAAGTCCTAAGTGGCTTACCACCCACAGTGGTAGACACGATCACTCAGGCTAGGGTTCCCTCTACAAGGTGCCTGTATGACTTGAAGTGGCATCTGTTTGCTAAGTGGTGTTATTTCCGATACAAAGACCCCCAGAAATGCGCAGTCGGATCAGTGCTTACCTTCCTGCAGGAGAGGCTGGAGGGGCGGCTGTCCCCCTCCACCTTGAAGGTGTATGTAGCCGCTATTTCGGCTCATCACGATGCAGTAGATGGTAAGTACTTGGGGAAGCACAACTTGATCATCAGGTTCCTGAGAGGCACTAGGAGGTTGAATCCCTCCAGACCATGCCTCGTCCCCTCGTGGGACCTCTCTGTAGTCCTTTGGGGTCTACAGGGAGCTCCCTTTGAGCCCTTGGAGTCAGCTGAGCTTAAGGCACTCTCTTTGAAGACTGCCTTCCTGACTTCGCTCACTTCCATCAAAAGGGTAGGTGACCAGCAGGCGTTCTCTGTCAGCGAATCGTGCCTGTAGTTCGGTCCAGGTTACTCTCGTGTGATCCTGAGACCTTGACCAGGCTATGTGCTTAAGGTTCCCACGACCCCTTTTAGGGATCAGATGGTGAACCTGCAAGCACTGCCCCAGGAGGAGGCAGACCCACCCTTGGCGTTGCTGTGTCCAGTGCGAGCTTTACGCATCTATTTGGATCGCACGCAGAGCTTTAGGAGCTCCGAGCAGCTCTTTCTCTGCTTTGGTGGACAGTGGAAAGGAAGCGCTGTCTCCAAACAGAGGATCACCCACTGGGTCACTGATGCCATTGCGATGGTATATCAGGCTCAGGACATGCCACCCCCTGCGGGGTTATGAGCCCACTCTACCAGGAGTGTGGCGGCCTCCTGGGCCCTGGCCAGTGGCGCCTCTTTGGCAGACATCTGCAGAGCAGCGGGCTGGGCAACGCCCAACACCTTTGCACCCAGGTTCTACAATCTCCGGGTTGAGCCAGTCTCATCCCGTGTATTGGCAGGCACAAGCAGGTAAGTTCCGGGACAGCTGGCCAGGTGTACCGCTTGTGCATAGCACCTTTCCCCTCCATTGAGGTGAAGACGTGCGCTCTTGACTCCCAGTCGTGTTCACAGACTGTGATCCCTGGATGACTTTCCTCCTTAGCCCACTGGCAGTTGAGTTTGCGGAGAAACTCGCTGACCGGCCCAGTACATGCACTAATGAGCCCCTGTACTGAAGTAGGTGCTCCACATGTGCTGGTTCCCCGAAGGTGACCCCATGTGATATCTCCCGCAAAATCGTTTCCCTGTTGTCAAACTGCGTCTTCCTTGGGCAGAGGCCCCTCTGCCCCCGGTCGCCATGCTCTGTAGAAACACCTCCCCCTTCGGGTAGGACCTACCATGGGACCTCTCCACATGACATACTTCCGACAAGACTCGGTAAGACCATGTGACATATTCCACTCAAAATCCCCCCCCTTTTTGGCCGGGGTGTGGTCTCTGCGGTGTCTTCCCCTTGGGAGGGACACCCCCCGACGCAGACACTTATGGCTCCCAGTCAGTTAAAAAATTCCACTCTTTTTGGTAGAAAAGAGAGGGAAAGAGGCCTCCAATGATTGTCCCTATAGTTGGGCAGTCGATTTGTTCCTGATGGACCGTTCGACCCACATAAGAGCGTTGGGGGAGGTTATGTGACGGCCTGGTGCGCTGGTTATGAGGCACACAGCGGTCTGCCCGTCACACACTGCCAGTTCACGTAACACAGTTCAGATAGTTGTGGCGTTTTGTATAGGGACCCCTAGTGTCACTACATCGACACAACGTCGAGTGAGTGACAGATAGGGAACGTCATGGTTACTTTCATAACCTCCGTTCCCTGATGGAGGGAACGAGACGTTGTGTCCCTCTTGCCACAACACTGAACTACCCGCTGAAATGGACCTGGTCTCGGCTCCTCAGCACAAAACCTGAATGAGTGGTTGCATACCAGCTCCTTTTATACCCGTATGTCTGGGGGAGTGGCATGCAAATTCCACTCGCCAATACTCATTGGCCTTTTTTCATAAAAGCAGAGGTGTTTGGGGCTCCCTAGAATGACCCCTAGTGTCATTACATCGACACAACGTCTCGTTCCCTCCATCAAGGTACGAGATGTCGTTTTCAGTCTGGACTTGAATGTGACTACTGTTAGGACACATCTGACCTCTTCTGAAAGCTGGTTCCAGCTGCGGGTGGCATTATAGCTAAACGCTGTCTCACCTTGTTTTGCGTAAACCCTCTGTCTAACTGACTCGATGCTAATGATCTTAGAGATCTGTTAGGTTTATATTTAACAAGCATATCTGCAATGTATTTAGGTCCCATGCCATTGTGTGATTTATAAACAAGTAATAGTTCTTTAAAATCAATTCTAAATGTAACTGGAAGCCAGTGTAAAGACATGAGGACTCGAGTAATATGCTCTGATTTTTTGGTTCTGGTGAGAATCCTGGCAGCAGCATTCTGAATTAGCTGCAGGTGTCTAATGGTCTTTTTGGGAAGGCCAGTGAGAAGTCCATTGCAGTAGTCCACCCTACTGGTGATGAATGCATGAACAAGTTTATCTAAGTCTTGATTGGATACAAAATATATAATTATTGCTATATTTTTTAGATGATAGTAGGCTGATTTAGTTATTGCTTTGACGTGACTACTGAAACTAAGGTCTGACTCCTAAGTGATACCAAGATTCCTGACTTAATTTTTTGTCTTTAGACCTCTAGAGTCAAGGTATGTGTTCACCTTGGGAATTTTGCATTTGTTGCCAAATACAATGACCTCTGTCTTGTCGTTGTTTAACTGAAGGAAGTTTCAGCACATCCAACTGTTGATTTCATTGATGCACTTGCACAGAGAGTCTATGGGGCAGTACTAATTTGGCGATAGGGCTAGGTAAATCTGGGTGTCGTCTGCATAGATTTTTCATAATTTGGCCTAGTGGGAGCATATACAAGTTGAACAGGAGTGGTGCAAGAATTGAGCCATGTGGGACTCCACACGTCATGTATGTCCACTCAGATTCATAGTTCCCTATGTTCACACCGTAACCCCTCCCTTCTAGATATGATTCATTGTAAAGAATCAATTCAAAAGGGTGATAGATTTGTGAGTCAGACATCTTTATTTCTGATTTAAAACTGGCAACAGTAAATGGCAGGTACATGGCATGATGTAGCAGTGTAGCTTTTGTATAGGGATGGGCGGATCGATCCCAAAGTTTTGATACTTCCATAACTGATGTTGTATCGAGAATATCGATCCTCACATAAAAAATATAAATTCAAAAATAGATTTTTTAAGGAGAAATCTAAACTTGACCATTTTTATGATGGATTTGTTTGTGAATCAAATGTTGTTAAAACATTGAGAATTTTCTGTAATTGTTGTGAATAAATGATACCCTAACGGATATTTAGTATGGTTTTACTATAGTTATATTGTTGTAACCATGACTATAATATTTTTTTTAATGTTTTTATAAATTTAACAATGTTTTACTACAGTAATACTTAAGTATACATACTGTATAGTAACCATGGTTTTACAATACATTTTGTACTTTTAACTTATATATACACTACCGGTCAAAAGTTTTGAAACACTTACTCATTCTTTATTATAATTTTTTTTCACATTTTAGAATAATAGTAAAATCATCAAAACTATGGAATAACATAAATGGAACTATGGGAATTATGTTGTGACTAAACAAAATCCAAAATAAATCAAAACTGTGTTATATTTTAGCATCATCAAAGTAGTCACCCTTTGTCTAGAATTTGCAGACATGTACTCTTGACATTTTCTCAACCAACTTCTTGAGGTATCACCCTGGGATGCTTTTTAAACAGTATTGAAGGAGTTCCCATTTATGTTGGGCACTTATTGGCTGCTTTTCTTTATTATTTGGTCCAAGTCATCAATTTAAAAAAATAAATATTTTTTTTAATTACATTTTAGATTTATAATGAAATAAATTAATATGGTGGCACAATTATATTTTTGTCTACAAAACTAATTTCAAACATTTAAGCATAAGTCTTCAGATCAAAAGATTTTTAAGATCATGAGAAACATTTCAGTCAAGTGTTTCAAAACTTTTGACCAGAAGTGTATATATATATATATATATATACAATTAACAATGGTTTTACTATAGTAATTCTTTAGTATCCATATAATTACCACAGTTTTACTATAGTAAAATTGTAGTAATCATGACTGTAGAAACCATGGTTAATTTTGTTGTTACTATAGTTTTACTACAAATAATGGTTACTGATCTAAAACATAGTTACAGTATAAATATCAGTGGACACTGTAGTAAAACCATGGCTAATAAACAAAACAGAAGTCTAATAATTTTCCATTTTAGGCCTACAAATGTAAAAAATATGGATTTAAAAAAAATAATATTTAAAATTACCCATTTTATCCCAAGAACTTGCAACAACAACAAAAAATCGATTAAACAGAGGTATTGGTAGCAGTATCAGGGATATTGGCCTTGATAGTACTTCCTATTGGTTCAAAAAGAAAACAAGTGGTATGGCATATCTCTACAATGCTGCGCCACTACCTAATCAATAAAATAGCTTCGCTAATAAAAAGCTACTTGATTTATAAACTAGCAAATCTACCACCTCGCTACTGAGAAATGTAGTTAAGCTAATAGCTTTGCTATAGAGTGCAGCAGTGCCCACCCACTTTTTCAGCCGTCTGGGTTCTGGAAGTATTTTTCCCATTCATTTCTTACATAGACTTTTAATAAAATCCTTCATAAAAGAGTTGTAAGCCATGAACCACACCAACCAGCTCTGAGGAGTATTACAACATCACAAACTTTGTTTTGAGCCAAAAAAAAATATTAAAAAATCAGACATAAAAAAAAAGGTACAAGACTACGTACTTAATGTCTTTCACAAGAGCATGAACTACAATCCCATGAAGCATTGCGAATGATGTCATTGAATAAAAAATTATAGGAATAAATAAAACTATTGATTTTAGGTTGTTGATTATAAATATAGAAACAATATATTTTAAGTTTATTGAAAAATATTCTGATATGTACAAATATGTAAGTAGTTTAAGGGGGAAGGGAGAGCGACTCGATTACGTCATTCACAGTGCGTCATGGGAGCGCGCAGTCGCTCCGAGGCACGTTTTGAGGGTTTCGTTGGCCGCAGTTCTCTGATTGGTGGATCTTTCCCTGCTGTATCATGGGTAATGTAGATGTTTACCATGAATTCTGCTATCAAACATGATTTTTAAACAACGAAGTTGAAGAAATGCAGACGGATGGCTTCAACAGAAGCATATACCATTGATGAACAACCTCGTAGCTCACGGTAGGTCTGTCTTTAAAGGTTTATAAGTTATCATTGAAAATCAGTTTATGGGATAAATGAATGGGATATTTACCTCTGGAATCAGACTGTTGCGCTCTATTTGTAACGACCTGCCCATCACTGATGCTAGTAAAAACTCATAAAAACGGCCTAAATTAACTTTTCAGCAGATATACACATTAAAAATATACAGCCTTTTTTTCCCGCAGGAAGGGTCTGTGTCGAGGTAGAATCGAGACATGGAAGTACGCGTTCCTTCAGGTCTACCGCCGCAAACCAATCTTGATGCCGGATGCTCGCTAGAATGCGCTTTTGTGTCAGCATCTTGAACGGGAGTCTGTGTAAAGCCCGGTTCAGTACTCGCAGGTCCAAGATTGGCCGCAACCCACCGCCTTTTTTTGGTACAATGAAGTAGGGGCTGTAAAACCCCTTCTTCATCTCGGACGGAGGGACAGGCTCTATCGCATCCTTCCATAGGAGGGTAGCGATCTCCGCGTGCAAGGTAGCAGCGTTCTTGCTCTTCACCGAGGTGAAGTGGATACCGCTGAACCTGGGCAGATGCATGGTGAACTGAATCGCGTAGCCGAGTCGGACGGTCTGGATCAGCCATCGCGACAGATTGGAAAGCGCAAGCCACGCTCCGGGCGAGGGGGACCAAGGGGACAATCTCGTCGAACGTACCGGCGGGTGGGGCCTTGTGGCGGGGCGGAGCCTTGTGGCTGTGCTGAGTTCAGGGACATCGAAGCACTTACCTGGCTCCTTGTGACCACCCCCGGAACAGTCTGGGACAGGGGAGGAAGAGGCCTGTACTTGTGACCCATAGAGACTGTCACATCAGGGGCAGATTTGTGCCACAGCTGGGCATGCAGGGTGGGGAGACCACCACTGGAGGGCCAAACCTGCCAAAATGGAATGGTGGACGGTGGTCATGATGACAGCCGTGCACACCGGGTATGTGACCCAGGGAACAAGGAAACTGCTCTTTTGCTGAACTCTTGGGTACCGCAGCCACTTGGGCATGCGGCGAAATTAAATGAAAAGGCAACAAAAGATTCTCCTCCCAGCCCTCTCCATGTTTACCAGCTCCAAAGCAGTGGGTTTCGTTGTCCCTGGGTCACCCATCTCAGGGGCGTTTTGAAGCCTTTCGCTGGTTCTTGGCGGCCAGCCGTGAGACGGGTGGTGTCTGCTTCCTGTGGTGGGCTCCACGCCGGGGCCGGGCTGAATGGCCGGGCTGCGGCAGAGCCGGTGCAGTCACCGCAGGGGGACGCCCTTGGTGACGAGTAGGCGGGGTGCAGGATCTTAAGCCGCGCCGGGGCAGGATGTGCCGGATAGCCTCCGTCAACTGCTGGGCAAATTCCTCGACGGTATCACCGAATAGGCCAACCTGGGAAATGGGGGCAGCAAGGAACCGTGCCTTGTCGGCCTCTCCCATCTCGACCAGGTTGAGCCAAAGGTGGTGCTCCTGGACCACCAAGGTGGACCTACGTTGCCCAGGAACCAATCATCGAGCCTGCCCAGGAAAGCATGTTCATCATTTCCACATCAGCCTGTGACTGGGCGACCGTACCCGAGGGGGGAGCCCAGCTGAGGCTTCCGCGTCCGACTGGACGAGCCCGCTCTCCGATGCTGTGCTCGAGAGCTCATCAGCTTCGCGGGCTCCAAACAAGAGGTCGAACTCGCCATGAGACGAGCCGGCAGACTCATCAGGAAGCCCGATCGGGGCAGACGAGTGTGCTGGGGAATGGGAGGTCTGTGGTGGGATACCCGGCGGAGGTGGTCCCATTGGGATCCCCAAATCGCCCCAAGTGCTAGCCGCGCTGGACTCAAACCTGTAGGTAGAAGGACCGAGGCGGGTCTTATGAAAGCAAGCCGCGACCGCAACATTGCCATGGTCATGTTCTCGTGAGTACATGATCCATCCACGAACGCTGTCTCTGCGTGGGTCGCGCCCAGACACGAAAGACAGCGATCGTGACCATCAGAAGTTGAGAGATAACGACCGCAACCAGGAATAACTCTCAAATGGAAAGGCATCTTTAAAAAGACATGTCTTTAAAAAGATGTTCCGTGTGTGCTGCTCTTTTCGAGAAATATACTCTTTTAGAGAAAAATACTCTCTTATTTCTGCCGAAGCACCCAGGGGCTTTCACCAGTGCAGAGGAGGGAGAAGCCACTGAAATGCACTGAATGAACAGTCAGGTCAGTAAACATCGACTGTTCGGCTCCGAAGAGAAAATCTGAATGAGTGGTTGCATACCAGCTCCTTTTATACCCGTATGTCCGGGAGAGTGGTATACAAATACCACTCGCCAATTTTCATTGGCCTTTTATCAAAGACTAGAGGTGTCTCAGGCTCCCAAGAGTGACCCCTAGTGTCACTACATCGACACAACGTCGAGTGAGTGACAGATAGGGAACTTCTGTTCTCTCACTCTTTTTTTTAAGAAAGACAAAAGTTTTTCTTGAATTGTTCTCTTGGCCATTTTTGAAAGTCCGGGAAATTTTTGAAATCATGCATTACCTTCAGTGGCATAAGTTTCATGTGAACACACTGGGAAGAACATGTCAACCCGTCGCTAAACTCCTGCCAGAATGCGTGACTAAAGTGTCACCCTGGCAGAATATTTCCAAACTGTACAAGTATCCAGATCTGATTGGAGGATTTCACCTACAGAAATCTGGAAACCTCACACATGTCGAAATCAAATTTTGACCTGTTAATCGCAGTTATTTAAAGTCTGTTATTTGTCAAATGGAGAGAATTATATTTGACTTGCATGATTAGTACTAAGTAATACATGACACAGTTAATCTAAAGGGGATGTTAAGGGGGATGGTGGTTTTACAAGGGGGATTCTTTTTGGTGTTTCTTGCAAAAAGGGAGATGCATCCCTTCGCATCCCCCCTCAACTCGAGCCCTGCCTCTGACTAACAGTAGCAAGTACCATATCATGGTTCATGACTGTGATGTAAACATACATACAGTATTTCAAGATCTTCTCCCGCCCAAGCTTCCTGTTTAGGAAATAAATCCACATGGGAAAGAAAACTACGCTCGTCAAGCCATTTCATGTGGATTTGAAGATTTTTCAATTTCCATGACTTTTCCCAGCCTGTAAATTTCTGGATATATCAAGGTTTTCCATGACTTCACACTTTCAAACATACTGTAAGAGCAGGTTGTACAACATTTACAGACCAAAGCCAGATATTCCTGCTCTCCCAGTCGAAGTGAACCCAATTTCCATGCATTTCAGTTTAAGTGCCCTCTCATTCCAACCCCCCACTAATAACCTGTCTGAGGATCTGTTGTGATTTACTGATGGAGTTCAGTGTCACTTGAGTGGGTGAATTCTGCCCTCTACTGGTTCATACAATCATTCATAGTTTAGCTCTGTGATTTATTCACTGCTGTATATGGGCATCAGTGTCTGTAAAAAACACATTAATGCTGTTTGATGCTCTTTATTTATATCTTTGTTGTGATATTCAATGAAACTCTACTACCCTACTACTAAGGAAAAATGGGTTGTTTTACAGTGTAAAGGTAATGCTTTGTAATACATTTGATGCAAAAATCTTTCTCTGGAGTGTCAACATACACTTTACAATAAGGTTGTATTTTTTAACATTAGTTAACATGAACTACCAATGAACATTATTAATCTTGGCTTATGTTGTTTTCTACTAATACATGTTTACATTAAAAGTTGTATCTGTTAGCATTAGTAATATGTAAAGTGAACTAACGTTGAACTATAGTATTTTAATAAATTAACATGAACGAAGATTAATAAATCCTGTATAAAGTAATTTTTCACTGTTCGTTCATGAGACCTAATGCATTCACTATTGTTAACATATAGAACCTTATTGTAAAGTGTTACCCTTTAATATATAGTGTGGCTTGCACACGGTTTGTTCAGGAACACAGTTCCCCCAAACAATTATAATTCTGTCATCATTTACGCAGCCTTATGTTATTCTAAGCCCATTCTTAGAAAGTAATTCATGGGTTTAAAACAACACAAGGGTGAGTGAATAATGCCAGAATTTTCACTTTCGGGTGAACTATTCCTTTAAGACATCCGTGTGAAATTAGATGTTTTGTGCTTTGCTTCTGGTTCAGTATATTACCTACCCCATTTTTTGATAACAGCTTGCAAAGTCTGTATTATATTTTGATATTAAACCTGAATTAAATTCATAAAACAATCTGTGCTGAAATGTGCCACTCAAACTGTTCAGATCAGACTGAAATGATCAGGGATCTTGTTACAAAATAAACTTCAGCCGCTTGTTTCTAATGTTGGGATTCATTAGAAGGACTCACACACACACACACACACACACACACACACACACACACACACACACACACTTAGACAGCACAAGATTCCACACACTTTACCACGTTTTACTCTTATCATTAGCTCTTCTGCTCTTTAGCAATATCATACTGTGAGTGGACAGGCCAAGTTTCCAACACCCAATAATCTGTTTGACATTAGAAAGTTTATTGCATTTATATTATGTAATCTGTGGTTGTTGTTTATTTATAGCCTATTTATGCTGTTATTTGCTGTTATTTATTTATTTTATTTTTTTCTTATTGTAATTTTGAGTGATTTATGAGTTGTTTATGATATGTTTCATTTTCTGTTGTATAAGTGCAATGTGACAAATGTAATGCTTAAAAATATAGATTTATTTATCGTCAGTGGCTTCCTAAAACACCTTTAAGGAAGATAACAGAAAATATATAAACATTATTAATGCCTGGGTATCGGAGAGTTAATTGTAAGTGTCAAAGAGAGAAAGATGCCATGAAAAACTAAGAATTATTTTTATACACACAGGAAAAACCTTTTCCTCTTTGACTTCATGTCCCTCTCTCTCTCTCTCTCTCTCTCTCTCTCTCTCTCTCTCTCTCTCTCTCTCTGTCTCAATGTCTCTCTCCCTCCACACTCCAGTGATGTGTCGTTACACAGTCGGCTAGCTCTTCTTCCATGACAGACTGTTACCTCCTGATGCGGAAACACATTTGATTGTGAACATCTGGGCCATTACAATTGCAAACTAGAGCTCTGTACATCAATCACAGAGTGCTTTCAAAACAAAGAGACCGTCCTCCGATCTATCTGTGGGGAAAAGGGGGCATTACATGCTCCTGTAATCCCAGCTAATTAGAGGGATAATGGGAATGAGATTTATGAATCCTGCGCTGCTGCAAATGAGCAGGGATAAACACTACAGCCGCAATAAATGCCACAAACTCTTCACCACAATCATCTATCTATCTATCTATCTATCTATCTATCTATCTATCTATCTATCTTATCTGTTTGACTATCTGTCTGTCTGTCTGCTTGCCTGTCCGTCTATCCGTCGTCTGTCCGTCTGCCTGTATGTCTATCACTCTTTTCTATATCTATCTATCTATCTATCTATCTATCTAATTATCTATTATGCTGTATGTCTGCCTGCCTGCCTTTCTTTCTTTCTTTCTTTCTTTCTTTCTTTTTTCTGTCTGTCTGTCTGTCTGTCTGTCTGTCTGCCTGCCTGCCTGTCTGTCCGTCCATCCATCGTCTGTCCGTCTGCCTGTCTGTCTATCACTCTTTTCTTTCTATCTATCTATCTATCTATCTATCTATCTATCTGACAGAGTCTTTCACAGTTCAAATCTGTTGTGTTATTCTGTTTGTGCTGTGAGTGTTTTCTGTCTAATAAGGTCACGAGATGTGTACAAGACAATGACTATGTTTAGTGTTTGACTGCAGTAAACATATGGACTCTTCTCTGACCTAGCAGATGGAGAGAGTGTTTTCTCTTTGGTCCTTGGGCTGGTTTCCTTTATCCAGTCTCAGCAACTGTCAGTGAGCTGACTGCAAACTGAAGGGTGTTCTGAGTAAGAGCTTCATACTACAATGCAGAGCATCTCAGAACTGTACTATGACATCAGGTCTGGAGCCGTGACAGCATCCGCCAAAGATCTACTGTATTGTCATCAGTGTCTTTGTCTTGTTTTCCAGAAACAAAGAAAGACAGAAAAACATTATAATCCTAGTTAAAACAAGATAAATTCACAAAATTGCTAATGTTATCCTGAATACAGTATTTATCCTGAAAGTCTTATTTAAATCAATCCTCTTTTCTAACCTTCTTTTCTAACCATAGTACATATTATAGAAGTTTTAATTGTTATTCCATTTTGAATTAGATTACATTTTAATAATGTAGTAATTTTAATAAAATGTTACAATGAAATTTTATTTTTTCCACAAACAAAGCAAAAAAATAACATATAAAAATATATAAATAAAAACCGGTGCTCTTTTTTTAACTAGTGCTCTAAATCTATATCTTACAATCTTGTCCTGTATCTATATACCACTTGGCTAAAACTACACAAAATGTCAAAACTGCTCAAAATGAGTTTTTGATCTAATTTCAAGATGTCTGTTGAATTTAAATGTATAAATCTGAGTACTTGTTTTAAAAAAAACTCTCACTAAATGTGTTTTGACTTTCTTTCTTAAGTGGAACACAAAAGGAGATTGTAGGCACAATGTTAGCCTCACTTCCACTGCATCTTTTTTCCATACAATGAAAGTGAATGGTGACTGGTGCTAACATTGTGCCAAAAATACCCTTTTGTGATCCACTGAAGAGAGAGAGAGAAAGAGAAAGAGTCAAGTGGGTTTGTCTATATATGGATACCATAAGCATAATAGATCAAAATATGAGAATTCCTCATATAGAAAAATTATATACAATCAAAATTCCCATAGAAAAAGCACTTTTCATATTATTGCCTCCTTAGGATGAATCGCTTATGCTGTATTCTTCAATTGTAAGTCACTTTGAGTAAAAGTGTCAGCTAAATGAATACATGTAAAATGGTTTGGAACAACATGAGGGTGAGTAAATGAAGACAGAATTTTTTATTTTCAGTTGAACTATCACTTTAATGTATTTTTTTATTTCTTATTTTATAACAGACATTACTTGCAGTGTATTGCCTGTTATCTGGTCAATAATATGTAAGTAAAGAACACATTATTCAACATATTTATCAATATCAATGTATTAGTTTAGAAATAAAAATAGCTAACGCACAGAACAAACCACTTTTATTGGCAGACTCGTTTAGACTTCAAGGATTCAGTAAGCAACTCTATAAGATCAGTACCATGGTAATACTGTGGTACTTTTATATATAATCATTATCATATTAATTTACATGGTACTCCAAGGTGCTTGACAGATAGTGCCATGTCCAAAACACCATACACTTTTTGAAACTTATTTTAAATACACAAACACTTTGCATAATTTTCCTTCAGAAGTTCACCCAAAAATGAAAATTCTGTCATTGTTTACTCATTCTCATGTTGTTCTAAACCGGTATGAATTTCTTTTTATTCTGTTGAACACAATAGGAGACCTAGTGTGTTGTGGCTATACATCAGTGATGTCAAACTTGTCATCATGCACAAGTAAGATCTGAGAGAGAGAGAGGGGAATATTTTCAAAGAAAATATGACTTCAATTTAGGTCTGTTTCTAATACGAAGCTATCCTATGACTTCAGAAGACTTGGAATATAGCGAATGAGTCATATGGACTACATTTATGTGGCTTTTTATTCTTTTTGGAGCTAGATAGCACTTTGTCACTGTATGCTTCCATTGTAAAGAAAAGGAGCAGTGTAAACATTCTGACAAAAAAAAGAGTTATACGGGTTTGGAACCACATAACGATGAGTAACTATTCTTTTAAAAGCAAGTGACTTGTGTTGTGAAAAGCACTAGCGTGTGCATCTCGTCAATTGTGTGGTGACTCTGGAGAGGGCGGGGTCTCGCTGTCCAGTGCCGCCGCTCCTCCTCGCGTCTCCGTGGCCCCTGCGGTCCCTGACCTTGCCCAGCATTGAGAGGACATCTCCCATTACACCAGCGCATTCAGATAAGCCCATTCCTTTTCTTCAGCATCTCTTTAATGTCAGGCCTGAAATATGAAGTCATTAGGCGATATTAAAACAGTGCTGACAAACTAATTAACAGAAGACATTATACGGGATGGGCTCGATTAATCCGCTTTAATTGCTCTTTTAAATGGAGGCCCCAATTAAAATTAATAAAGATTTACCGGTGATCACACAAAAGCGTGCGAGGAGTCGCTGAAGGGCAGGCAGAAGTCAGGCATCTCACAGCTCAAGTTCTGCTCCCTGTGCCCTCTCTGCCCGCAATGCCCACTGAGGGAATGACTGAAAGCGGCAGACAAGGGACCAGAGATGGCGTTTGTGCCACAAGCAGCTTACCGATTAGTAATACTGTATGGCGTCCTCTGTAACACAGTCCTCAAGAGATGATTCCACAATAGCCACTAGTGGTTGGGTTGTGAGGTCGCAGGTCTGTTCTGATTGGGTCACTGATAGCATTGAAAAATCAATGCTAAATGCAAATAATAATAATGTATATAATAATGTCTATTATTTGTGACGTTGATTACCACACAAAAAAACCCCCCAGCAAAAACAGCAAAAATGGAGGTTACAGTGAGGCACTTACAATGGAAATGAATGGGGCCAATTTTTAGAGGGTTTAAAGGCAGAAATGTGAAGCTTATAATTTTATAAAAGCACTGACAATAATTATTCTGTCAAAACTCACATTCAGTACATATTCAAGTGTTTCCCTCTTGTGGTCAAAATTATGAACAGCAATATGACAAGAATGTGTATTTATTTACCCGGCTCCTTCTCCTACAGTCCTGCTATGCCGCACATTTTAATTTCCTTGTTATATGTGTCTTAATATATTGGGTGAAATATTAAATTCACCATTTCATAATTCATATCTAGCACACAATTTGTAATAGTTCGTATGGATGTTGCCATTTTTGCCATGCCCCCAATATCTAGCAATTTATAAAGAAAAATCTCTAATCAAAATGTTTCAAACAAATAATGTTTTCTTGGAAATACTGTGTTAATTGTTCATCAATTTATAGGTTTTTCCTTTGTCGTCTATATCACTTTTCATCCTGTTCGTCTTTTGTAAAATCAGCACAAACATCAGTAAGTATTAGCAATGGATTTGGTCCATTCTGTGATGTTTTTGGTATAAATTGGTTCACTTCATTCTAAAATATTTCATTCTTTTTGATAAAATTACAGACATTGGTATTATTATGTCCAAAGATGGTTTTAAAATATCTTACATCCTAATGTATGCTAAATGTCAGTTCCTCACTGAGGAATAGCTATATTTAACTCTTTATTCTAGGCATCTTGTTCATTTTCTTCTCATTGTGCAAATAAACTTTATTACTGTAACTATACTATGATTGTAAATTATTGTCTGAGTATATTTCTGAAAGTATTCTATGCCCTTTTATAGATATACTGAAAATGCAAGACAAACTTTTATATATATATATTTCACACATTTACAGAGTTCAAAAGGTAATGCATAACAGAAATGACCCACCTGTACTGTTTTATAAAAATAATATAAAATAAATGTGTAGAAGAAAAACATTAAGAAATGTTTTCAATACCGATTTCATTTCTTTCTTTCTTTCCTGTGATACTTGCAAGCTGGCATTTGTTATCTGACTGTGATTCCACATGGTGGAGCCATTGACTACAGTAATATCAGAAGACCTTCAGATGGATTTGTGTGGATTCACGACAACCAACTCAACACTTTCAGCTTAATTCAAATAAATAAATATTTGTGAGAAAATGTCCTGCATTTTTTTATTCTTTATTTGGGCAGAAGGTTGAAACAAGCCTGTTGTTTCAGTTCTGACATCTGCAATAGAGCGCAACAGTGCCCGCCCACTTTTTCAGTTTCCGGAAGTATGTTTTCCATTCATATTTTCCCCTTAGGGATTTAATAAAATCTTTCCTAAACAAGTTGTAAGCCATGAACCAAACCAACCAGCTCTCAGGTGAATCACAACATTACAAACTTTGATTTGTAGCAAAAGCAAAAGCAAAAAAAAAACAAAAACAAAAAAACATGTATTTTAAAATCAGACAGAAAGACAATGACTTTAATAAGGGAATGAACTACAGTCCCATGAAACATTGTGAATGACATAATTGAATTAAAAACTATTGACAAATATAAAACTACTGATTTAAAGTTGTTGATTAAAAGTATATAAACACTTTGTTTGACGTGATTTTCTGATTGGTGGATGTTTCTTTTCAGGATCGTGGGTAGTGTATTTCTTCATCAGGAATCCGCTATTAAACAGGATTGTTAACAAATTATGTTGAAATGACGTGGACTGATGTCTTCAACAGAAACATATACTGTACCATCAATTAACAACCTTGGGTTTCACAGTAGGTCTGTCTTTAAACATTTATAAATTAGTTAAAAATTCATTTGCTTATGGAAAAATATATTGGATTTTTACTTCAGGAACCAGACTGTTGCGCTCTATTGGAGTCTATGGCAGCCACTAGAACTGTATGGTATAAAGATGTGAAATTTGGCACAACCATTGCAGAGGGTCTGAACAGCAATCTGACATACTTTGGAGTCTCCCACTCAACCCTCCAGTGCCACTATCAGCTCAAAATATTGCTTTTACTTCTGCTTACAATTTCTGAATTCTATGGTCTTGAAGCATAAGCATTTCCCATGTAGAGTACAGTGAAGTCATTGGTTTCATGAACAAACGCAAAAAACAAACTTGGTGACTAACATTGCAACCATGCTCTGAGGGTACTTCAGTCACCTACTGGTCAAGCTATCTTAAAAATGACTAAAATCATCACTTTTAAGTCTAAAGTCATGAGCCTGGTCTCTTTAGATTCCTTAGTCCGATGATACCAATTTTTCCATGATCAGTCATATTAAACATATTGAAAGGAAACTTTCCAAGCATCATCGCATTACACAAGCACGTTTTCAACTTTTAGGAGTAAACTAACATATAAGCATATAAATAAAAGCATTTTTATTTCATGGGGTTTTTCAATAGTAAGTGCACATCTTCTGAAAAATGGTCAACAGATTTTGCCCATTTGTTATTATGTTTTAAACTGAACATTGCTGTGAGCTTCTTATTGAGAATAAGAATGTCTGATTGAAGCTGAGAATGTGAACTCACATCATTACAGTATCAGTGGAATGTCTTGTAGTTTCCATAAAAAATAAATAAATGAATAAATTTAAAAAAGTCAGAACAAATTAATCTGAGAGAGACACCTTGACACAACTATACATTTAAATTGAAAACACAAATCAATTAATGTCTAGATGATTGATCTAATTGGAAAAGAACACTGCTTAGATAATTACCGTCGTTTGTTTTTTGCACTCTTCTTCACAAGGCAATTAAAATAATGTTTTCATTTCTTTAATTTTATCATTTCAGATGTAACTGTTGCTTGAGTGCCTCACAGGGCTTCACGTTTAATGTGTTTGCGCTGTTTCTCTGCCAATATGTATAAATCATTAAGCAAAAGTGTAAGCACAAATGTTTTACAGTGCTTGTGAATATACACATTTATTTTATGTAGGGGGGACCGGGGCTAGTTGTCACACTTTGTACTATATATTTCTCAGGGAAAGTTATTTAAAAAAAAGTCCATTTTTGCATAGACTAACCTTAAAGTCTTGACTACAAAAAAAAAAAAAAAAGCTTTTGATAATTTCCACTGTTATTGCGCAGGAAAAATGATACAGTTAATTTAACTCACTTTGAGCCCTACAGTATGGCAGGGTCAAACCTATTTTCAACCTAAAACAAAGTTTTAACAAGAATACAATTATAAAACACACAAAACAAAATTCATTCAACAACAAAAAACACAAATAAAAGGATGTTTTGGCCATCAGAAATGTTTAAATTGTATAAAATTACAACAGTAACACTACAATACTTAGGTGAACTAACAATGAACAATGTTTTTTTAACAGCATTTATTATAAAATTGAGAAATGCTCTAAAAGTATTATTCATTATTAGTTCATACACTGAAAAAAATATTTGGTGGTGAAGTAAATATTGCAGTAAAGATTAAGTACTTTCTACATTGCAAAATTTAGTTTTTCTACATTCAAACATATTAAAATTAATGCTCTAGCTTATAAGTAAATATTATTTATGATTGTTTTGTTTTCTTTACAATGTGTTATCATGAATCAGTCCTAAAGTAGAAAACATCATATTCACTGGGCTTGAAAAATAATGAGCTTGCATGGCTGTTTGCAAGTTTATTTACACCGTTTATATGTTTGGTTACTTGTTGTTTTGTGCTGTCTGTTTCATTTTCAAGTTCATTTTCTACTCAAAATTAACTGTTCATGATCATAACAATTTTTTGTTTTTTGTTTTTTTGTTTTTTTGCACGATTAAGCATGTGTTTGTAGGCAAACTCAAAATGTGA
Organism: Myxocyprinus asiaticus; assembly: GCF_019703515.2. NCBI lineage: Eukaryota > Metazoa > Chordata > Actinopteri > Cypriniformes > Catostomidae > Myxocyprinus > Myxocyprinus asiaticus. The sequence goes on from NC_059360.1 coordinate 2,521,403, forward strand.
TATGCTCTAATAATATGTTAAATTAAAATGTACTAAGTTTATTTAAATTGCATGTACCTGTTTACCACATTTCTAAGTACAATTTACTGTATTTACTTTTAAATTACAATTTACTGTATTTAAATTTACTCACTTTATGCACACATGCATTCTGTTGAGTAAAGCAAGACACGTGCCTCAAAAACACATGAATATACAAAGAATAATAAAATGTAATGTGTTGCCATGGCAACACGATTTAAGATATCAAGTAACCCATCACAATTTTACATCAGCTGCATCTTGACATTATTCTAAACAATTTTGAAGCAATTTGGGTAAATAGGGTAAGAGGACTATTTCAAAGCATGTTGTAAGTGCCACACTTCCTGCTGCCAGGTGGTGGCGCTATGACTGTGAACCACGATAGCCACATCCATCCGATCAGCCCCCATTATCAAACATTCAGCTCAATTTTGATCTAAATCACACAATGCACGCAGAATATACTCTTTGTGACACATCCTGTTTCCCATTTTTTGCCAATAATTTATTGCTTCGCCATGGCAACACCGTTAAATATATCAAAAATCAGTTTGCAATTTAGCATCTTCATGCTAAATTGGCATAATTTGCCTAAATTTGGTGCCAGTCACATGAATCCCCTAGGAGGAGTATTTAAATGTTCAGAGCCTGCAATTTTCAAACAATCCAAAATGGCTGACTTTCTGTTGGGCAGAGCTAATGACTGTAATTATGAAAGTTGTCCGGCTTGATGTTAACTATATATGTATCAATTTTTTGTGACTGTAGTGCTACAGAGCCCCCCTTACACACCCATATTTAAGGGGGTGCTACAGAGCCCCCCCTGCTTGTTGCTCCGTAACTAGTAAAAATAACTGATGGATGAAAAGTGAGAAGGCTCAAATGGACTAAATTGTTACCTAATACATTCTTAGTTTGATGTAAAAAAAAAAAAATCTTCGCTGCATCAAAACAGCCAGTTCAAACGGCACGGCTTTAAACTTGTATTAAACTCTGTTATTATTTGATTGTTGCTAACATAAAAATAAAGATATTGTAATGTTGAAAAGACTGTTTTGAGCAACCGTTTAATTATTACAACTGCTTAAGCCCCTCTCTCCTGGTAAACAGCAGCACGAGTGCTGATTGCACACACACACACACACACACACACACCGGTTTGATCGCACAGCTCAGGGACGTGATCTAATCATAAGTGCGAATGTGCAAAGTTACAGCCACCATGCATTTGTAATTGGAAAAAACATTAAATGAGTGCAACGTTTCAGAGAAACGGTAAATCTGTAAATATTAAGATAAAGCATTTAGGTTAAATGAAGTTGCACTAATCCGTGTGTATTCTGCAGAAGCAGTTAGATATGTCCAAAGGTGTTTAATAAGGTTGCTGGTGTTTCCCCCTTTGGCTTGAAATCTGTCGACATTCACAGCAGATGGGTTTTCCCTGTCTCATCAACCTAAAATAATTCCAAATCTCGCTACATGAATTGTGTTTTTTAAAAAGCTTCTCACTCTCCAATGTTTTACTTCAATCCGTATTATCCATTAGGAGACATGACCGCCAAATTAACATGCTGGGATTCAGACATGTGTGTTTAAAGCATGAGAAAACAACTAATTGAAAAATAAACAATACCATGTAAGGGGCAAATTCTAAACAATATTTTGCGCTCCTAAAGGGCACTGCGTGAAGAGGACGCCACTCGAAAAGACTACTTTTTTTTATTTTTATTATTTCCTCTTCTTTTTTCCCCAATTTGGAATGCCCAATTCCCAATGTGCTTTAAGTTCTCGTGGTGGTGGTGGACTGAATCTGGGTGGCAGAGGATGAATCTCAATTGCCTCTGCGTCTGAGACCGTCAATTCGCGCATCTTATCACGTGGCATGTTGAGCAGGTTACCACGGAGACGTAGTGCGTGTGGAGGCTTCATGCTATTCTCCGCAGCATCCATTCACAACTCACTACACGCCCCACCGAGAGCGAGAACCACACATTATAGCGACCACAAGGAGGTTACCCCATGTGACTCTACCCTCCCTAGCAACCAGGCCAATTTGGTTGTTTAGGAGACCTGGCTGGAGTCATTCAGCACGCCCTGGATTTGAACTCATGACTCCAGGGGTGGTAGTCAGCGTCTTTACTCGCTGAGCTACCCAGGCCCCTGAAAAGGGGCCCCTGAAAAGACTACATTTTTAATGTATTACAGACTTAGGTCTGGTTCAAATGAAGGTTCTAGCGAAAATTATATTTACTACCGTACATATAACATAAATTACAGTACTACCGTTTAAAAAATACTGTGGCACCGGCAGCATTTTGAAGCTTTAGTATCGCGATACTACCTTAGCACCGGTCTACCGTGCAACCCTAAGTGCTACACTTCCTGCTGCCAGGTGGTGGCGCTATGACCGGGACCCACAAAAGCCACATCCATGTGATCAGCCCCCAAGACCAAACATACAGCTCAATTTTGATCTAAACCACACAATGCATGCAGAAGATATGAGCCACTTCCTGTTTCCCATTTTTTGCCATTTGGTGACAGTCACATGAATCCCCTAGGAGGAGTATTTAAAAGTTCAGAGCCTGCAATTTAAAAAAATCCAAAATGGCTGACTTCCTATTGGGCGGAGCTAATTACTGCAATTATGAATGTTGTCTGGCTTGATGAGAACTATATTTGTACCAATTTTGGTGACTGTAGGTGAAAATGCTACAGAGCCCCCCTTACACCCCCATGTTCAAGGGGGTGCTACATAGCTCCCCCTACAACATTTGCCCGGCCCTAATGGCCGACAACTCTGATGTGTGTACAAAATTTCATGAGTTTTTAAGCAAGTTAAGTGGCCCAAAAGCACCCAAAACCTTTGAAAAGAATAATAATAATAATAATCCTTAGAAGAACAATAATAATAATAATACTAATGGATACAATAAGTGCCATAGCGCCTTCGGTGCTTGGCGCCTAACTATAAAAGACAAAGCAATTCATGTAACAAAAAAAAAAAAATTAAATAAATTAAATAATAAAAGGTTGTTTTGGCCGACAGAAAATGTAATTAATAAATTGTACAAAATTACAACAGTATCACTTTATACAGTTTATGTAGAAATTAAGATTAAGATTAATAAATGCTGTAAACGTATTGTTCATTATTAGTGCATGTTAACTATTGCATATAAATTTCTTGAAAAGTATATCCATTACAACGTTTAAAACACATGTGACATCTTGCCTCACCTGATATTTAAAAAAAAAAAAAACATTTAAAAAACCTCTTATTTACATAGTTGAATCTTGTTTTAATATATGTTTTAATACATGTTGGTGTGATTTTATTGCATTCACTTGTTACCTAACATTCGTTACAAAAATATGATGATGCTGACATTTTAGTCTGGAGTGTAGTATTCACAAAAATTATTCTAATTGAACACATTTCTGAACTTGGTTTTTGAAAGCAACATTTCAAATCCTTTTGAATGTAAATCTAATATAGCTAGTTGCTAAGATATAGCCCTTGTGTCAACTAGCCCCCATCTCTCTACTTCGTAGTATTTCCAAATAATTAATAGGTAATCATACTGGCTTCCAAAAGCCAAAGAACAGTATTGATTTAATCAGTCAAATGTAATTAATTTGTTAATTTAATGTAAAAATAAAAGCATTGTCTCATTTGTTACATTTGTTAGTTGTTGAATAGACCACATACAATCAGACCCAGACCTGCAGCTCGGCACGTGGTGTTTGGAAGAAGAGTCGCTGCTTGGCTGGAATTCTGCAGCGGTGGCAGATCTCGGCTATGAGGTCATGTTGAACATTACTCATGAGGAGAGAATGCATTGTTGTTGTTTTCAAGACACGCCGGTCGCGAGAGCTCGCGTGTCCCTTACAATGAATGCGTGGCCTCAGAAATGTGCCTTGAATTGACCACAGGAAACAATGTGAGCAGCATACTTTACTGCACAGCCTTTATGTCGTGGATTAGTTTCACCTTAGCGGCCCTGGAGTTCAGTAAAACGTTTTCAATGGAGCTTTACACATTTACACAGTGGATGTGCAGTTAACTGAACAGGATAACAGCTGGTTAGAGGCTTTGAAAGGTTAAAGGAATAGTTCTGTCATCATTTACTCACCCTTATGTCATTTTAAACCTGTATGCTGTTATTTATTCTGTGGAACGCAAAAGGATCTTCATGCAGCTCTTTTCCACACTGTGACAGTTCATAGAGACAACAACTGTCAAGATCCACACATTAAAAACATTAAAAACTTTGATTTGAAGCAAAAAAGTATTTGAAAATCAGACAAAAAGGTAAAAGACTGTGTACTTGTCTTTATTGGGGGAGAACTACAATGTCATGAAACATTGTGAAAGACATAACTGAATTAAAAACGATGGAAATATATAAAAATATTTATTTAAAGTTGTTGATTATAAGTAAAGACATATGTTTTAAGTGTATAGCAAAATATTCAGATATATACACATATACAGTATAAGTAATCTGAGAGTGTAGGGAGAGTGTGTCACAGTGTGAGAGTAGGCGGTCGCTGCAGAACACTTTTGGCGCACTTTGTTTGACGGCATTCTCTGATTGGTGGATCTTTCTCTTCAGGATCATGGGTAGTGCAGTTCTTCATCACGGCTTCTGCTATTAAACCCAACTGTTTAAAAATGAAACTGAAATAACGTGGACTGATGTCTTCAAGCATATACCATTGACTAACAACCTTGGAGCTCACGGTAAGTCTGTCTTATAAACCTTAAAGGGATAGTTCACTCAAAAATGAAAATTCTCTCATCATTTACTCACCCTCATGCCATCCCAGATGTGTGATTTTCTTCCTTCTACTGAACACAGACGAAGATTTTTAGAAGAATATTTCAGCTCTGTAGGTCTTTACAAAGCAAATGAACGGGTGCCAAAACTTTGAAGCACCAAAAGCACATAAAGGCAGCATAAAAGTAATCCATATGACTCCAGAGGTTTCTGTAGTTCGCATGTTAACGTAATACTGTAGTGAGAATAGTGTAAACATACTATGTGGCTCGCTGTCCATGGCGGAAGGCTCGAGGCTCGAGGCTCGAGACTAGTGCATGTTAACTACTGCATACAAATTTCTTGAAAAATATATCCATTACAATGTTTAAAACACTTGCCTAACCTGATATTAAAATTTATTTTACATAGTTGAATCTTGTTTTAATATATATTTTAATATGTTGGTGTGGTTTTATTGCATTCACTTGTTTACCTAACAGTTGTCACAAAAATATGATGATGCTGACATTTTAGTGGTAATGGGATGCCGGAAGAAACGTCGCAACATGGAGGTAAGCAGCTGTTTATATACGCTTACTCTGGCAATGTGATTGGTCGGATTAAATGAACATGCTCCTCCCGAACTTTGTTATGAAACTCTATTTCAGTAGTTCGAATGTTAATGTAATCCTGAAGTGAGGATAGTGTAAACATGTGTGGCTCACTGTCCATGATCCATGAACCGAGCTCGAATACCCCCCCAAAAAAGCTGCCTTAGACGAGCGGGCCTGCCCTGTCCCGGACTCAACCTTATGCCACCTCCAGCCGCAAGTCATTCTACGGGAGGGGCCCACGCAGCGAACAGGCGAACCCCACAGGTTTGAGGCTCAGCAGTGCTCGAGCGGGGGAGCATATCCTGCAATTTAATGGGGGCCCTCACTGCAATTCAAATAGGAGAGCCCAGCATAGACGTGGAGACTCTCGCTGCATTAGAATGGGAGAGCCCTCACTGCGATTCAATGGCAGTGCTGAATCCTTGAGCACGGGACCGCACTGTGTTCAACGGGAGAGCATACGATTGATGTGAAATTGGTTTATGCTGTATTTTACTGAGCTCACTCAGGGCTGTGAACAGCTGAATCTGCAGGCGTGGGCCCGCACAGCATTCGTTGGGAGAGTGCTTGATTCTTGTGAAAGTGATATATGCTGCATTTTAAGTGATCTTACGATGTGATACGAACAGGCTGAATCCTCAAGCACGGGACCACATGGCGGGTAATGGTATGTTTTCTATGGGTGGCATAATATGAGAAGACTAAGTTGAAAACACGTAATGGTTACAGTGTCATGGATGCTCAGTCGCAGAGCCTGAAAGACACGCTGTGGCGCATGGGCGGTGCGTTTGCGCTGCTTTGGAGATGAATCGAGCCAATGGACCTTCAGACCCAGAAAGTCCCTTTTTCCTAGAAGATTGGGGAGCTGATCCCCTTATAAAGGGAGCCTACTAATTCAGCTAAAACAGCAGTCTACCATCAACTATGGGCGCTACGCTGGAGAGGAGATAAAGACCTTTCTTCGGATATGTCGTCGAAGAGTATATATAAGATCTCTGGCATCACCAGCAGGGACCGTGGGGGTCCTTTGGCTGATCGTGATGTCACACCATTCTTTTGGCAACAGCAAATCCTTTATCTACAGCTGTATGATTACTTCTGCAGCAGCATACCACCATCCTTCGTAGGAGATTTTAGCAGGTAACAAGACTAGTTTTATATTCTTTTTTTTTTTCGAAGAAGAGAATTCAAGCTTTTAAAGGTATCTTTACATAGCTGTGTTAAGCCTGCTCTGTACCTGCACAATTTAGTTTTAAGTAAACAAAATTGCTTTTAATCATTTGTTTTAAAACGCTTTGGAATAGTATTTCAGCAGAAAGTTATCTGTCTAGCTTGAACACAATGCCGCATTGAAACCAGGCATTCAAAATTAGCCGTGTTTTATGACAAAATAAAACATTTTCCAAGAACCATTTCAATTTTAATTATTTCATTACGTTATAGCACATTGTCATCTGGTGATGGATTGTTTTCGAAGAGCTCTTAAAAATGTGAAATTGATTATATTTTTCCCTATCTATTCCCACTGACAAGTGATCAGTCACGTGACACCTGATCCTGGAACTGAGCGCACATGAGCAAAGATGGCAGCCTCCATTTCACTAGCTTTCTGGGAACCTGCGCTAGCTGAGCACAGTCATAGAGATTAATGGGGATGCTAACGTATAGCACTCTCCAAGTATTTTAAAGCTCCATGATTGAAACCAGACTAGGGCTGGGTTTGGAATTGCATACTACTGTACTTCTCATGCTATTTCTGCCATTGACACATGTGGCGGAGGTATTGGGGGTGGTGTGCCATTCCGAAATCTGCATAAATCTCCCTACTCTACAAACTTAGCCTCGGTGTAAGTTTTGTACGCTGGTTTTGTATAACAATGGCAGCTTAAGAGCAGCTTTAAACTTGTCATATAAGCAGATTTGATTTGATATTTTAAAGCATACTGGCCATCTCAGTTGTTGCAACGTAATTGATGTATAAATGCATGCATGCCCACTGAATACCATTAATATGTTTGAAAAAAATTATCATTGGTTCTCTACCCTTTGACTTCAAGGCCCATCACTGTCAGAGAAAATATTCGAAGGCCTTCCATGTAGGGTATTTTTTATTATTGTAAGATATTTCCTCTATTTCTACTGTAATGATGACAAAGCCTGTTTTCAAGTTTTATTGAAAGAAACTTCTATCAGCAATAGATTAAAACTATTAATCATTATAATTTGTACTCCAGAACGTCTAGAACTGTATATTCTTCATTAAAAGCAAGATGTTGAAGGGAGTATTAATTTTTAGCATTTTCAGTAAGTTATATAATTTCATAAATATTTAAATCATAATAATCTTCCTTATCTAAATAATTTTAAAAGATCTTGAGGCCCCCTGGAAGTGTGCCGAGGCCCCATAGTGGGTCCCCACCCCCGACTGAGAACCACTGTGTTAGATGCAGCTTCTATTCCACCTTTTCATTGTCAGTTCTAGAGTATTCCCTTGCAGAAACCCTTTTTGCTAGGCATCTTCTAGAGACATACTGTTCGGATCCTCTCACCGACTATTATGGAAGCTTCCTTCCACAAATGGTTTCAGTCTATCATTAAATCGAAATCAGCAGGCATGCAGTAATTGGACAGAAGGCTGTATTTTGCATGCTTTGGCATTTTTAAACAACCAGTTATGTCATAAGATCCTGTTGATATGATGACTTTATTTGCATGGTCAGCATATTCCTGTCCGTCATTTTAGTTTATTTAGGCGTACATTTTATTTGCATAAATCGGTATGTATCATCTAGGGTCACTCACGCACGACAAGCATTATAAACTTTGAAAGACATAGTGCTCGTGTAATACAGCAACAAATTCATACCAATAGGGTCTGAGGCTATATCGCATGATCGCACCTACTGTTCAAGTACAAGATATTAAATAGTGGAATATTCCCTCTTGGCTTACACTTTTTAATTCATAATCAGTGGTGTCCAATCATAATTCATTATGCTTGTCATCTACTCAGCTTGCTGAGCACAATCTGTTCAATTGCTGCAATGGCATCATCTTTAGGCCGAGCAACTTAACCTCTCACAACTAAACCTAACGACACTGCAAGCAGCGCAAATGTGCTGTCCAGGTGCCGCAACTGCAGCATCTACAGATCGACACTGCAGCAGCGCAAATGTGCTGTCAAAAAAAAATACAATTTGGATTACTTAACAATCACACATAGTGGGGCCTGGGTAGCTCAGCGAGTATTGACGCTGACTACCACCCTTGGAGTCGCAAGTTTGAATCCAGGGTGTGCTGAGTGACTCCAGCCAGGTCTCCTAAGCAACCAAATTGTCCCGGAGGGTAGAGTCACATGGGGTAACCTCCTCATGGTCGCGATTAGTGGTTCTCGCTCTCAATGGGGCGTGTGGTAAGTTGTGCGTGGATCGCGGAGAGTAGCATGAGCTTCCACATGCTGTAAGTCTCCGCGGAGTTATGTACAACAAGCCACGTGACAAGATGCGCGGATTGACTGTCTCAGAAGCAGAGGCAAGAGTCTTGTCCTCCACCACCCAGATTGATGTGAGTAACCGCGCCACCACAAGGACATACTACGTAGTGGGAATTGGGCATTTCAAATTGGGGAGAAAAGGGGATAAGATAAAAAAATAATAATAAAAAACAATCAAACATAGTTATTCAGGTCACTAGACAAACCCAACTGGGAACACATTTTAACACGTGCTAGGGATACACTGCTATCTACATGCGACTGAAATACACCTCACTGCAGCCCACATGTCTGGCAGTCAGATCTGCTCGATGGGAGGGAGGGATCACCTTATTTGCTTTTCTTGTCTATTTATTTTCTTTTAACATGGTTTTGGGGGATTTTATGTTTGTTCAGTAGAAGCAGCACACTTCTCCGTGCAACAGCAGCAGCATATTTACTCATGTCAAGTAGCAGTAGCAGCAGCTGCATGCTTAGAGCAGATCTAGTCCGCCAAGACCAAGCACATACCATGTCATATATAGATAGAATAAAAAATATATGTTATACTACTCCGAGAGTTGTCCTAACTGAAATTGGTTTAAATCAGTGTTTCTCAACTCGGGGGTCGCAAGGTCAGAGAGATCGGAAGGGGGATGCAAATTGTTTTCAAGAAAAAAACAGAGACAGGGCATCATTTGTTTACTCAGTGTATTTTATTGCTTTTCAAGTAGAATGTACATAAATGAAAAAAAACCCGCTCTGCATAAAAAAAAAATATATATATAAAAAAAACCCGCGTTCCCTCTCCCTCTGAATTTCCTTTTCGATTGGGAGAGGCGGAGCTTAGCCTGCCTTTTATCTAGCTGTCAGTGCAGACACGTTTCAGAACGTCAGCCGAACGGATTCCATATTGGTAAGAAGTTTATGGATAAGTTCATCACGTGCCAAAAGGAGATGTGGCGACGATGCGTCGACAGCACCAATCCCTAAGAAGTGTAAAACATGAAAGTATGACATTAGCTCTATTCAGTTTGGCTTTACAGTGGCTGGGACAGATGCTGAACCGCTGCCCCAGTGTGTCATATGCGCAGATTTGCTGGCAAATGATAGCATGAAGCCATGCAAGTTGAAGCGCCATTAAGAAACCAAACACCTGACACTCAAAGACAAACCCTTAGATTTTTTCAAATTAAAGTTAACTTGCCTTGCACAGCAGAAACGCAACATCAGCAAACACACATCAGTGTCTAACAGGTGTCTAGAAACGTCCTACTACGTCTCTCAATGAGTTGCTAAATTAAGAAAACCTCTCACAATTGCAGAGGCGCTAATCTTTCCTGCTGCCAAAGATATTTGTCAAGTCATGTTTGGAGAGAATTTCACACAACAGATTGGTGACATCCCCCTTTCTAACGACACCATTAGCCACCGCATATCTGACATGGCAAGCGACGTTAAGGAGCAATTGCTAGCTAACATCATGCAAAGCCAGTACTATGCCCTGCAGCTTGAGGAGACAACTGATGTTGCAGGGCTAGCACAGTTGCTTACCTATGTCAGATATATCAAAAATGGTAATATTGAGGATGACATTGTTTTCTGTTGGTCTCTTCCAGCGCACACAACTGGCGAGGCATTGTTTGAAGTTCTGGATGGGTATATATGGGATGCAGGCATGTCATGGGATAAATGTGTTGGGATATGCACAAACGGGGCCCGTTCAATGACTGGGAGGGTTAGCAGTCTGGTCATTCGTGTCCAGCATTTAGCCCCTTAAGCCAAGTGGACCCACTGTATGATTCATCGCAAATCTCTCGCATCAAAGCAAATGCCTGAGTCTCTGGAGTCAGTTTTAAAGCAGGCAGTGCAAATGGTCAATTTCATTAAAGTACGGCCATTAAATGCACGCTTGTTTTCCTTGATTTGTCAGGAAATGGGAACTGAACATGAGCAGCTCCTATTTCACACTGAGGTTCGCAGGCTCTCCAGAGGTCGGGTTTTACATCGCCTCTACGAATTGCGTTCAGAGGTGAAGACGTTTCTTGTTGATACGAAGTCTGACCTTGCGCAGTACCTGGACGACCCTGTAGTTAGCGCAGTTGTCATACCTTATAGACATTTTCGACAGGTTGAATTTGTTGAACACATCGATGCAAGGGAGAGATGCCAACATCTTGCTTCTTTCAGACAAAGTCAATGCATTCGTTGGCAAACTGGATCTTTGGCGTGATTGGCTGATTAATAAAAATGTTGACATGTTTCCCAACTTCGCTGACTGTGTGCAAGAGACAGGGATAAATGTCTCTCCTTTGATTAACACAGTCGCTCAACATGTTGAAGGACTGAAACAACAATTCAGCTGTTATTTCAGTGAGGATTTCAGTTCATTTGCTTGGGTCTGAGATCCCTTCAGTTGCCCAGGAAAAGACCTTTCAGTTGACATGGAGGAGCAGTTAGTTGAATTAAAGAGCGACACCAAATTGCGACACCTCTATAGCTCTTGCTCTCTGCCTTCGTTTTGGTTGAGTGTGATGACTGAATATCCTCAGTTGTCTGACGGCACCATAAAATGACTTCTTCCATTTGCCTCAACTTATGTGTGCGAGGCCGGGTTTTCAAAATTGACTGCCTTGAAAACAAAGTACTGAAATCGGCTCCAGGTGGAGGATGACATCAGTCTTGCGCTGTCCAACATTGAACCGCGAATTGCGCTTCTTTGTAAAAAGAAGCAAGCGCAGGTGTCCCACTGATTGATTTAACAATGTCATGGCTAACGAGACGCGTCCTGCATCCCAATTCACATAATTCGTATGCAACTGTTTTTAGAATGCAAGATGAATGGAATGCAGCATGTTTTACGTGTAAATACACGTTATTACAACCTAGAGTTCTCTTGTTCAAAGTATAGTGTTCAGAAAATGTTTTGATCATTTAAGCGCATGTTCCTTACCTCTCCGTTATTTCGTTTTATAAAAGTCATTAAAGTTATTAAAAAAATCAAAAGTTATGAAAAGTAATTAAAAAAAGTATAAAAACAAAAAAGTAAAAAAAAAAGTAAAAAAATCTATCTATCTATCTATCAAAAACAGATTATAGATTGGGTTATATATAGATAGATTTTATATAGAATAGATAATCATTATACCTGGTCTCCTCCAATATGGGGGGGGGGGGGTGCGCCACATGATGGTGGAGGCTTGGGGGGGCTTTAGTTTCAAAAGGTTGAGAGCCTCTGGTTTAAATAATATAAATCTATTATAAACTGAAAATTGTTTTTTTCTTTTTACAAATTTTGTCCAGAGTTAGTTTTTAGATGATCTTCAGACCAAACATCACAAAAGTTTAATGGATTGTTTAATCTTGACCTACCAGAAGTAATGTGATACATTTCCAGCACACACACACAAAAAAAAACACACCATAAAAGTAGTCCATATGACTTGTGTGCGATATTCCAAGTCTTCTGAAGTCATACAATAGCTTTGTGTGAGTAACAGACTGAAATGTAAGACCTTATTCACTGAAAATCTTCCCTTCTGCTGCAGTTCTCCAATATTATTCTCCATTCCACATTTTCTAACTGAAACATCATGTTCACTTACAATACATGGTAACAACCAATGGTGTTTTGGCATCAATGACATTAAACCTGGTGTAAAAAGGTGCCATTTTTTAATCTGAATATAATACAAATAAGATTTCAGAGCTTCGGCAGAGGGGAAGATTATGAGTGAATAATGAATTAATTTTGGGTCTGTTCCTCACACAAAGCTACAGTATCATATGACTTCAAGGCTTTGAATATGCACAAGTCATATGAACTACTTTTTTGCCTATCCTTTTATATTCTGTGAAAAAAATAGTTTGGACATGACGATGAGTAAATAATAAACAAATTTCTATTTGAACAAGTCTATTTGAACCCTCAAAAACATCATCGACCGTTGACCTATAACATGAATCTTTTATTATTAAAAGCAAAACCACACAGATGATGATGAACAGGAATATGCAAACTAATACACATGATAAATCAGGAAATATTGGCAAGATTTTGAGGAACATTCCAATGCTTCTACATGCAATATTATATTTCATCTGTCCTTTTACATAAACTGCAATACTCTCCTTTATTCATATTATACAGCTAAATGACACATATTTACACCTTTTTAGAATAATAATTATTACAGATGTTTCATGAGAGAAAACATAACAGACAAATCCACATCATAAATCCACCAGGAGCATTTGAACTAAAAACACACCACAACTTTGTCTACAGTGGCGGTATAAAAGCAAAATATATTCCAATAAAACCAAACTAACATTATCTCACAAGCCTATTCCACAGACAACATGGAAAACACTTGATTTAACTGCTCGCTTGTATTTCAGTCGACTGAGGACATTGAAAATCCCAAACCTGTTTTCCTAAATGTTTATCGTTTAGGAGCAGAATATTTGAAATGATTTAAGTCAGACTGTTCTTGTACAAAGTGCAACAGAAATGATTAAAACTCATAAATAAACATGTGTTTGGCCACACAGAAAGTGGCCTGTAGGTGGCGCTCTTTTTCTACAGGTATGAAGGTGACTTGAAATCCTCAGGTACATCACTGTCTAGTTTGCAGATGACCTTGTAGATGGCTTTTTTCCAGGAGGGGTCGGAGTCTTTTGACAGTGAAATGGCGCTGTAAAACTCCTGCAGTGTGATTTCAGCAACCTCTAGAAATCTGTCTGGAACCTGACGGACAAACATTGAAAAACAGAAACAAATATAACTTAGATGACTGTAGTGATATTATACTGTATGTTGGTTTTAACAATTAATCGGTGCCGATGCTTTTTGGAACTATCGCTACTGGCAAAAGTCTTATAGTTGCCAATATTTTTTTTTCAGTTTATTTATTTGTATTCGTCCGTGTTTCTCTGTGGCCTACGCTGGATGATTCTTCAGTTAGAATGGCTTGGTTTTACCATATAACAGTGGCCTCTAGAGGTGAAATAAAAACAATCACTGACACCTCGTGGGGGTTTGCTGTGTCTAATGCTGCCTTAACGTGCTATCAGAATTATCGTAAATATGAGTTTCCCACTCAGAAGTTGCACATGAACGACCCCTCAAGTCATAATTACGACTGGGAAACCCTGAGATAATTTTGATACCCGTTTCCGAGACTGGAAATGAGTCGTAAACTTTCAACATGGTGGAGGAGTGTATGGTTTCTGTAGTGAATTACAGGTTTTATTCCTTTTTCTAAATACAGCAGATGCTTAAAGCTTGCATTTTCAGTCATGTTCATTTGTGTATATCAGCAACCATTGTATTTGACCAAAATACCATTATCGTCAGCAAGCTAACTGAGTAATACGTACTATGCTGTCAAAATAAAAGTTCCTCAAAAAAATATGTTTGAATGAACCTGGCGTCTTCCATGTTTCCTGTTCTTTCCGACTACAAAGGACATGAACACGACATACTCGTAATTACCACTTCAGAAGTGGGAAGTAGGATAATTTTGATAGCACATGAAGGCAGCATTAATCTTTCATCACTGACAATATTCATTCATATTTTTAACCTCACTTCAGTGCATATTTTATTATTTTGATTAGATAAATCAAGTGTTATAAATTGAAACGAGGGCATGCAAAGAAAAATGCAACTATCCGTCAGCACACACATCATATTTCATTTCTTGTGAATAATAATAATGAGCCTTTCTACTATATATATATATATATATATATATATATATATATATATATATATATATATATATATATATATATATATATATAGGTTTATAATAGAAAATGTTTCAGTTGTCTTGTTTACATTGTGAATTCATGACACTTATGCGCTAACACGCTATACACGGCCATATGTGCCGATTACTTGACCATGCACTCATAATATATATATATATATATTATTTTTACACTCTAATCTGTCTTGGATACAACTATTCTGATGCAACTGAAACTTTGTAATGCATCACTTTTCGTCCCACTGTCTCCTTAAGATAAATCGCTTATGATGTATTATTCCTCTTTTGTACAGGAAGTCGCTTTGGATAAAAGCATCTGCCAAATAAATGTAAATGATTACACTCTGTTATTGTCATTTATGATGACACGTACTGCAATGATAGATATATAAAAGTGTTAATGGGCAGAAAACAGACAAAAAAATAATGATAGGCATACCTTACTTTAGACAGATGTGTGAATGGCTTTCACTGCAGATGACACATGAGTAAATGGGAATTTGAGAGTATTTTAGTATATTTGATCCTTTTGTAGACTAATTAAAAAAAAAAAATATCATGACATGTTTTTGGAAAATGTCTTTATGCAAATGATCGTATTAATGTAGGTAAATTTGCACCAGCTCACTAATAACTGTGCACCCCGATGTATTCATGTTGAATACTGACTGAACAACAGAGTAGTAGGTGGAGCTTCAGGTCACACCTACCGATGATGTGGATCAATGGCAGTAAAACATGTTTAGCAGCCAGTTAGACATTTTCCTAAAAACTCACCCAGACGAGCTGTTACGAACCACCAAAACGAATGCAAAAACACCTTCTTTTTGGCCTGATTTTGTTCTAAATTATGTCATACCCATTAGGTTTTCGATTTCGTATGAAGTATATTGGGGTCTTATGTCTGTGCCAACATGGTAAGAAAAGACTAAGAATTTTTTTTAACATTCTATAAATCAGTTTTTAAAAACTATCAGCCTATTAATCGTTTATCTGCCTTTACATGGCGAAACTGGCATGGTGGGATGATGAGTGTGTGTGAAATTACTAATTGCCAAACTAATTGCCAAGCAGCCTGTTTTTAATGCTCCACTTTATATTTGGAGAGAGTAATGTTAAAAATGAAACTCGCCGCTAAAATGATATCCTTGTCCATTGTGAATATTCAGTGTAGCTGTGTACGAAGCACCGCACACACAGAGGTCACTGCCAAACCATGCAACTACCTGTTGGTCAACACAGCAAATTTGTCTGTGAAAGTTCACCAAACTTGAACTCCACACAAAATTCTTCGCCACTGGAAGTCCATTGGGCGAAATTCACAATCAAGCAGATAATACAAAATGTTAGTCTTCTTTCTGCTTGTTTATTAAGAAATGCTGGTAACATGCTGCTAAATTCAGCAGGAAAAAACACTGTTTAGGCTACTGTACATTATACTGGAAGCGCTCTGGCACCACGTTATCTTGTTCTTTTACATAGTTTGTCTGGCTAAGCTGAACCGTTAGAGTCAGACTGGCTGTAAGACACGTGCAGATAGTTTCACTGGTCCATTTAGGATTGCCCTGAGACTCCTGAGCGATAGTTTTGTGCGATAAGAGGTTATACAGTAGTTATTAAGTCTATTTATTTGTTGACTATCCATATACCCCTCTGAAACATGTTTGATCAGGGTCACTTGAACAATGCAGCCTAATTATACATGGGTTCCTTAACACAGAACTCTAGTCATTCAGACAACCCGTGACTAGTCGATTATGAAAATTAGTAGTTTTGCACATCCCTACCCACAACGGCAACCACCCACAACACCATAGCGTCATGACAGTGACTTCTGCATGGGCAAGTCCTAACCGAACTGCAGTTTTATCCCAAGCCACTGAGCAACTTTGAGAGTGCGGTTCTGTTTTGAACAACTTTGCAGTGTGTACGTTGCCTTTGTCTAAATCAATACATTTGCCTCCAGTCTTTGATGTTATAACACACTGATGAGGTGTAGTAAAAAGTGTTCATGCATGCTTACGAACTGTTAATGCCTCAGAACTCTAAATCAACACTTTAGATTCTCTGATGTTTATGTACCATCTTTAATGTTCTCATGTTAAAGTGCGGTTCTCCTTTGCTCTTTGTTCACTGTGGCAATAAACCAAATATAGTGTCAGAATCATTAGATGCCCGCTCTGGATGGATGCTTTGATTTTTTGCAGCGTTGCTTCGAACTTAACTGCTCGGAAAATGTGCGAAAGAACTCGTTCCCATCACAGGAATTCATGCAGCGCTTCACATCACTTTGAAGGACGTGGTTTCTGTGGGAAGAAGGTGGATCTATCCGGAGGCATTATTTCCCGGAGAGTAGCTCCGCTTCATTGTTGACCGCATTTTTTCTCGCGCATCTCCAGACACAAAAGGAGACCCTGGGAATGGAATGTCTTGGTACTGAGGTAAAGACAACTGTGTCCGCTCATTCCCATTGGCCAGCCGATTGCTCTGGGGATTTCTGGCTTTTTTCGCATCAGTAGCAATTCAAACCGTGGTCAGGCATGCTCAGCGCGTAATCTCAAGTTGTTTTAGCAGATTCTGCAGCTTCCTCTTCCCACAGTTTGATGAGGCAGCAGCAGTGCTGGCAGCTGGGATAACGGCGCAGATCCAGGTGAAGTGTGACACACGGGTCAGGACGAGGACAAACATCATACATGGCCATTGAATCCACATGACTCTTATAGTCGGACTGATGTGCATTTAAACAGGATGTTCCTGAGCTCAAACAAATATATAACTCCGTATTTAATTTAATTTAATAACTTGATATTTAGCAATCTCACACAGAATCTGTTCCATCAGAACTGGATTTCTGTTTTAAGTTCTACATATCATTCGCCCCTTGCGTGTTCATTTATGAAATTATTTGGCTAATTTGATGATGCATACAACTACCAATAAGAGTGTAGTACCATCAGATCCATTTAACATATTTTACCAGCTTTAAATCTATCCCTCTGAATTCTACAGATTTTTGCCCAAAATCAATGTAGAAAATACATTGGAAAATAAATCAGCAGATTCTGTCTGGGCCTGATTATTAGCCTTAGCTTATGTCAAACATGCAGTGTTAGTGAAGCTACTTGCTAAGCTAAAATGGCATCAGTATTTTAAGTAGTTCGACTACAGTCAAAATACCCTTTTGGAAAAGTACTTAGCTACGCAACAAGCTACAAATAAAAAGTAGCAGTTTTCAGTTAAATAGAACATGACACAAAAACAACAAGGACCTCAATAGGATGGCAACATCAAACTTAATATACACACACACTTAACTACTAAAATTAATCAGCACACTAATTTATATAATGAATCTAAAACATAGTGTAAACAGCAGTATTTTACTAAACATTTCACTACAAATCTCAAACAAAATTTGCTCTTTGGCTGAACTTGGACAGTGGTTTCACATGTTTGAAATTAGTTTTCTTAACTAAAAATTATTATGTAATCTCAACACAAACATTTTGTGTAGAAAGAACCTAGTTGACAAAATCCCAACAAAATTAGATGTGTCAATGTAACTCAAATAAATCTCTTATTTCTTTATGCACTAACAAGTCAAAGTGAATGTTAGCATGCTAAATACATGTTGGTTGGAAGCACTACACAGTGTAGTTTATTAACAATAGTTAGCAGAGCATTTACTCAATGAAGCGAGTAATTAATTTAATGTTGGACATCGACCTGTCCTCATCGTTAGCTCAAGCTCCACTCAAAACTCCAACATAACAGAAACTCAACTAAATCTCAACATCACTAAACATTAAACACTAACAAGTATCCCCCTTTATATTCATCATACACATAAAATAACTCTTCATTTTAACATTTACTCTCCCTATCGAGTCCCTCGAGTCCCCCAAATATGTAACTCTGGGATAATGGAAATCCCCTGCCCAGTTTCATCAATGCTACATTAAAAACACAAAAAGTATTCATGTAGTCCCAACTCAAATGGATTAAATAAACTTCCATTTTACAAATTTAAATGGATAGTAGGGCTGGGCGATAGGACGATGTTATCAGATATCGACAATGTCTTACAAATCTCCCGATGTCGATTTAACACTCATTGACAGATGATGATCAACAATATTTATTAAACAGTAGCCCAGGGTATGAAATTTGCACCCGCCAAATTCAAAGAGGCTGAATCCAGCTCCTTATTCGCAAGCTCCTGTCCAAATGCAGGTATTTCATGAGCGTGTCATTTTGCTCATCTACCCACAACAGGCAGGTGACCTGTAAGACATCTCGGAGTAACACGTGACAAGAAATGCTGTTACACGCACTTGAAATACACTTTATTATATTTTTAAGAACAGACAAAAGATAAGCCATCAATGCCCATACTGATGCGCTGTTCGTTTAAAGGCAACTGTTTACAAGAATTGTGTTGTTTATGAGAATGCTGAAAATGACCTAAGACCATCTAAGGAGGTGCTTGAAGTTTAGTTCGCTTTATTTCCATGGATCATTTCGCACTTAAAATGCATTGTGAACGCAACTCTGCAGGTTCGCTCAAATATATCTTTGTATTAAAGAAACAGAGACAAACATGATTAAATCATAAAATAATAAAAGACCAAGTTCGCCTTGAACCTAAAATAGAGTTCTATTTTATTTTATTTTATTTAGGCAGCATTAACGAAACACAATACAAACACAAATTCGATAACACACATTTGGCAGCATTATTTTGGGAGCACAAGGAAATTTATTAGGCTTACACCTAATATAAAACTGGTGTTTTCTATTCGTTTAAGCACAGACTAAGTGAAGTAACAAACCATTTCAGCCGTTTTGAAAGTAGAAGTCATATGGGTTGTGTTGAACTTTCTATAGGTAATGTTTTATTTATTTATTTTTAAATATGATTATTATTATTATTATTATTATTATCTGTACATTTATAATTTTCTTTAGTTCTTAATTTTTAAGCCATTAGTAATTTCCCACTATCTGTCATAGACAAATACCTGCGTAATGGCAAATGGAGCTGTTGGAGACAGTAAATGTTTAGATTTGGGAAGGTGGTTATATAAGATTTTTTATTTATTTTATTTTTTTCTCCCCTTTTTCTCCCCAATTTGGAATGCCCCATTCCCAATGCACTCTAAGTCCTCCTGGTGGTGTAGTGACTCGCCTCAATCTGGGTGGCGGAGGACGAATCTCAGTTGCCTCCGCGTCTGAGACCGTCAATCTACGCATCTAATCACATGGCTTATTGAGCGCGTTACCGCGGAGACGTAGCGCGTGTGGAGGCTTCACGCTATTATCCGCGGCATCCACACACCCCACCGAGAGCGAGAACCACATTATAGCAACCACGAGGAGGTTACCCCATGTGACTCTACCCTCCCTAGCAACCGGGCCAATTTGGTTGCTTAGGAGACTTGGCTGGAGTCACTCAGCACACCCTGGATTCGAAATCGCGACTCCAGGGGTGGTAGACAGCGTCAATACTCCCTGAGCTACCCAGACCCCCATTATATAAGATTTTTTAATCACTTCGTTATCTTAATTGCTTTTTCATTTTGTTTAAAGTGCAATTTGAATTTATAAATATCTTTTGTTTAATTTTTTGTGTTTCAATAAATAAATGTAATTTTTAAAGCAAAATCAATAAAGCAAAAATATTCAACGACCCTCGGCAGGGAGGTTGATGATATAATCAGATATCGCAATATTTTTTAAGGCGATTATCGATTAAATATTTTTTACATATCGCCAAGCCCTAATGGATAGAATGCAATGAAATCAATTTGTGACAAAATGTTCTACAATTGTGTTGCTTTAGTTCATTTTAATTAAGTAAAATGAACAACCAGCAAAATCTTTTTTTTTTTTTTTTTGTCAAAAAAAAAGTCAAAAAGACAAAAAAGGCCATGCAGCAAGTCCCAGGAACACAACTGATTGAAGATTCAAATAAATCAGTGAATCTGTTTTCTGAACCAGTTCATTAAAATGAACTGTCCGAATGAACAGGCTTGCCAAAATGAATCTGACTTTGCAACACTATTTGAGACATTCTAGTAGAAGGAGTTTGATTATTGCCGCAGGTTGCTCAGTTGCGCTATTGAGCGTAACAGTCTAGTTCCGGAAGTAAAAACCCCATTCATTTTTTTCCATAGGCGAATAGATTTGTAACGATACTTTAAAAACCTTTAAAGTAAGACTAAAACTTGAAATATATTGTTTGTTTACTTATAATCAACAAACTTTAAATCAATAATTTTACAATGTAATGTACGCAAAGGTGTACATACCTGGAAGTCATTGGCTTTGTTGTAGTGCATGTTGAGTGCGCGAAACAGCTCAGACTCTCTGCTGACGGAGATGTCTTTCACATCATTCACACCATCTATGATAGCCTGACGAGCAAACTTCTCCATCTGGATGTAGTAGAACTCTCTGAAGTTACTAAACCACTTGATCAGCTGAGACGTGATGCAGCGATTGAACTAAAACACATTTAAAATATAGAAAATATGAGTTCCAGGAGCCTGTAAAAATGTTCAATAAAAAATTAAAACATCATCCATAGGATGAATCACAACCAGAAAAAAAATATCAAGCATCTATGTGTATCGTGTAACTTGTCCTGTTCTGTGTTTTCTACAGACTGAGAATGAGACCTCAAATCATGTGACTTTATTTGGAGAGGTGTGCTATTTATTTTTTAAGCAATTGAACTTACAATTTTCACCAAAATCTTAATCAATAGAGATTTAAGGGTGGACTCTTTCACTCAGCCACAGTGGGCATCACCTTCAGCAGGACGTCCCTTTCCATTATGACCCCTCAAAGAATCAACATTATGTTGTGCATTTTCCATTTGAACATACTGCTCAACGTCCACACAACTACGCCAATGTTTCAAGCATTTATTTTGGCCAACATTTACTTTACATTTTCTATATAGGTTTAAATTAAGTGATCGTCAGTGTTTTGGTTGGCAACTTCATCTGCAAGTGTTAACAAGAAATCTTGGTAACACTTTCTATGAAGCACATCTTTATTATGCTCTGTAAATGCATTATAATGCATTCATAATGTATCATAATACACCTTATAAATTATAACTTCTCAAAAATAATTATAACTACAGTTGTAATAATTATAACTACAGTAACTTCAGTTGTAACAAATAATACTTAAACAATTCGTAGTTATACTTTAAAGCGTATAATGCATTATAACAATAAACATCCCATTAAATATATAGAGAGAGAGAGAGAGAGAGAGAGAGAGAGTGCAAGAGTGCTATATGGCCCTACATCAGCACTGCTGTGAATCGGCCGCAAGCAGTGCTGATTTAGGGCCATATAGCACGACTGCAAGTGTGATATTGCTTATATACAGCAGTTCAATGAACAAGTAAATTTTAAAAAATTAGGAAAAACTGAGTCATAAAAAATGCATTTGTGCATGGAACTACTTTCTTACATGACGGATCAGAATGTGCTGTTGCTGGTTCAAACCAAATGATGCATCCAAGCCTCTCAAAAACATGACTTTAGAACTACTAGTATCACGGCTTGGGCTGTTTCTAACATGTTATTGGAGAAACAAGGATGTATGTGTGTGTGTGTGTGAAAGAGAGAGAGAGAGAGAGAGAGAGAGAGAGAGAGAGAGAGAGAGAGAGAGAGAGAGAGAGAGAGATATGGAGTGTGTGCGATCACCTGTTGATGATGCTGTAGTGTGTTAGTCAGTTTTCTGAAGATAATATCATTTTGGTGAAATGCATCCTGTTTTCTCAGTGGAAAAATAGCCGTTCAAGCGGGGGTATTCCTCCCTATTTTGTGGTAGCCGGTGCGCAAGAGCCTTTCACTATAGAAACCGCAATCTCCTCCGCCATTTTGAACAGTATGTCCTCTCTGATGTAGAAACTCCGGTAAGATGTAAGCTCCTTGAGTTTGTGTAATTAATCAGTCTGTTGAGTCTCTCAGCTGTGATGAGCCTTAATGCT
Source organism: Myxocyprinus asiaticus (assembly GCF_019703515.2). Classification (NCBI taxonomy): domain Eukaryota; kingdom Metazoa; phylum Chordata; class Actinopteri; order Cypriniformes; family Catostomidae; genus Myxocyprinus; species Myxocyprinus asiaticus. The sequence continues at coordinate 2,544,070 of NC_059360.1, forward strand.
TTAGTTGTTAGTTTAAAGCCGTTTAAAGCTATTTCCTAGCTTCAGTAGTGTAATAATAATCCGAGTGATCATGTAGTGCTGATGAATGAAAACACTGAGTGACGCTGACTCACTTCACGTCACCAACTGTCTCATAGTACACACAAAAATGGTCTTTTACCTCCACCTGTTGGCTAAAATATGTAATGTCACAATACTAAACGTAAAGAGACAGATGGCTCTTAACACATCTGTACTGCTCTTACACTTTAGTTTAGAATGTAAATCTCATATAAGTGCTGTCATGTACTTTATTGAGGTAAGTGATTTGTGTATGTCTGGTACCATACTTTTTTTTTTCAATTGAGTGTATTTAAATTAGAGCAGTCAAAATTAGCACGTTAACACATGCAATTAATTTAAAAAGTTTAACGCGTTCATTTTTCTTAATCGCAATTAATGTAACACACAAAACAGTCATTCAGTGTCAGTAATAAAGTGCTGGAGAAAGGAGCTCTTAGCACTATTTGATGTACAAAACAAGCCCAGATGGAACTTGTGAAAAAAGTCAAGTATTTTGGGTGCATATATTTGGGTAGGTGCATTTTAATTAATATTGTGGATGATGAGAGTTTAAGAGTTTTAATGCCCATTGCAGTGAATATATAACCTATGTTGGGACTAGTTCTTTCAATTAGTCAACCTCATAATTACACTTTGGGAAACATTTAATGTGACTTGAAATAGTGCTATTTTAGTGCATTTCTATCTTTATATTGTGAAAGGCTTTGTTTGGAAAATGTCAATATAGCATTATATTTTTATGTATTGTTTTGTTTTCTTCACCAAGTAGGAAATAAATGCATTTTGACAGGAGAAGAAGTATATTTAGAGTAACATTTTAGCACTTTCAAAATCTGCAATTAGTCGTGATTAACTAAGAAAAATGATGCGATTAATCACGATTCAAAAATTTTATCAAATGACTGCACTAATTTAAATGCATTTGTGCAAATCAGGATATTAGCAGTTCTGTTGTTTTTATGTCTCCAAATAAAATGCACAAACATTAGTTTTTATTTAATAGAATCAGTTTGATTTTTTGTATTCTTAGGGTGTGTTTTGTATAAGAAGTAATGAAAATTTGGCTACATATATGATCAACATGAAAAAAAATTCTCCAATGAGAGTTACTAATATGTTTCAACCTTTGTTGAACTGTAAGTTTTACAAGTGTTTTTCTTATTGTCTCAAAATTTACATTGAATGTGTTCCTTTGCATTTGTACATAACTACCATTTTACAAGCTGGACTTGTAAAGCTTTATAACCAACCACTTAAAAATATTATATGAATGTTGAAGAAGACATTATAACTTCTTCAGATAAATTGTAATGTTATAATGCATTATGCTCTAAGGTATAACTGTAAATAGGTATTATAGCATAAGGCTTATTATGAGACATTACCAATGCATTATAATGCATTTATAATGCCTTTACAATGAAATATAAACATGGGCTTCATAGAAAATTACCGTAAATTTTTATTGTTCCGAGTTCAGATATAGTTATGAAAAATATGCCTAAAATCACTAACAACAAAGTGTAAAGAAATCTATTTTAAAAGGTGACGCCCACTGTTGTTGAGTGATGTGCCGATAACTGTATCCCTGAAAATGAAAAGACAAGGCTTGTACTTAAATAAAAAATCATCCCAAAGATAATGTTAAAAAGAAAATGGATGTAAACTAGTGCTAAAATGAATTTATGAATTTATTTATAGATTTAGTGATTCATTTAATTACTTTAGAGATGTTTTTAACGATTTCATTATGTTTTTAATGATTTCAATATTTATTTCATGATTTAATTTGTACTAATTTGGCCCTCCTTAATGATTGTATAAAAGTGTTTGCCTCTTATAGTTGAAGTGTGTTATTTCTACACCACCAGTATCACCAAAAGGAACTGCAAAAAATATTGGCTGAGTTAGGAATGCCATACATACCATATGTGTATTAAGAGTAGTATGGGTAGTATGCCATGCTTAACTTAGCGATTGACTGCTTTTAAACAGGTTTACCAAACATTTTCCAGATTGGTCCCACCCCAAACTCTTACCATTGGTTGAGTCAATGTTGCTGTGTCAAGATGCTCAAACAAACGGAGGAATGTTTTGAAAGTGCCACAAAGCTAACGTGTTTTTACATTTTGGGGAAATCAACCTACACCTGTCTTAAAGTTGTCTCTGCATATTAAGCTGGAATAGGAGAAAGTATTTTAACATCAATAACATTACACACTGTAATTGCATAGTGTGTTTAATCAGCTATATAGTCACAACTAGTCTTTCCCACCCGATGTCTTGCACACAGAATCACAGCTATACAAACATCAGCTGAAACTCTGTCTTCACATCAGCCCTGTTATTATAACTGCTCATCCGCTAACAGAGAGGAAAATAGAGTGCTAAACTAATGCCTGAAGGGCTGAACCCTCGTCAAAGACGCTTCGTCTACGGACTGTGAGAAACCACAGATCGAGAGGTCAGAAGGAGGATTCTTTCTCACTGAGTTTGCTTGATCGGAATGGAGTCGGACACTGGGATTAGTCCAGCCTTTGTGTGCCGTGGCTTCCCACAGAAGAGTTTGGGACAGGCAGGAGGTCGACAGTGACTCTCCTTACTGATCTTTAGGCGATAGGGGAGCCCAGTCGCCCGTTACAGGATCGGACAAGAAGGCTGAATGGGTAACTGGACTCTGGCCAGACAGGATACAGTATTTCGGTGCAAAATGTCAGTGCTACGTGCTAGAATAATGCTGTACATTAAGTACATAAGTTATTACGTATGTAAACATGAAAATAAACACGTTAAAGACTGAATTACACCCTGTGCCTTTTAAAGTGATCTGTATTATGCTGCCTTCTGGTTACTCCTGAAATGTCAATGCACACCACTGCAAATGTTAGTAGTGTCATGAATCATTTACCTACTTTTGTGCCACATTAGCTGGGTTTCCATCCACATAATTATTACGTGAATTTTAAGATATTGAATAAAAAATGCTGTGAGGAAACACCAAGATGCCAATAAAATATCCAAAATGCACATAAAAAATTAATACACTACATATAAAAAAAAACACACAAACAAAACATGCCTCAACAAGTCATGTGACTGAATAATTCACTCATAACCGGACTAACCTATCATCACATAGCATCTAAAAAATGCTCTGGTTATTCTAGGACGCCAAAGTCTGTCATTAAAAATGATTGTTTAAAATGCTTGCGCTACCACCAAGTGCTAGCAAACATGAAGTCTGTGAGACTGTTTTGTCTGTGCGTTCTAAACTTCAAGTAATTTATTACATTAAACAAAAGAGCAACAGTGGTTTCAACTTCCATTTTGTGCCAATTTCCCCAGAAGTGACAACTTTGTTCTCTTGAACACACGGGACGGAAAGTAAGGGACAATGTACAGTTAGCTGGTCATTATTGTTAAATAAATGCAAAATAAAATAAACCGACAGGTTGTATCAACCTGAAGCAGTTTATTTTGCAATAATGACCGTCTGACTGCAGATTATAATGCTTATTACACAGCTATTTAATTAATAAATTAATCAATAAATGAATAATTAAATGGGCATGAAATGGACCACCTCCGGAGTTTGGATGGTGTTTATTTTGTGAAAATGACTGTCTGACTGCTCATTATCCTGCTTATTACATGACTACCTGCTCAATAAATAAATAAATGGACATGGAAATAATGATTTGAGTTGAAATGACATTATTATTTGTGAAGAAAGAGACCCCAGAGTCTTCAAAAACACCTGAAATCCACCTCCGGTCTGCATCATTATCCTGCTTATTACACGATTACTTGCCAAATATATATCATGGATTTGAAATATGTCTTCATATGAAATAATGATTTGAAATAAAATTATTTTATAAGCTTACTTGTAGAGATCACAGAGTGATACAAGAAATAGGAAAAATGACTCGCAATACCCGAATGACCGGAGAATTATCACTTTATCCCCGGATGTGCTCTCATTATTCAGAATTGAGTATTTCAGGGAGCCATGTAATAATATGCAATATAGAGTTATATAATATATAACAGCACTTTAGGATTAAAGTTATGATTAGTAATGATAAATAACTTAATAAACATTTGGGACAGAGGTAATCATATTTGTTTACCACTAATTTGTCGCTGTGAAGTCCCCTTATAGTGGTTACAGCCCTGGTACTTTAAATATGAGGTGGAAAAACGTGATTTCTGGAAAGATCAGCTGTAATCTTTTTTTAATGAAACAATATGAATTAAATAAAATAAAAAACACTTTCCTGACATTTTCAAGCACAACTGACATGGTTTACTGAAAATGAGCCTGTTCAAATGAACTGTGTTTAGTCTTAATCAGTACAGGAATTAAAAATCAACTTGTGTTCAACTGCACGAGCAGCACTAACGTTTGGCAGTTGTGTTAACTCATCATCACAACACTTGTGCCTCAGGATACACACACACAGGATACAGCGCTAGACACACACACAGCTATACTCGCGCCTCAGCACTCTTCTATTGTTGTGTGGTGAAAGCTCGAAAGCTGAAGGGTTAACGCTCAATAGAGGAGGTGCTGCTCCCTTTGTCTCCTTTCGCTGACTTGAGAAATGCTTCTATTAACTTTGTCAAAGTTAAACCAGCGATTCAGGAACCGTCAGCCCGACATTCAGGAATATTTGCGCATCCACTTGCTCAAGCGTCTGTTTTTGTGGTAATATTTTGGGTTTGTTTGCCAAAGCAATAGCAAGCTCTTTTCTGGATTAAAATAACTAGTCTATTATAATATAAAGTGAATTCTAGAACAAACTGTGTATGTAACTCACCATTTATTAATATGAAGTCATACAAAATCAGTAAGATTGAGAGGTTCTTCAAAAGACAAACCTTGGAAATAGAATTACTTTACCACTACAAAAAAACATAATAGGGCAGATCTGGGCTAGCTGTCACACAAAGAAGTTGTCACAAGGGATATACTGTATGGTTTTGAGTCAAAGTTCAATTACACACACATAAAAAAATATATAGTGTTTTTGTTTGTTGTTTTCAAACACCTGGTTTAATTCCTTCTAAAAAAAAACATTTTTCTTAATTCTAATATCACATTTTTGTAACAGCTGATTTTGTTATAAATGAGCACAATAAAACCACAGGCATACATAGACAAGAGTCTTATAGGTAGATTTTAATGTGCTTTATATGTTGTACTTTTATAATTCGCTAACTACAGTTTCTGTTTGCCAAATCAATGGTTTGATATTTTTTATGGTACTTTTAATATTTTTGTTCTTTCATTAATCAGTTGGTGTTTCATAATTGTTTAAATCATTCAATTTAGCTGAAAAGACTGTAGGTGCCACTGTGACAACTTACCTCATAGGGTATCTTTGTTTTCTGGCCAGTGATAGTGGAAATGTTTAATAGTTTTTTATAGTCAAGACTTTACGGGTTGTGCCCATACAGAAATTGACTTCCAAAAATAAACCTGCCCTGAGACATTCACAGGACATAAAAATGTGACAACTAGCCCCTGCTTTCCCCTACACTAATACATGTAAACAGAGGCATTATTAACCAGTAATTTGGTTGAACAGACAAATGAGTAAACGTGACATACCTTAACATCAGGGAAAAAGTTCTTGAGTAAATTTGAGCTTGGGTAGCGCGTGTAAAAGAACATCAGTTTGGCTTTCTTCAGATGGTTTGGGGTCAAACCCTCCTGAATGTGAAGAACGTTAAGGCCTCAAAATGATCACAATGTGGTAATCAAACTGGTCTTACCCTCAACATCTCAATTAATTAAAAAATAAATAAATATATATATATATATATATATCAGCAGCTAAACTCGTATGCTAAATCATTACATTTTTAAGAATAAAAGAAATAAAATGAAGCATAAACGCAGCATGAATATCTCCTATTCATTGGTCTAAATAATTTCCATTTGGACAATTCTGTATTAACCAGGGAGTCGATTAACACACGACAGCATCTGCTAACGAGAAAACAAGCTCAACAAATTAGATTAAGGACTTCAATTAGAGACCTGCAGTCTGAGCTGTTTGCCTCTTATCTGCCGATAGTAATTGCTTTGTTGTGAAACACTGAGTGTTAATATAATATAGAAATTAAATTTACTCAAGGAGGATGTACGGTGTCCACTTACGTCCTTTCACATTTTAGCGGCACTTAAAAATAGTGAAATGTGTACTTTGAGAAATTTTACATTAGAACTCATCGTTGCCAAGTGTGAGGTCGCAAACAATATTAGAAAACTGCAACAAAAGATTGATCTTCTCAAAGAAGCATGTTGCTTCTGAAGTAGAACATAAGAGATGTTGCTAATATTAAACCTGTCATTGCTAATGAAAGAATAACTATTCCAACACAATAAACTTCCAAAAGCACATTATATAAATGTAATGATGTTTAAAAGCAAAGCAAGCTGCAATATCGGCCCATATAACACACCGGCCATTGGTGATGGTGTATAATGATAGCTGAGAGCTTGCTTTCCACAAACAACCAAAAGTGACCTCTCTCATCCAGTCCAATCACATTGAGAGTGCAGAAACATATTATGCACCTTTTCAAGTCCGATGAAAAAAAAAATCTGACAATTTCCAGAAGAGAAACTGTTGCTTTTTCTGCCTTTGAAAATTGCCTTTTGTTCTTAACAATTCTTATCAAAGCCTTGTATTCCTTTTTATTTGTCTTTTCCTAGACTTAAAGTCATTACTGAGCCCAGATTAAAGAAGATGCTACAATTTTCTTTGGGGTTACCAAGATCAAAGCAAAAATTCTCCTTGAAGTCTGCGTTAGTGCAACAGCACACCGCTGCACTCAATTCAACGATTGCTCAAGAGCTGGTCGTTTGTTCAGCAATATCTGAATGTTAACTACTAGATATTAAATAAAGGCAGTCAACTAAACAAAGAAGGGGATTTTCAAAAGCAGCTCAAGCTAAACAAAGAATCAAATCCATAGATATAATTTAAAATTAGATTGTCTTCTTGTGACTCCTAAAAGATTAATTGTATTTCTATCAGATTGCATCAAAGGACTAATGCGTACAAGTCTTTTGTCAGTCCTTTGATGAAATCAGATTCATAATACAATTCATTTTGTCTAACAGTTAGACACTCGCATTTGTTGTGCATTTGCATGCCATAAAAATCTTCTCAATGAAATTGTATGCATGAGAAAGAAAAATCACAAGTGGGATCTCTTTAATATCTCAATTGTTTCTCTCAGACAGCCATGAGCTCAAATGGAGACTTTGCTTCTCACATGTTTCCTCTTGAGTTTCAGAAGAGATCTTAAACTCTGCTCAAATTTACCAAGATACCAAAGTCTCATATGAACTCATGCATTAATTTTCAGCCTCATCTCATGAAAATTATGTGACTGTGGCAACAAATTATATTAAGTGGTTCATTACTCGTATTTGCAGCAGTTCCGAGGTGAAATGTCACTGTGTGGCACTAAAAACAAGTACATTTTCCCCTAAACAGATGAGGTTTTTAAGGTTAATGTTCTAACGAGTTTTAAATCAACAAAACCAGAGGTCTGCAACTTGACCTGGGCCCGACGGGCCCCGGGAACCCGACAGGTCAGTTTTTCATGTAGGACTTCGGGTTCGGGTTTGTAATTAATGAAAAAATAAACAGGCTTACCAACTTGTTTCGCGCACACGCTCTCACTCACAGATACGTGCGAACGGACAGGTTAGGGGCTGTTCACACCGAATGTGTTTTGCACGTGTCTGTTCTGTTTTCCCATTGTTTTCCTATGCAAACACATGCTGGACAAATGTCTTTGACATTTGCACTGCGTCTCGCTTTTTCTTCAGCATCTCGCGCAGGACCGGCATATTTTAAACACCATGTCAAGTTAAAAAGAACTTTAAACTGTGGAGCTCTGCGCACTTTGCTAGTTTTTAATTATTTTTGTATCATAAACCGGTGAGATTCGATACACCCTGCTACATAACTGTTCTAAGAAGTCAACATGTCAAAGAATTTAAACTCCTCGGGCTCTGGAGATATTAAAAGACACTTACGTGCTCAAGCCGATCCCTCAGACAGGCCCGCAGACCAGGGATTTGGTTTGGACTGTGCGGCGGGAGAAATTCAGCGGCAACTGGCGAGCATGTCTGTGATGCTGACGAAAGTCGTAGCGGCCCTGGAGGATCTTGCTGTAATACGTCGATCGATTACGGCGATGGAGACAAAATTCTCTGAGTTGGTTACAAGAATCGGGGACGTCGAGAGACGGATCGATTATCTGGAGTCATCGGAGAGGGAATTAGCAGCTAATCCGCTAGCGACCAAGGTAGACTTGGAACGCGTTTGGGAAAAACTGGAGGATTTGGAGAATCGTAATCGGCGAAACAACGTCCAAATTATTAGAATTTCCGAGCATGAGGAAGGCCAAGATATGGTGAAATTCCTAGATGTGCTTTTCCCGAGTCTGCTCGACATAACAGGCCATAAGCTGGAAATTGAGCGAGCTCACAGAGACCCGGCTCGCAGATCCACGGAGGGCGACATGCCCAAATCAAATTTCTGAGATCATCCGATAAAGATCTTGTGTTACGGAGGCGAGGAGTAAAGGAAGGCTTTCTTGGAAAAACCACAGCATTTTCTTGTTCTCAGACTTTGCGAATTCAACAAGAGAGAAACATGATCGATTCAAGGAATGCAAGAAACTCTTACATCAACAGAAGATCGCTTTTGCACTGATGTTTCTGGCTAAACTGAGAATAGATAGTAAGGATGGTTGTAAAATATTTACATACCCACAGCAAGCATTGTCTTTCATAGAGACAATGGGGTGAATAAACCATTTGCCGTTTCTTACGTGGCCCCCAAGTGAGCTTGACTCGCTGAGCATACACTTGATTGTCTGAGGAAGCTGGGGGCCATTTTGTTTCTTTTTGTGCTGGTTTTGCCTAGCGGCTGGAGTTTGTTTTGTGTAGTAACACTCCTTCAAGAATCTCTTGCATTGACGGAGGATCGCTTTTGCACTGATGTTTCCGGCCAAATTGAGAATAGATACTAAAAATGGCCGCAAAATATTTACATGCCCACAAAAAGAACTTCAAACTGTCAAAAAAGCGCTCTGTTTCATTCTTTGCGTTGCATCTAGATTGTTTTTAGCACAGCTGTCACAAATATTCAACATTCTAAACAAGTTCAGGCTGCGTAGAGGGGACTGCTGCAGTGTTTCATTTTATTCCAGATTATTCTGCACAAGTGAAGTTTCAGTAAATAAATGGTAAGTCCCCTTCTGCTCTAGTGTACTAAGGAGCTGCTGTGCCTTGTTAAAACTGTGTATGTTTACTGTTTCATTACTATTACAAATGTTGCCTATATGCTTACATAAAATACAGCCTACTACAACAGTACTTGCTAGGAGAAGAAATGAGATAGTAAGCAATTTTGGGTTTGGGTCAGGTTCGGGCTTAATATCTAATGGTATCGTTCGGGCCGGGTAGGGTCGGGCCACACGGTCTCTGGTATGGGTCAGGTTTCATTTTAAGGCCTGTGCAGACCTCTACTACCCTAAACCTTCAACCTAACCCTAACCGATAGTGTCATTTTGTTGTGTTTCTATGACACTTTCAGCTCACGTATTGACTCACGTGCTCTTCAGGACTCATACATCAGGTCATTTACATCACAAGTGCAAAGCTCTATAAGTTGAGCTACCACGCAATTTGATCACACTTGAACAAGCTTGTAAATGTAGTTGGTTATGTAATGCAAATGATAAAACAAGTCATGCGCTATAATAAAAATGTTTTGATGTTATAAGACAGCATTGTGTGAGGAACAGGGTGAAAAGGAAGTGTTTCTTAACTGATAACTTGCCATTTTACACATGATTTGTGTTAAAGTGAATAAAAGTGTTTCTTGATGTAGTGCCTCTAGTGTTCATTTCACCAGGAAACTGCCGTGATACGTACAGCGAGCCATGTAAAAATTAGACCAGGTTGCTTATCTTACAGCTCTAAACTCTTTTCTGCTGGTTAACAATATCATTTGTCTAACTCTATTTACCCTTAGAAATTTAGGAAGAAAAACATCTGAAAACTCCATTAAAGGGATAGTTCACCCACAAATGAAACTGAAGTCTCATTAGCTATGAAAGAGCAACATCTGAGCAATACAATTTCCCTGTGTGTAGCTTGACAATATTGTATTTTCATTTCTTTATATTTATTAGGATGAGAGAAATTTAATGTTTCTCGATTACTTTTTATGTATATTTTTGGTTCTAGTATTGATTTGCCGTGGCCAAAGCATTATAAAGGATATATTGAGTGACATGAAGGAGCTTCTCTCCGCCATGCTCTGCAGATCTCCACACTCCATCTTGACATGCGGGATGCAGATCGTGTCGACTGCGACCAGTCCAGGAGGTGTTGGGCGATGGTGCTGACCCAGATGCCCAGAGTTCACCTTGGACCTCATGCCGATGCTTTCCCAGGAATGCTCAATGGAATCCGGAGATGACCTTTCCAAGGGTGGAGGCAGACAGGGTAGTCCGGAGAAGGTCGAATGAGGTCCATATTTCAGAAGGTGCTCCAGGATCTGGCTGTCGTGGAGAGGAGTGTTGTAGCCAAACTGGAAAGGAGTCTGGTGGAGCGGGTAGGGTCTCTTTACGCCCTGGTTGACTGAGCTGAACTGGCTAAGGGAAGGTTTACGAACCACCAGGGACAGAGCTTCAGTCTGGTGTTCTGGGCTATTGATGGGCGAGCTCTCAAAGTGATCCTCAGACCCGGATTTGACTATTTCGTCAGAGTCCGACAGCTCCTGAGGGGAATCTTGTTGAGTTTGCTTTTCAGATTCTGAGTATTCCGGAGTCTGGCAAGGCTGTGGCTCGGATAATTGGTTTAGTAGAGTCATCGAGATTTTTCTGAAGACCATGTCAATGCTTTCACTCACGGTCCTGGTCAGCTCACATTTAAGGGTCTCCTGAAGGTTCTTGACCTCCCTATCGGAGAAGAAATTGTTGTTCACTTTGTCTTTGTAGCTGCCGCCAAGACTTTGTTCAAACTTCAGCAGTGGTTCTTGGGTATCTTGTTCCGATCTCCCATCTTTCTTGTCCTCGGAGTACTTCTGGTCGTGCACATGCGAGATCTTCTCCTGAAGTTGATGCAAGAGACGCTGCATGCTTTGGAGCTGCTCCTTCAGTTTGTGACACTCTTCGTCTTTGCTTGTCTTGCCTCTAATGTTGGGTTGCCCATTGGAATGATTGGGTTCCTGGTGTTGGGGAAGCCTCTGCTTGCGCTTGTTCTCTTTCAGAACTTCTCTTCGACACCGCATGGCTTCACATTCATTTTCTCCTTCTATGTGCGACCTGGAATTGGGTGAACCAGCCATGACCCGTATGATGTTCTCCACCCGGGCGCGTTTGGCTTGGAGGTGATCGTTTAATGGACGCTCAACGTCCGCACTAAAGGGTTGACACCCAGGAGACAGATCCTCCATGCTATCTTTGAAGGACATGCTGCTCTGGTCCTCTTGAGCGAAATCAGTCATGTTGGATTCAGATTCGACCACGCTTCCACCAGACACATTCGTTGAGGGCAGGTAAAGGAGGTTGTTGTCTAGGGAAGTCAGTTTATTGTGAATAGTTTTACGCAGGAGGTGAGATATGATGGAGCCGTTGTGGTAAGAAGCGAGGGACTCGTCGTACGTGCTTCTGCGGAAACAGGGGAGCAGGAGGTCGGCTTTGTTGCCTTCCATGCAGCTCTCGCTCAGCTTGTGCATGCTTTGTTCAGACGGGCTCAGATTCATGTTTTCACAGGCTGCAGCTGCCGATTCCGTACGCAATAATGAGCCTTAGAAACTGGTAATCTGTAATAAATAAATAAACAAGGAAAAGAATTATGGTAACTCTTTACATTAAGCTCTCATATGCCACACAATGCTGTCATTTTCCAGATTCTGAACAAATAAAAGAGGTGATATTTAATGTTATGAAACATGTAGCATTTAGTTCTGGTTTTAAAGAATTGTGGTTGTTCTTTATAGAAAATATTAATATTTAAAGAATTATTTAAGTTTTTAAGCTTCTTTTTCATGTATTATCATTTATTTATTTATTTACAAATAATAAGGAAACAGACGAGTAATATTAGACTGCATAGTAAAATAAATACACAAAATAAAACATCAAATGCAAAATAAGGCACTGTCTTTTTTCAATGCCACTGTTATATTAAATGTGCATTTCGTAATTACAGTTGATTTAGATGCTCAATTTTAAACACACGTTCCTCTAAATTAAACTGATCAACAGATTTTTCTAATTCTCTATATCATATGTAACATTTCATTTTCATTTCCACTACATATGAAAATATACACTCTAAAAATACACAAATTGCAAAGTTTAAAAAGACTTAGATTTTGCTATTTGAATATATGTGATATTAATATATACGAATATTTATGAAACGTACAGTACAGACGAATGTCATAAATATTTAAGTATCTGTGTGTATGCACGTGTATAGTCTACATGTTCATATTAGTAGGTATTTAAAAATGAACATTACAACATTAGGTGTTTAAAACGAACCTTACAATATTCAAATAGCAAATTATGAGTTTTTATTCAAGAAGTAAAAGTAAAGGCAATATAAAAGTATGAGTTTCTATGAAAGAAACTTCAGCAAATGATGAGAAGAGAGAGCGCGCGCTTACCTGTTGCTCTGGAGACGCGTGACTGACAGTGTGTGCTCGGCTTGCTCTCTCTCTTCTCTCTCTCTCTGGTGATGTGGGTGTGGCCAGACCCGCCCCTCGATCGACACACCAGCCAATAAGAAACTAGTAACAGCCTAATGTAAAAAGTAAACGCTTGTGCTTAACTAGGAAGTACTAAATCACTACACACTACAAAGAATGCCAAATATGTATGAAAATAATTAATAACTGTGTAATTTCTTAAAAATGTGGTGATATAAAGCAACTGTATCAGCAAGTATAAAGGTGACACTTTACAAGTGAAAATGGCTTTATTTTGCACTCTCATGTACTAATTTAATGCAAATAATTGAATTACAAATTATATTATTAGCATATAATTAAATAAAAATGTACATGAATGTCAGCATTTCTCTCCGTTTTGCTTTAATGACAGCACAGACTCGACCAGGTATGAACAAAATCTGATGATGAAACTTCCCATATGTCAGCTAGCCTCCTGTAAAATACAATAACTACACAAAAAATAGAGTTTACGTTCTAAACAATTTACACAATATGCACTGTAACATACTGCAAGCTGCTTAGACACTTTGAGCACTTTCGTGTAACAGGGGTTGATTTTTATTTAAATGAAGGTCACATAAAACCAGACTGGGAAACTTTTACCAGGCCTTCATCGTTTATTTTTGGAACTTTTCAGAAGACTTTTATATGCAGATTTAGCTGTTTTAGTCTGTTTTAGTACCCGGCCCAGACTTTCAATATTAAACTATGAAAATCCATTATAAAAATAAAAATTATTAGATGTTAAAAACTATGATAATCTACATAAAGAGTAAAATAAACATATACCATTTCAGTATTTATTGTGTGAAAATTATTTCTATCAATTGTTCAGAAATTATGACTGTCACACAGTTTTGACATCATTACCACCACACCAAGCAATTTTGCCTCTAATAAAGTTTGTTCAGAAGTTAGTGTACTTGTTAACCAAGTGGACAAAAGTTTGTTCACATTAATTTGGTTTGATTTGATTTGTGAGTAAATAAAAACTGAAATTTCAGCCTGTTTATCATACAAGGTGATTGTATGACTTCAAAAGACTTGGAATATGATGCACAAGGTGCATTAACTACTTTCATGACATTTTGTGTGCTTTATTAAACATTAAAGTAGTATCTTAAGAGTACTGCCACTGTGTTGAATTCAGCCAAGAGACATTCATTTAATTATTTCCTTTTGTGTTCCATTAAAGAATGTCATAGAGGTTTGGAATGACATGAGGGTGAGTAAATAATGACAGAATTTTCATTTTTGGGTTAACTACTGTATTCCTTTAACTCTGTTTAGTGTGTAATGCAATTGAACTTCATTACAACATTCATACACTCAAAAAATATCTTAACCAATTTTTTTTATTTATTTATTATTTTTATCCCCTTTTCTCCCCGATTTGGCATGCCCAATTCCCAATGCGCTCTAAGTCCTCGTGGTGGCGTAGTGACTCGCCTCAATCCGGGCGGCGGAGGGCGAATCTCAGTTGCCTCCGTGTCTGAGACCGTCAATCTGCGCATTTTATCACGTGGCTTGTTGAACGCATTACCTCGGAGACATAGCGCGTGTGGAGGCTTCACGCTGTTCTCTGCGGCATCCACGCACAACTCACCACGCGCCCCACTGAGAGTGAACCACATTATAGCGACCACGAGGAGGTTACCCCATGTGACTCTACCCTCCCTAGCAACCGGGCCAATTTGGTTGCTTAGGAGACCTGGCTGGAGTCACTCAGCACACCCTGGATTCAAACTCGCGAACTCCAGGGGTGGTAGTCAGCGTCAATACTCGCTGAGATACCCAGGCCCCCCATTTTAACCTATTTTTAAGATTTACACATTTTAATTTCATAACAAAATTTCATCAAATTAATTGTGCAATTTTTACAAATTTTATTGTGTAATATATATATATATATATATATATATACACTGGTGTCCAAATTTTGAAATAATGTACAGATTTTGCTCTTATGGAAAGAAATTGGTACTTTTATTCACCAAAGTGACATTCAGCTGATCACAATGAAAAATTACTATTACAATTTGAAAAGAATTTAAACTACTTCAAAGAGTTCTCATTAAAAAAATCCTCCACATGCAGCAATGACAGCTTTGCAGATCCTTGTTATTCTAGCTGTCAGTTTGTCCAGATACTCAGGTGACATTTCACCCCACACTTCCTGTAGCACTTGTCATAGATGTGTCTGTCTTGTTGGGCACTTCTCACACACCTTACAGTCTAACTGATCCCACAAAAGCTCAATGGGGTTAAGATCCAGAACACTCTTTTCCAGTTATCTGTTGTCCAATGTCTGTGTTTCTTTGCCCACTCTAACCTTTTCTTTTTGTTTTTCTGTTTCAAAAGTGGCTTTTTCTTTGCAATTCTTCCCATAAGGCCTGCACCCCTGAGTCTTCTCTTTACTGTTGTACATCAAACTGGTGTTGAGCGGGTAGAATTCAATGAAGCTGTCAGCTGAGGACATGTGAGGCGTCTATTTCTCAAACTAGAGACTCTGATGTACTTATCCTCTTGTTTAGTTGTACATCTGGTCTTCCACATCTCTTTCTGTCCTTGTTAGAGCCAGTTGTCCTTTGTCTTTGAAGACTGTAGTGTACACCTTTGTATGAAATCTTCAGTTTTTTGGTAATTTCAAGCATTGTATAGCCTTCATTCCTCAAAACAATGATTGACTGACGAGTTTCTAGAGAAAGCTGTTTCTTTTTTGTCATTTTTGACCTAATATTGACCTTAAGACATGCCAGTCTATTGCATACTGTGGCAACTCAAAAACAAACACAAAGACAATGTAAAGCTTCATTTAACGAACTAAATAGCTTTCAACTGTGTTTGATACAATGGAAAGTGATTTTCTAGTACCAAATGATCAATTTATCATGATTACTCAAGGATAAGGTGTTGGAGTGATGGCTGCTGTCTAGATTTGATCAAAAATGACTTTTTTCAAATAGTGATGGTGCTGTTTTTTATATCAGTAATGGACTGAAATGGATCTGCTGAGTGGACTGAAAAGTCGCCCATGTAATTTCAAAAACGTAAAAAAATGTCATTTCCAGCACAGAAGTCTATTAAACACTATACAGAATTTGAGATGTGCTGGCAATAACACTGTGATGGGAATTTAAATAAATATCCTGTGATGCATGAACACACTGTTGGACATTGTTAGTAGACTAATTAAAACAATGAGTGTAAACATGTTTAACAATAGTCCACAGTGCTAAAAGTGATCAATTATGCAATTATGTTATTTGAATAATATTCTTAGGCTTAGACAGATTCTTTTGATGCTAAAAATCCTCCACTATTGACTTTCAAATAACTCGCCAGTGTGACTCACACTGAAAACAGTGACAACAAATAATTTGCTGTATGGTACAGTCCATTAGCGCCCCTCTTTCTGACTCATTATGGTGCGCCCCGCGCGCTTTCCGGTGTGTAGCAGCAGCCCTTCCGCTCGTGCTTTGAGAGCTGCTGTAGTGCGCGCGGTGTTCACCGAAGACATGTTCACTCACTCCCGCTGTCTCACCCGCAGCCTCGGCCGCTCCATCACTGCCCTGCGACAGGTACGTGTGTTTAACGTGTCTGTGTCCCGCTGAATGACAGAATAAACATAATAATGCCGTTAATGCTGATAATGATAGTGAGAGCGGTAGGCCGCGCGCAGGCCCAAGGGCAGCAGGACACACACACTGTACTCACACCACAGACACACACACACTCACTCACACTACACACACTCTACTCACACTCTACTCACAACACACACACACTGTGCTAACACTACATACAGACACACACACTGTACTCACACTACATACAGACACACTACACACATACTGTATTCACAATACATACAGACACACACACACACACACACACAGACACACACATACTGTATTCACAATACATACAGACACACTACACACACCACACACACACACTGTACTCGCACTACATGCAAACACTACACACACTGTACTCACACTACACACAGACACACTCACACACACTGTACTCACACTACACTACACACACACTGTACTCACACTACACACACACAAACAAATGTGTGTTTACAGCACATTGCACACATTTACATGAGTTATATCATGTGTTCATCATGAAAGGACTATAAATAAACATGAGATCTGTGAGGTCAAGCTGTCACCTCTATATAATAACACTGCACACGCTGAAGGGCTTATCAGTCTGTATTCTGACATTATTCTGTAGTCTGTACTAGTCTTGGTAATGTTTGGCTGTATGTTTACGTGAATATTAATTACCGTTCTGTGTGAGGTATTTGCCTTACTCCTCTGGTTATATGATATTGAGGAGTCCGATCTGTATTTGTGCCCTTTTTATTCAGTTGTCTTTATCATAATCAGGCTTTAAATATATACTTGAGGTCTGTGAGGTCACTTGAGAAACAATCTGGTGTCAAACAAGCTGACACCACATTTATATGTGATTTATCAATACTTCTATTAGCCTAATGTCTATCAATATTAGTGGCTTATTTGGAGCCTACCTTAAGAAATCAGTTTCTTGTAATTATATCAGGTCATTTTTTATTGTTTTATTTGTGTGTGTTTTCAGTGCCATTTAGTCAAGGAATGTGTTATGCAATTGAAATTCATACTTATTAAAAATAGACAAGTATTTTTTTGAGTGTTGTCTTAGCACAGTTAGTGTGTAAGTACATGACTTATTTTTTTGTTTGTTTCATATGAATATTAAACTCTGTTTCGAAATTATCTTGGTGCCAAATCAGAGTTATTGGGTAGAGGTCGACCAATAGAGGATTTTGCCAATATCGATAACCAAGCTGGTGGAAAAGACCGATTAATCGGAGGATAGTTTTTAAAATTGATTTAGT
Organism: Myxocyprinus asiaticus; assembly: GCF_019703515.2. Taxonomy (NCBI): domain Eukaryota; kingdom Metazoa; phylum Chordata; class Actinopteri; order Cypriniformes; family Catostomidae; genus Myxocyprinus; species Myxocyprinus asiaticus. Next base: position 2,561,818 of record NC_059360.1, read on the forward strand.
CTATTAAATGTTTAAAAAAATAGAGACTGCAAAAGTCCATTGCGCAGACAAAAGAAGATTTAGTGGATAACGTGGGACTAATAACTATAATCAAGCCAGAAATACAGTGGGGACTCTTATTTTGAAATGTCTGTTCTTCCAGCTCTCACAAACACATCATCTACACAGTCATCTACAATCTATTACAATAGAAGCACTGTAAAGTGAACTGTCATATAGGTTAATAATTACTGTATGAGCAGTAATTCATCAGTAGTAGATCATCAGCAGTCGCTTGTCAATAGTCATATGTTTTTTTTTTATTCATTTAATATTATAATCGTGAATTTATCAATAAACAGTGATGGTGACGGGACTTGACTCAAAAAGCAATCATTGGTCACCAGATAATTGGTAAAACTGATAAATTGGTCGACCTCTAGTACGTTAAATAAGAAATAAAAATTCAAAATCAACCTTTTAGGTTAGAACTTATATAAATAGAAGTGTATTTTTTTTCACTTTTTTTTTTAATGACACTTTAGCATTTTTGCAGTTCACATAAATAGTGTTACAAATTAATTTGACAAATATTCCATGTAGTCTCTCAATGAATATAACGTGATCGAATCTGCATGCAATTATTTAAGCATTTCATGGCTGAAACTGCTTGGCATATCATGTTGACTACCATTATTTTACTCCTTACAAACTCTTTAGGCTCAATCAATCATTCCGTCCAGTCTGTCTTTGTCCCGTTCATTTTGTAGATGTCAAAGTCTGTGCAGCCTTGCAGTGTTGCTCTTATTTACTTTACGTTGAGCATGCAGACTCGGTTCAGCTCTTCACAGAGATTGATCACGTGACTCACATCTGTCCCTGACTGTCACTACAGCACAACTGCACTTCAGGCGGCTCGTGTGTTCAGCATTGATGCCTCATTATAACGGCCTGTCTCATCACTGCCTGTTGTATCTTAAATGTTGGGCGTGCCATGTGCTGTTAAAAGACTCACAAAACAAGTTTTTACATTTGAAACATCTCTAAGATAAGCCATTTTCTCTGTTACTCTGTAATGGGCTTTATTAATTTGCACTGGTAGAGTGTGTTAGTTGTTAGTGGCAGTTTGAAGGCAGCATGTCAGCTGTGCGTTTAAATATAGTAAACATTTGTGAAATCTAAAAACTAGATACAGGACTCCAGGATCCGACTAAAATGGTCACAAATGTGACAAACTAAATAGTTGTGACAATCATTTAAAATCTAGTCACCATTGTGCACAATGTGTTCAAATTCTTTGTGCGTTCGTTTGCGTTTTCATTTGATATCATCTTTTGAGTTATTGAATTACATCTTTAGTGCGACAGAGAGGATATGATGTCACTATTGTTGGGTAAGTTACTCAAAAGTAATTCATTACAAATTGTAATCAGATTGCTGACTTTACTGATTATTTTGTTGGAAAAGTAATCACATTACTAATTAGGGCCTAACTTTTAAGTTTCAGTGATCTAAGACATTTTTTGCTGCAGGTTTTTGTTTTTCTACTCCACGAATTTAAAATAATATCTATATTTCCTCCTTGTCCATTGAATTGTTAGGGGATGCATGCCTTTCAGGAGTCATAAAACATACTCAGATGTAGTCTACATATTAACATAATTTATGTTTTGAATGTATTCAAAATTACAATATACAATATAACAATATTATTAAAATATGTGTAACCAAAGTAATTAAAAGCAGTTAAATTACACGGACGAGACAAAAACATTATGACCACTCACAGGAGAAACGAATAACATTGATCATCTCCTAACAAGGCCACATGTCAAGGTCTGGGTAGATTAGATATAAAGTGAACAATCAGTTCTCATATTCAACATGTTGAATGCAGTAGAAATGGGCAGGAGTAAAGACCTGAGCGACTTTGACAAGGGCCAAATTGTTATGGCCAGATGACTGGATCAGAGCATCTCTGAAACGGCAAGACTTGTGGGGTGCTCCCGGTCAGCAGTGGTGAGTACCTACTGACAGTGGTCCAAGGAGGGACAAACCACAAACCAGCGACAGGGTGTTGGGTGCCCAAGGCTCATTGATGCACGAGGGCAACAAAGGCTATTCCTTCTGATCTGAACTGACAGAAGGTGTACTGTGGCACAAGTCACAGAAAAGTTTAATGATGGTTACGGGAGGAATGTGTCACAACACGCAGTGAATCGCACCCTGCTGCGTATGGAGCTGCATAGCCACAGACCGGTCAGAGTGCCCATGATGACCCCTGTCCACCGTCGAATACGCCTACAATGGGCACACGAGCGTCGGAACTGGACCTTGGAGCAGTGGAAGAAGATCGCCTGGTCCGATGAGTCCCGTTTTCTTTTACATCATGTGGATGGCTGTGTATGTGTTTGTCGTTTACTTGGAGAAGTGATGGCACCAGGATGCACTGTGGTAAGATGACAAGCTGGAGGAGGGAGTGTGATGTTCTGAGCAATGTTCTGCTGGGAAACCCTGGGTCCGGCCATTCATGTGGACGTCCATTTGACACATGCCACTTACCTAAACATCGGTGCAGAACAGGTACACCCCTTCATGGCAATGGTATACCCTGATGGCAGTGACCTCTTTCAGCAGGATAATGCGCCCTGCCACACTGCACACATTGTTCGGAAATAGTTTGAGGAACATGATGAGGAGTTCAAGGTGTTGTCCTGGCCAACAGTTTCCCCAGATCTCAATCCGATTGAACATCTGTGGGATGTGCTGGACCAACAAGTCTGATCCACGGTCGCTCCACCTCGCAACTTATAGGACTTGAAGGATCTGCTGCTAACATCTTGGGGACCAGATACCACAGGACACCTTCAGGGGTCTTGTGGAGTCCATGCCTCAGTGGGTCGGCTCTGTTTTGATGGCACATGGAGGACCAACAGCATATTAGGCAGGTGGTCATAATGTTTTGGCTCATCAGTGTATATCCAAGTCAGTAACTGTAATCTGATTTGAAATGAATTTCAAATGTAATGCACAACACTAATTTATGTACTAAAAAATAAATAATTACTTTGCAATTAGAGTACATCCAACACTGGAAGTCATGCGTGAGGGCTTCTGGTTTTAGTAAAAAATGAATCACAAATAAATTATCTTCAACATGTTAAAATATACCATCTACTCACTTTTCCTGTAACAATAAAAACAGGTCAGAGTTCACCAAAATTGAACTTTTCCTCTGCAGCAAATGCATAATCCGGTCTCCTTCGCCCATCAGTCAAACTACTGATTAATTGTTCATATGATGACGTGTCATTTAAGATACATATGAGAAGGCCTGTCGCGATTATTAAATAATCATCTGATTGCAGTTATTTGTTGCGATAATTGTGCACTTTAAATTCCAATTACATTTTAATGCCCAAATAAGGGAATTTTAAGCAAATATATAAATGGCATGAACGGCACATTTGTGTGTCATTCAGTTGAACTCTGAGCATCACTGAGCCGCACCGTGAACAACCAGAGCATCTCCTGTCCAGAAGAGCACATTAAGCGTTTCTCAAACGCTCTGATGCGTGTACCGTCAGCAGAGGATTGTGTCAAACTTCTTGCGAAAATATTAAAAAACAAAGATAAACGTTGATAGTGAACACAAAGCACTCCGGTTTCACTTTAATTCAACGATCGTGTAATGACAAATGTTTCTGGTCAAAGCGGGTTCATTCACGCGTTGTTAATGACACAGAGGACGAGACGCACGCTTCCTATTTCTGTGGAGTGATAAAATGATGAAACGAAATCTCAGAGGTTTTGCTTCATGAAAAATAAGGGCTCGTGGGTTTAATCAAAGAGCATTAAAATGGCATGTGAAAGTGAATTAGGACAGAAATACTGGAAATGAGTTCCAAAAACAATAGTGTAAATGTAAAATTGACCAAAGCTATAGTTGACCAAAAAGAGAGACATATTTTAAGTATTTATAAATAACTTGATATTTAAAAAATATTTTTGTCATTCATATAGTTTTAAAGCCTTAAAAGGAAATCATATATCCCTATTTTATTATTTAATTTATATATTTCAAGTTAAAGTCGGCAAGAAACGGAAGTAGCGATCGTGACGTATTTCCGAGTGAAACAGCTTATCGAACAAGAAAAAAATGTAGGGTGGGGATTTGAGTTTAACTATTAGTTGTTGAGTGGGTTGTGAAAATATGGGCGTTGCAGAGTGGAAGGCAGATGTGAATGCGAGTTTGCAGTGGACACACACACCCCAACCACCGTTCTGCTTGAGTGAGAGCCGGTTATCTGTGAAATTGAGCAGTGATTTCAACACATTATCAAACTGACCTCATAAACGCACGAGCACATCGTGGTCTTTGCTTTAAAGAGACTCTCCATTGAAATACAAGTGAGTAAAGATAACCACATTTTAAAGTTTTGAATCACAATACACAAAATATAAAGGGAAAAAAACACTTATACTTTTATTTGGTAGATGATTAATAAACATTACTGATTGATGAGTTCATGTTGATTTTGACTGTCTGTTGCTAGAGAGGGGGAAAAATAATAATACTGGTAGGGCTGCCCTACCTATAAATGTTAATCGATGAGAAGAGTCTTGGTCGACCAAGTTTTGATTGGTTGGTTGGTCGCAGAAAAAAAAACTCCACAGGAAACCAGCGAACACTGGTAATACCGCTGTTTGGATGTTGGGCTGCCCCCGACCAAAGATTTTCCTAGTCGACTAATAGGCGTTAATTTAAGCCATTAGTCGACTAGTTGCACATTTATGATATTAATATAATTAATTAAATATATATATATTTTGGGGGGCATCAGAAAATGGTTTGAGTTCCAGGGCTGAGAAAGAATGTTATAAGTAACATTGCTAACACTGTTCTACATTACAGAGAAATACTAAACCGTAATAATGAGCCTTTAAAATATAAAAGCGAGCCGCAGCGACACTGGCAAAAGCGGTAATGATTCTGAATGTGTCAGAAAAACCAGCAAGGAGACTGTCTGAACATTTTGTTAATTTATAGAGAGAAATGCACATTAGGGTTGTGCCGACAGACGATGATCTCGGGGATCGACGATGGTCAGAGTGATCAATAGCTGATGCCTTTGATGATGTCAGGATGATATTTTGCTTGTTTTCCCATGTATTAAATTATTATTATTATTATTGTTATTATTATTATCAAATTAATATTACAAATAATTTGCCCATAGACACACAGACACGTGCTTGAAGAAACACACTTTATTATATTATTAAGAACAGATGACAGGAAAGCCGTCTATGTGCATGTATGTTTGTTCGGAGGCGTGCAGTCTCGTGGAACACATGTATGTAAAAGGTTCTCACTCTTTCTTTGTTTCGGTCTTCTGAAAATGTTTTTTGCAAGAACAGTATCGTCTATGAGTGCTGCAAATGACCTCAGACATCTCAGCTCAGAAGATGCTTTGAGTTCAGTTCACTTTATTTCCACAGAACAGTTCATTGTGAACGCAACTCTGCAGCCTATACATCTGTGATTAAAACATAAAATAATACAAAAACACCTCCAACCATGATTTATATTTCAGTGATTATTATCATCATTATAATTATTATTTTTACATTTAGAATTGTTTTTATGTCTTCATTTGTGTAAGTAATTTTCCGCCTGCATGTTTAGACGGACACTTGCCTGACGGTAAATGGAAAGGTGGTTACTTATATATATATGTATATTATTTTTTTATCACTTCATTATTTTATTTGCTTTTTCATTTCGTTTGGAGTGCAGTTTGAATTTAGAAATGTATTTGATTTAAGTTTTTCGTTTTTTAAATAATTTAATTTTCAATGCAAAATCACTAAAGCAAGAATATTCACCGATCCATCAGCCCGGGGGTTTCCGATGTAATTGGATATTGCGAGATAGATATATATATATATATACACACACACACACACACACACACAGTTACAAATCAAAATTATTCAACCCCCCCAAGACAGTAAGGATTTACAAAGGTAAGCTTTTCTGATGACCCAGAATTTTTTAACTTTACAACTATATCAGTTGAGTCACACATTCAAAGTCATAGTGTGAATATATAACCTAATATTTCTAAATAGCAGGATTTTCTTTAAAATACAGCCATGTCATAATTATTCAACCACTATTGCATGTAGCTGTTTCTTAAATATGTAAGGCTACACAAGTAATTGTTTTAAAACAAAATTAAGTCATCAGTCTGCAATGGAACTTATTTAAGTTTTAAAATTTAAGTTTAGCCTTGTAAGCAAAAATTTATTTCTATACAAAATGTATATTAGCATCCAACCAGCACTAATATGTGTTCGTCTGTTTCATGTTCGTGTTCGTCTGTTTCCTGTGGAGTTTTTTTCTGTGACCAACCAACCAACCAATCAAAACTTGGTCGACCAAGACACTTCTCATCGACTAACGTTTGGTCGACTATTAGGGGGCAGCCCTGCTGTGTGCATGTGATCGAGGAATGTGCAGGGTAGAAATTCAACTGAATTTGCATTAAATCTGGTTGTTTTAACCAAGATTATGCTGCAAGATGTTTTTATTTTTTTACTACATGTAAGTTCCCTGTTATAGGCTAACTTGCAATTTTGCAAATTTTCAGTTTATTCCCATTAATTCCCGTTAATTACTATATAGTCCCGATAATTCCCATGGAAAGTTTCCAACTTTGAAAATTCCCGGAATTTTGCAACCCTAGCGACTAGTCGACTAATGGCTTAAATTAATGCCTACTAGTCGACTAGGAAAATCTTTGGTCAGGGGCAGCCCTAAATACTGGATTACCAGACATTTATAACATGTGATCGCTGATGATCTATTGTTGTTGACTAATTAATGCTCATTTTGTTATATGAAAACTTTAACTTTGTAGTGTTTAATTCTAGAATTTGGCAACTTAAAACAGCCATTTGGCTCATTTTGGAGCCAATAGTTCTGTAGTCATTTATTTTAGTCCGGGGCCCTTAGACATAGATGACTGAACTGAACTGAAGAGCCACATGTGTTGCTTATTCTTAAAAATTAATGCATTTTTGGATTTCGATATTATCGTTTTTATGTGAATAAATTAATGTGCATTTCTAGTTTCAACATTATACTTCAGACCTTTGTTTTGTTGGACAAGAAAACTAGCTTCATACCATGTGACCCACATTTGGTTTTTCAAAAATGTTTTCAAAAAAATAGAAACATTTTCGTATGGAGCAACATTGAGAGCCCCAGATCTCTGTGTTTTAACCATGTAGGGCCTTAGAAATGAAAATACAAAAAGAAAGTTTGTTCTGGTCTTTAATACTTCTGTAAGTATAAGAGTTAAAAAACACTCACAGATCGAAAAGTGTTTTATTCTGCGTCCTGACTAATTGATACAATTCTGTTCTTCCAGGGTAACAGTGTTCTTGCAAGATGGGCTACATCAGGTGAGTTGTGCATCTGTTAGGTCTCACTGTAACTAACAGTTTTTGGGATATTACCTCTGCATTTATATAGGTACATATGTTTATATATATGTTTTAACAAAGTCTCATATCTCTTTTTTTCTGACAGTGCCAAATGAAAGCAAAAAAACTTGATTAGATGTACCTTTGTCTAATTTTTCCTCCAGGTATATCAGCTAGTCAATGTGTCTCCTTCAAGTACAGCCCGTAAGTATCAGCAAAATTACAAAGAGACACTTCATTTATCCCAGAATTGAGAAAGTACTTCATCTGTATCAAAACCTAGTCAGCTGCCGTACGTTCTGACCGTTTTGGAGTGCTCTTTATATAGACAGTACCTCGAGACACTCAACTCACTGTTTATTTCAACAGTTTGAAGTTAAGCCACAATACTCTAATATACATATAAAATACAGAGTATACACAAATATGAGATAAAGTAATACATTTTTATCAACCTTTTTTATCTATGCTTTTTTAGTATTGTATGAAATGTTATCTGTAATCAAAGTCTCTCTTGTCGCCTCCGTTAGCAAGGCAGCATAAGTAAGTTCCCTACCTTTTTTAATCAGCCCTTGTGTCAGAAACATATGATGTCTGAAAATGCTGTCTATGTAGGCACCTCACTCTTTTCTGGAACAGCGCAATGGTGTTACCCGCAGATCCAAAATAAAATATTTCAGTGGATTGAATTGTGATGATATTTAATATTTGCTGTTGATTTTCAGAAGATGTGAGACCCGGTCAAGTGTCTATCAAATCAGATACTTCAACACAACTGCAGCTCGCAGTATGTACCGTCCTGTGCACTATATCTTTACAGCAACATGTTTGATTAAGACAAGATTTATGTAATCCATAATAGACATGGCTGTATGCATTTTAAGGGTGTTAGCACTGGTGCAATTGAACTAAAAAAATTAATTAGCACAAAAATAATGTATTAGCATTCAGAAGAGTGCGCTTGAAATGTTGTTATTTTTTAAATTATTTATTACTGTAATTTACTATGATTACAATTTTGGTACAATATAATATTTTAATGATTTTGTATAATTAAATAGTTGTATTATTATACATATTTATTGTAAGTTAAATTATGGTGCTGCAACACCCTTGTAAATTCTTTGACTATGTATGTATTTCATTAATTCCTGCTATGTAAATAAACAACAACAAAAAAACTATAATATTAAGATTTTTAATAAGGCCCGCTAAAGTTTGGGCGCTTAAGATTTGGCAAAAGCAAAGCAGACATCAAACTTATTGCACGTTAGCGTAAATTACATGTAACGCACACCTGCAAATAGGTTCAAATTTGTCATCGCCTATTATATTTTTAATCGTAAATGCGAGCAATAATGTTGCACTGTGCAAGCCTAATAGATTTCTGCTTGTTTTATGTTCTCCTGACACCAGGAGTTAAAAAGCACTTTGCTTTATTAAAGGTCAAGGTCTGCCTACACTGAAACAGAAAAGGGCTCATGTCTTGATGAAGTTAACGTGTAGTCACATTCATATTCCTGGTCTTATTGTGAACGATTCATCAGTGCATGTTATTCCAAAGATATTCAATAAACGTTTGTCTCCGTAATCATAATATAATAACTTGCTCCGCCTCTGAGAGAGTGCAGGCTCTTAGAAAATGTTACCCAATAATCAATTCGCTATTTAGGCATTAAAATCTTGCCAATACTTCACCCAATAATGAAAGTAATAAAGGTTTCAGTGATAATCTTGACAAACTTCTGATGTAATTTCAGGGAATGAAGTTATCACAGTTAACACACCGGCGTTTGCAGAGTCTGTCACAGAGGGAGACGTGAGGTGGGAGAAAGGTAAGGCAACGCCTCTTTTGTGTTTATCAGCTGAGCTTTAGAGACATCTGTCCTGTTTGTACCATATTCACCCTGTTTCACCTCTCTGTCCAGCTGTTGGAGACACTGTCTCTGAAGATGAGGTTGTGTGTGAAATTGAGACTGATAAGGTAAGAGCAGAACACAACTGTTGTAATTTTGTGTGTTCCAGGGAGTTGTATAATGTTATTAAGGTTGACACGATACCACACTTTAAGTAGTCGCAATCAGTAGCTGTGAACAATTGCACTTTTGTTGATACCACTTTTAATACCACTGCAAAAATTAATATGCAATTGAACACGCTTCATTTCAAAAAGATAATAATTAGGGCTGCCAATTTAACGTGTTAACTGCGATTAATTATATGAGAAATAACGCATTAATAAGGAATTTCCCAAACATGGAGCAATTGAAGCTTGATGTACCACCTTGATTTTTTTTTTTTACGAATCTGCGGCAGTAGGGGGCAGTCAGCTCAGCTTAAAAAGACAGCTTTTAAGAGTAGAGAGTGAGTGCGTAGACCAACCATTAAAAATAGCACAGACAGAAGTAGGCCAAAAAGAGGGTTATGTTATTTTGACTTCTAAAGACATTTCTTTTTGTATTGTCTAAATGCTTTACTTGTCATACAATGTGTATATATTAGGTAATGTATTTGAATGATCTGAATTACATATTGTATTTCTAATTGTTATATGCTAAAGTAACTTTATTTGGGGGCCTTTCTTACCAAGTATTTATACATGCAATGAATTTGGTTAATTAACTGGCATATCATGTAATTAATTTGATCAAAAATGTAATCGATTGACAGCCCTAATAATAATATAAATATTATCAAGTGATAACAATGGCACGTTTCCTTCAAATATTTCTCAATTACTTTATTAACATCATTTTAATTAAAATTAATAATGTCACATATAAGCTCTGTTCCATTTTTACCACTTCATGAGCACATTTTACTGAAAATTGTTCAGTTTATGGAAATCTCCAATTTATTGCTATGGAACGTTCTGTAATGTTTGCAACTTGATGCCATCTGATCCATGGCTATACTGCCATTTTTGTGTATTCTGTGTTTGATTTATTGTAAATACGTATATAGTTAACTCTTTTCCGTCATGTAGACGTCGGTACAGGTGCCCTCCCCCGCTGCAGGAGTAATCGAAGAGCTGCTGGTTCCTGATGGTGGGAAAGTAGAAGGAGGAACTCCTCTGTTCAGACTCAAGAAAGGCGGTCAGTCACGTGATCTGTGCACCACTAGATTTTAACTCTTCTTTTTTCGACATTTACATTCATACATTTGGCAGACTAATCTCCCAGTCGAATGGATATACTTTCAAAACGGTATGTTTACATGTGCAGTTATAATCGAGCTACAGTCTTGGTAATTGAATATTTGAAGAAAGGATGTCAGCTGTGGAAGTGATAAATACACGTCTCACGTCACCTCTGTTTTTCGGAGTATGAGGTCAACAGCGAAGCCAATTTTGATGCGATTAAGGTGTATACATGTTGGACAAAGCCAAGCTACAATTGCATTATCTAGGTCTGTAAGTCTGACTTCACAAAATTCAGACCGGTTCAGTTTTAGTTGGACTAAAGCGCTTGCATAAAAAGACAAATTATTAGTTTTAGTCTGACTGAAAGGAAAGGTTTAAAGTGCATGGAAGCATGTGGTATTTGAGTTGCATTACTTAATGCAAGTGCATCACTGTAAACACAGTTTTTGTTTGTCAGAATAATCGATGCTGTGCAGAGCATGTTGAATTGAACCAGGAATACTCCTTTAATGCTTAAAGCAATGGTTTCTGTTAGTGCTGCTCGATTATGGCAGAATTCACGATTATTTAACGCGATTACTCGTTGACTTTGGAAACATCATGCATTTATTGAACTTTTTAAAAAAATTGTCCTTTTAACAGTGGATTTCCTTGAACTTGAAATGTAAACTGCACTGGGTAGGGGAGGAGGCTATTGTCATGTGATAATTATTTTATGTTACGTATGATTATATTTGTAGTCAAATAAAGGAAAGCCTCCATCGCACATCATTTACAGCAGGGATGCTCACACTTCAATGGAATGAGATCTACTTTTTCATCATGTTACTGCAGCATGATCTACCATGTACAATAAAGTCTACACATTATCACAATAGCAACATTTCAGTGGTTAGTGAAATTTGACCATTCTCAAAACCACAACAAATAATAACTTTAACTAATATATTAATTATGAAAGAATGGTTTCAAGTTATTAAGTAATTATTCAGGACTAATAAACAGTCAGTAATAAAAGAACAATAAAAAAAATAGCAATCAATAGAAATAGATTAAAAATAATAGAACAAAAAAATACAAATTAAGAATATTCATTGCTATTTTTAACAGCTTTAAAAGTCTTTAACAGCAGTATCTAGTATTCAAGTAAACATTCAGAATGAAATGCAACATAAAACTACTACAGGTCTTCACTGTATGATTATAATACATTAATACTTTTTAAAGTTATTCAGTCAAGAGCAGTGAGTGTTTTCTCGTTTTCTTGTTCTGGTTGTTTGATTATTATAATAACACACTAGACAGCAGCAGGTCTGTTAGTTTACATTTATACTTACAAATCTGACATTTTAATACAAATCCGCTTTTTTCTCCGCTGTTTACATTTAGACATCACTCTCTGTGTTTACATGAATACCCCACCAAGATGGGCATTTTGGTGGAAGTTTGAAATGTATTTGACCATTCAGGTGCGCATTAGCGCGAGCATTTTCGGAACACACGTGCATGTTCAGCACACACACATATGCCACCTGTCAATCAAACAGGGCACAGCTGTTACTAGATCACTAGCAAATTATAAAATTACATGCTCTTGATTACTTTCAACAGCAGAATAAGAATATGAACTTTCTAATAAGTGACACAGGCCTAGGCTATCACATATAGCTGGTTATTTTTTCGTTATTGACATTTTAATAAGTCTGCTTGTCAAATTGGGCAAGTAAAATTCTCTTTCTCTTGTCCCTTCAAAAATCCACTTGTCCCAGACAAGTGTTAATGTCGAGCCTTGATTAAATATTGTATTCAACATTCTCTGATAAAAAAAAATGTCTTCCACAGTATAGCTCCTAAAGTAAATGTACATTGTTTTAAAGGAGTTTTTTGGAAAACAAGCCAAAAAAGACTAATCAAAAACATATTTTGTTCCAGTGTATTAATTGCTAAGACTCTCTCACCTTTGTTCACTTTGAATTCACAAAAAACAAACTCTCTTCTTAATAGAGCTTGAATCGGCGATTGTCTTCATGATAAGATACACACAGTGAACGTGTCACATATATTATGATTCACTATGTCGCGAGCCATCACGTTATAATCTAGCTGCAGCAAACGTGTCGGAGTGATGAGCGTCCCTGCGCCTGAGTGTGCATCAGACACGAGAAGATTCAATCTCTTCCCTGGTCACTTCACGCAACTCATAGACACTGCACTGACCGCACTGAGAAATACCAGTTTCGGAGCTTATTTCATAACCCGCTTCCTTATTATTTGAACTTTAATAAAAGATGCTTAAAGATATAACGCCGGGGTGTTTCATTGCGATCTCTATTTTTTTTTTTTCCATAATTGTTAGAAGCCAAAATCGTAATTGAAAATAACATTTGATTAATCGCCCATCCCTAGTCTCTGTCATCATGTTGTTCTAACCCTGTATGACAACTGTGCTGGTCACTCTTTTCCATGGAACTACATTGAATGGGGGACTGAAGCTTTTAAGCAAAAGCACCATAAAACTATAATAAATGTGGTCCATACAACTTATGTGCCATGTTGTAATTTTTCTGAAGCCATATGTTAGCTTTGTGTAAGAAACAGACTGAAGATATAAAGACATAATTTTAATTTGAACTATTCCTTTACAGATTATTTTCAAATGATCATGTTTTCCATCTTCATAATAACCATCAAGTCATAAATCAAGTAGCCTGTCTGTCTTTCTGCCTCAGGAAGTGGTCATTATTAAAAATAAGTGATTGTTTAGACCGCACACATTTTCTGCTGCAGTGGTTTACCCTCTGACTTTGTTTAATGTTTCAGCGGTAGAGGCTAAGACAGCGACAGCACCTCCTCCTGCAGCTGAAGCTCCTGCAGCAGCCCCTGCGCCTCCTCCTGCTGCTGCTCCTGCTGCTGCTGTCGGGCCCATCCCCACCTCAATGCCCCCGGTGCCCCCTGTGCCAGGACAACCCATCCAGTCCAAACCAGGTCAGTCACTGTCATTAAGGCACTGAGCTTGAAGAGCTTAAATCTCATAAATCAAGAGTTTTGTGATTGAACAACACTTCAGTGAAGTTCCTGTAGTTCAAATGTTTTAGTAAGTGCTTGTAAAGGGGCCTCACCAGACATCTGCCACACTTTTGATTTGTAGTTTGAGGTGGTTTTCTTTCTGTATATGATGTTGATTTCAATTAGTAAGATCTAGCATGATACTTCTAAATGTTAATGAATATATTGTGTCAGATGTTTGTCACTGAGGTACTATACTTCAAGGATGGTACAAAATTATCATAAATGTCTCTGTGTATGTGCAGTTTCAGCCATCAAACCCACTGCAGCTCCTGCAACTGCGGATGTAGACACTGGTGCCAAACCGGCCCGATCAGAACACAGGGTAAGACATCACCCACTCAATGATTAACATATTATACTAAACATAATGGCATGTGTACTTCATATGGTTTTAGGTTTGGCAACATCAATCTAATTAATCATTCAGCACATAAAAGAATAATTTAGGGCCTAGCACACTGTAATATTAATCCAAATTTTTTTTATTGTATTTTTTTTTGGTCATATCACCCCGGTGGTTAATATAGGGAAAGTAGTACAGGAATTTCCAGCTGTATATTTTTTTTGACCAGTAATAGGAGCAAAGAATCCAATTAGTGACTTTATTGAGGCTTGGTCTCAATATAATCAATGCCAATTTTAGTGAAGATTCAACAAACAGTCTAGCAGGAGTCACAAAAAATTATTTTTGAACTCCACATGCCCACATTAATGCATAGAGAGAAGAATGATTTTAAAGGCAGTTATTCCAATTTAGGAACTACATTCCGGACTTTATGGTGGTGATACTGTACATGGCAAGTTTAATTTCAGTATGTTAAAGGGAGTTTGAGAGACTATCTCCAAATTTGGCAGCTAGGATATTGAGACCCACCCTAATCAGTGTGCAAACTTTTTTACTTTTTCATTTACCTTTTCATGTGTTTTTGGGTGCTAGTATGAAATGGCAGCTTGTGTAATTGTTGTTTATTAGCATGATGTTTAAAACCCAAATTTAATGCATTTCATTTCACAGAGACATAATTTAATGCATGCAGTATTGTTTTATATACTGGTTATCATCTCCATAGCTTTGCTTTATTCTGTGTTTTTATTGCAGGTGAAGATGAACCGCATGAGGCTGAGAATCGCTCAGAGACTGAAGGAAGCTCAGAACACCTGCGCCATGTTGACAACCTTCAATGAAGTGGACATGAGGTGTGTGCCTTTTTGAAAATGAACAACATTATAGACTTTGGCAATATTTAAATGTATTTTTAATGCTCCAGTTAAAGGTTTGGACACACCTACTCATACTTTATTATGACTATTTTCCACATTTAAGAATAATAGCAAATCAATGAAATAACATAAATGAAGGTATGGAGTTAAGTCATAAGTCTCTTATGTTTTAGATTGCTCAAAGTAGTTCCCTTTAGATTATAGCTCTGCACATTTTTTAAACCCCATTGGAGTTTCCATGTATGCGGGACACTTGTTGGCTGCTTTTTTCTATTTTCTTCAAGTGTTCCATTTAAAAAAAAAATAAAAAAAACTATATATTTTGTAAATATAATTGTAGTTTTATAAAGAAAATTCACAAGCACAATTATTCACTATTCAAACAAGCTTTTATATCAAAAGGTGTTAAAGACCATGAGAAACAACATGTGTCAAGTGTGTCTAAACCAAGGGTGTTCAACAAGGGGTCTGCGGTGCCACTGTTATGTATTTTATTTAGTTAAAAGTCCCTCAACATGTTGAGGTCCTCCTCTTGGAGTAATCCTCATATTCGCAGCGCACATCCTGGTTTATTTAGATTTTTACATTTTTAAAGTGTGAAGAAACCGCACCAGGCAATCAGAAGCGTGCATAGCGGACAAACCATTTGCGCAACCATGCTCATCATGAGCCGCTGATAGCGTGATGGAGATCAGTTTGAGCAGCGCTGCAGTAGAGGGTTGCACAAGTAAGCGCGTCAGCTTTGCGTACCATAGGGAACACTTGGGGGGAGTTCACTAAGAATGAATTGCGCCCATTAAAAGCGCTAGTTATATGCATGCGCTGTCTGCGCTTGTTTAAGCTGATGATTCACTAAAGGAATTCTGCAGATCAGGCAACAATGCAAATGTGCCAACAAAATCGCTGCTGAACGAAATTTGCTCGTGTTATTCTGATCTTGCAGGCTGATTCGGAGCGCTTTATAACAGAGGACGCAGCAGACCTCCGTGATCTGACACACTTTGGCAGGACTGAAGAGCATCATTGACTAATTTAATTATCTCTTTAACATGTTCTTGACTACACCGCGCATCTGGATATATGCCAGTTTATTAAGGGTTCACCGATCGATCGGCCACCGATCTAAATCTGCCGATCTTCGTCTTAAATCTGTGATCTTTTTTGCAGCACGCAGGGAATCATATATATACACTGCTACTCTAATGAATGAGCGCTTGCACAGCATTTGAAACATGACTGTGGCCTCTGGAGTTGTTGGCAATTCTAAGCATTCAAGAATTTAAACTTTCAGACATGCTGTATTTAAGATGAATATGCTTAGTTGTTTTAAAAAAAGATGTAAGAATTACACTTGTATGAGTTTTAAGTTGCCCATTTTCTAGAGTCATTATGGTAGTAATTGCAATCAGCTTTCAGCTTCACTCCCTTCAACATGTGCGCTCTCCAGGTGCTCTCAATATCTCATCAGTCACTCATCCCAGCACTTTTCTGTGAGGATCACAATTTAAATCAGATTAATGATGGTCGCAATACCACTAATAAGAGCAATTCAAGTTTAACCTTAACGGCACCATGTCTTCATGCAGTTGCTTAATTAGTAGTGAACAAAATGCCAGTGACGGTAATCAAATCATTGATAATAATAATTTCTCACTGGAGAAGTTAAGGAGCTTGTATTGGATATACACCGATCAGCCACAACATTAAAAGCACCTGCCTAATATTGTGTAGGTCCCCCTTGTGCCGCCAAAACAGCATCAACCCGCATCTCAGAATAGCATTCTGACACGCCATTCTTCTCACCACAATTGTACAGAGTGGTTATCTGAGTTACTGTAGACAGTTTGAACCAGTCTGGCCATTCTCTGTTGACCCCTCTCATCAAAAAGGCGTCTCCGTCCACAGAACTGCCACTCACTGGATGATTTTTGTTTTTGGCACCATTCAGAGTAAATTCTATAGACTGTTGTGTGTGAAAATCCCAGGAGATCAGCAGTTACAGAAATACTCAAACCAACCCATCTGACACCAACAATCATCCATGCGATTATCTAATCAGCCAATCAAATGGCTGCAGTGCATAAAATCAGGCAGATTTGGGTCAGGAGCTTCAGTTAATGTTCACATCAACATTGTCACAATGACCATTGATAGTGACAACAGAACTATTCATAAGCAATTCACAGTGTAATTTTAATGTAATTTTACTGTGTGGGGCATACTGTGTTTAACTGCAGCGTATAACTTGCAAAAGTGTGCTAAAGGGCACTTTATAAAAAATCGGTATCTGCTGGTGTTAGTGTTATAAAATCAGTGATTGGTATCTGCCTCAAATTTCCTGATTGCTTTACCACTACAGTTTATAAAGCTCTTCTTCATCTGATTAATATTTGATTAATTACTGCTGTTACGATCGATATACATTTTTTTTTTTACACAAACATTTCTTTTAAATAAAATGCATTTTACCGCCTGCTTTCATCTGGTGGTAATGGCGCGATGCAAATTACTATTGGGCAATTTTTGTTAATGAAGCATAATCTATATTAAGACTAATTAACGTGACAAGTGGTGTGTTTGCATGGAAAGGAATGATGATGACTTTAAATACTTAAGACACAGCACAATTTCAGCACTATCTGTGCCTGCTTAAACTACATTGCGGGTAATTAGTAAATAAGATGCAGCTTTTTGTGCTGAAATACCCCGCACAAAAGTGGCACAACTGTTTGGTGAGTTCACCCCTCAATTGTATACAATATGTAACTGGGTGTCCCTGCTCCGTCTCTGTCCTGAGAAAGGTTGAAGACCCCTGGTCCTGTATAGTATAAACCACTGACATATAGTAAAGTCTGGTCATGGCCAGTGAAAATTTCGCTTATTGTCCAAACCTGATTATCAGCTCTGCAATGCCCATCCAAATGGTTATAGATTGGAATCTGGTCTACGGGAAGAGATTTGTGAAACCAAATCCCCACTTAAAGCATGGAATGTAAATATTTGGTCCTAATGTTGGTAAAAACAAAGATAAGATGGATAAAATGTGCTTTATTAATTTACAAGGAAACCTTAATGTCCACGTGCTCCCTCCCTCACCTCTGAAGAGGACACTTACAGGACGTCTCCCCAGCGCAAATGGCCATATTGCCTTTCAGCCGCTCTAATCTCGTTGGCATTGATGGGGGTGAGAGGAAGACTCCGCAGGGCCGGACGGTCTGCAGATGAAGGTGCACGCTCCGTTGGCGGCCAGCGAGCATCTGCCGGATGTCCCTCGAGAGCAGCGTGTGAGCCGTGTGGAACGTTATGGCCTATTATGACAACCCAATAAGATTTAAAGGGTTTGGAAAGTGAAGATTTTTATCGTGTCTTCTCTCCTTTCTCAAAGAGCGTGTCTTGGGACGGCGTTAATTCTGTTAGCGGAGTAACCGGAGAGGCTAAACGGCGTTAGAGACAGGAAAATAGAGAATTACCAAGAGCTACAGCCCAGCCTTTTTCATTTTTACTCTCTAAACATGGGCAGCAACATACTTGATCGAAGATTTTTGATTTAGAAAGGAAAGTTACCTTGAATGCCACAAACCACTCCAACCAAGTTGTTGCAAATCAGATGTCTTCTCATTGCTGGCAGGTTATTGTGTGACTTTTTTTTTATTTATTTATTTATTTTTTTTGTCAAAATCATGATTTTAAGTTAAAATTCATATGAATGTATAGATTAAATTACTGTGGCTGCTTCTGTGAAGCGCCTTTTAATGGTGGATATGCTGTTTTAATCATCTATTAAGCATTATATAATGTAATAATGTGTGTTAATGTTAATAAGTTAGTATCTGTGGTTTATGGTGAAAAAAATATATGTAGTTTCTTTCTGAACTATTGACAACTTGATTCAATTGGCCTGTATGATTAAGTAGACCATGTAATACACATCCTCACACATTTAACACACTTCTAAAGCCTGAGAAATGTGGCAAATAAAAAACAAAAACTCAAAAGTGCTTACATTATTGGTCAACATACAGCAAACTATAATATTAGACTTATTGAATATGCAAACTTAATAACAGCCGGTTTCAAATGAACACATTTTTTACTGTATTCAAAATAAATGCAAAGACATGTTTTAGAAGTATTTCATTATTTTCATTTGCATAACCTTTCACAAAATTGGTGGTGGAGACGGGGTCCCATTTATCCCGTTAGGTCTTACACGGTTGTCTCGTTCATAGCAGTTCATCGTTAAATATGGAGTGGAGGTGGTGTAGTGGGTTAAAGCACTGAACTGGTAAGCAGAAGGTTGCCAGTTCGATCCGCCGGGCCACCACCATTGTGCATCCGCAGGGCCACCTCATATTGGTCCCAGTGGTTACAGTTTGGAAAAAAAATATAGCCGTTTGCAATCAAAGTTTGTGAGATTGCTCTGAGAAAAGTTAAAATCTACCAGCAGTGACCGCAGAGCAAATAGGTCTTAATGGAGTAGACGTGATAACAATGAGAGTGGTCCGTGAAATATCACAATTACTGTCAAATCCTGAGTGTCTCCTGATGTCCAATAATTTTTGAAAACAGGGTGTTTCAAATTCACAAATGTTTCATCTCAATTTGAGCTGATTAAAAGCATTTCTTTTCTTTGGTGCCAATTACTGATGGGAATATAAATTGAATTTAGAAATATTGCAAACCAAAATAAATGTTGAACCATATCGAGGCGAAATTCCATGTGATCATGAATGAAACCCTGTCAAACATCAAAATCTCTGACTCTTTTTGTTCCACACTATTTACATGGTTTGCACAAGGTCTTTGAAGTGCTTGAGTATAGCTTCTAGAAATGTAAATATTGGAATACCTGGAAAATCCTTGTTTTGTTAATGTACTGAATTGCTTGAAATTACAACGCAATATTTCTTCCGTGTAGTGTTTGTCCATCAAATATAAGGTCCACGCACACCATCTTCAGTGAATAAGGTGTCTTTTAATATTCTTTCTGTTCTTTGCCATCAGTTGTTGATCAAAAAGTAAAAAAGAAATATTCATTCCAACACACAAAGCACGATTCTTTAAAGAAACTGTGCGACTCCCTGAAAATATGCGTTCTTTGAACTGCCGGCTTTCTTAAGGTCAAAGTAAACTTTGGTTTTGCTTCGAACACCTTCGTCTTCGGTTCCGTTCAAAAGAGTATACTTTGAAAGGCTGAGCACTCCACTGTGTGCGAGACAATTCGTCATGCAAAAAACAAAGTATACTGAAGACTTTAAAGAGACAGTACCATTTTAGCACTATACAAATAAATGTAAACTCAGTGTAAATACTTCTACGCATTATTACAAACATTTGACAGCTGATATCATTATTATATGCAATTTCATAACATAATATTGATTGATAGAATGCCGACGACCACAGAAACAGGGCTTTCTATTTTTGATTTTTTTTTTATAAGATTCCAGCTTGTCGCTGGAATCTTATCGTATTATGTCTGGTTAGGACAAAGTGTAACAGTCCAGATGAAAAACTTTTCAAACGAAAGAGAATTTCAAAGGCAGCTGGCAACAGCAAACAACATAAAACAATCAGTGATGAACATCTAGACAGGCTTGAGGGCGAAAAACAAAGAAAACAGTCGGAGAACTGTCGAAGAGCCCTCACCGCTGTTGGAGGGTCGTGATGACGAGGAGATATGGTGCGGTGGTACAGGAGCGATTTGCCAGATGTTGGAGGAGCTCGCTGCCGTCCGCCAGGGTGCAGGGGAGCTGTCTGCCGGGTGGCAGAGGAGCCTGCTGCCGTCTGCCGGGAGGTGAGGTCCAGTGCCATCGCCCGGTGTTGCAGAGGCCTGAATCTGGCATTGGAGGAGTGTGACGAGGAGGGGGGGATCGCGGCTGGGCTGTGATGAAGCATGCCTGGCGCTGAGTTGACTAATCAGCGGGAGAGAGATAAGGGGGGGCCGGAGATGCCAGTTCGGGAGAGAGAGACGCACGAAGCTGTGTGTGTGAATTTGTTTGTTTTGCAGTTTATGTTTGAGTTCAATTTCTTATTAAGGTTTTACTTTGTTCAGCTGGTTCCTGCCTCCTCCTTACCCATCTTAAGAACCTTGTTACACCCTTATGAAAGTTTACCATTGTTCTTTCATTGTTTAACATTGCCATTTGTAATAAGGCCATAACCACAGATCAGCTCCACAATACTGTGGTTAGGCTAATGTATAGCAGATAGTCTTTCTAAAAAAATAACTATAATATTTGTTATGAAAAATTTGCCTACACACATTAAGAAACCTTTAACAACAACTTTCACAGTTAATAATTCCATGGAGTACAAAATGAGATGTTAGTTAGATTAAACCATTTAGTTTGCTTGTACCATTCCATAAATGGAAAATACATAATCTTTTTTCCATCTATAGATAAAGAAATTCCTCCTTTCTGTTTTAAAAAACCTTGTAATCAATGTTGGTGCATGGCACACTGTGGTCTCTTTACCTTGTCAGTGCTGTTTCAAGTCAGGGCTGTCTAGCAGTTTGAGAGGTTCAACTTCCTCCATATAGAGCTTTTTACTAGAAAGTTCTCTGTAGAATTAAAATGTGTCATAAGTTTTGTGGTATCCGCCGGCCACTGCGATATCGTGTGAAGTCTGACTGAATCACGCAAGTTTTGCTCTGTGCTGTCCTATAGCCCTGTCTCTATCTCTGCAGCATGCTGGTGTGTGTACTGTTCTGGTTTGCACGAAAGCGTGCTTCATTCGCCCATGGAGGTGCGAGTGTCAGATGTGAAAGATATCTGGTGTGATGTTTATTGCTTACAAAGCGTTGAACGCGAGATGAATACAATTACATTTGCTGGGGCTACCTGCCAAAGTGGCTAGCAAGAGTAATGGAGTTACCTCCCACGGCTGATTTCTACACGCACTGGGTGGATGATAATGTCAAGCCCTGTTCATGAGTCAGTGAGTGTGAACTTTCTCAGAAACATGCTTCTGCACATCAGCAAGGTAGTTGGGTTATTCAAAAGCCAAGCATTCTCTGTGAAGCAGCGCAGTTCAAATGCTGTCAGAGCTGGAGAGCAGGCAGATCATGTCTGTCACTGTTCACAGGTGCGAAACAAGCCTGAAGCTACCGGACACAATCGTTATAAGAGAGAAAGCAATGGAGATGGATCCTGTTTGGAAACAGAATTTCAAATGGCACCAAAAATCTAGCCAAAGATCCCCAGGAAAAAACAAACTCTGCTGACAAGCCACTCCATGCACTTGATCTGCTCTTTTCCATGTTAAACTTCACAGTCAGTGGAAACATGCAGTTTAATTTTAACCATAAAACATTGCCAAATAAATAAAGAAATAATTTAAATAGAATGAATGGAATAAATACATAGAAAAGTAGAATGGATAAAAGAACATTGATACTTGTTCACAGGCTTTTACGTTTCATTTATTGCTCTCTCTCGTTCTTTTTTTCTTTCTTTCTCTCTTTTGCGAACACACACATACTACCTTGTTACCCCAATAAGTGCTTAAAAGCAAGATTAAACAAGATGCTGAATATGAACAATATCATAATATATAATAAATATTACAATGTAAATAATTTAGATGCATTACATCATATACATATAGTGTGTATATTTATATTCCCCCTCTAAACAATGTCACTGAGCTAGGCTAGAGATAGAACCAAGTGAGCTGTCCTTTGCAACCTATCATATTTTTCAGGACATGTTTCTCTTATAGTGAAAGGTATCTGAGAAACTCTTAATATGAACATTCATATTGTGTATTAGAGAACTCTGAAATTCCAATTTGCATTTTGCTCACATTTTTCTGAAATAATAATATATTTAACAGGGAAGGTCTCTACTTAAGGGAAAGGAGGAGGTGGGAACTGGCTGAGCAGTCAATTTAAACTTTTAATGGTATAAAGAAACTGAAGCATAACATAAAACACAGACACACACACAGCGGCCGCGTGTGTCTCTCTTTCGAACTGGTGCCTCTGGCTCTTCTTTATCCCCCTCCCAGCTGATTAGAACAATTCAATGCTGGGCATGCGTCCTCACGCCCGGCCACACCCTCCTCCTTGTCACACTCCTCTACTGCCCGATTCAGGCCGGGGAAACTTCCAGAAAACCTTCCTGGAGGGGAGGTGTTGCCCTTCCGGACATCTTTCTGCCTTCAGGTCTTCCCCACCTCTCTGGAGCCCTGGGAGAGAGGAGGGGAGGGAGAGGGGAGAGGGAAAGAGTGAGGGGGAGAGATATAGAGAGAGAAGAGAGAGAAAAACTTGCTCGCCGGTTCCTGGACACAGGGTTGCTGGTCCTTAGCCACTTCAGCGAGTCCTCTGACCCCTGGCGGATGGTCACGGCTCATTCGCTTCCTGGCGGACGCCAGCGGTTCCTCCGACTCACAGCGGCCGGCAGAGACTCCTCCACTTCCCGGCAGATGGAAGCAGCGAGGACTTCACGACAGCACATCACTCCTCCTTCCCGGGTTTCGGCACCAGTTTAACGGGGAAAGTCTCTGCTTAAGGGAAAGGAGGCGGCAGCAACTGGCTGAGTAGTGAACGTAAACTTTTAATGGTTTAAAGAAACTGAAACATAACATAAAACACAGACACACACACAGCGGCCTCGTGTGCTCTCTTTCGAACTGGTGCCTCTGGCTGATTAGGACAATTCAGCACCGGGCGTGGCCACGCCCTCCTCCTCGTCACAATATAATAATAATAATAATTTTATTTACAGTGAATTCAGAAAGTATTCAGATCTCCTCTTTTTTTTTTTCACATTTTATGTTGCAGCCTTATGCTAAAATGCTTTAAAATATTTTTATTCACATCAATCTACACTGCATACCCCATAATGACAAAACAAAAAACAGATTTTTGATAACTTTGCAAATTTATAAAAAAGGAAAACTGAAATATCACATTGACAAAAGTAGTGTAGTCAAAAATACCGGTACTTTGGTACCAAGTTGATACTAAAATAAAAACGATACCAGGGTTTCTGCAGTACTGGTAGAAATTGAAGAAATTGTGACAAATATATTACAACTGTATAGTAAAATGTAATATTCACAGTAGTAGTAGTAGTAGTAATAATAATTAAGCAATATATCACAAGCATGACCGCTATTAAATAAAAGTTTGGCAAAAAATGCAATGACGTTGAAAAGTTCTACTTTCACATGTTAAAAGTTTTAAGAATTAATTGATTAGACACCATTTTGATGATGAAATAAAACTGAACTCTAAAAAAAAAAATGGAACATAATTATTAAATTGTTAAAAATAACTAAACTGGTGTGTTCAGTAGCACATTATCATATTAGCATATTTTTGCTGTGGTATCGAAATTGGTATCGAAAACCTTGAAATTTCTACTGGTATCGGTACCGACTACTGAAATTTTGGTACCGTGACAACACTAGACATAAGTATTCAGACCCTTTGCTATGACACTTGAAATTTTGCTCAGGTGCATTCCATTTCTCTGGTTCATCTCTGAGATGTTTCTACACTTTGATTGGAGTCCACCGGTGGCAAATTCAACTGATTGGACATGATTTGGAAAGGCACACATCTGTTTATATAAGGTATCACAGCTGAAAATGCATATCAGAGCAAAAACCAAGCCATGAGGTCAAAGAAACTGCCTGCAGAGCTCAGAGACAGGATTGTGTCGAGGCACAGATCTGGGGAAGAATACAAAAACATTTTGGCTGCATTGAAGGTTCCCAAGAGCACAGTGGCCTCCATAATTCTTAAATCGAAGAAGTTTGGAACAACCAGTTGGGGACTGGTCAGGGTTGATGGAAAGCTGAACGCAGCAAAATACAGAGATACAGTGCATCCGGAAAGTATTTACAGCGCTTCACTTTTTCCACATTTTGTTATGTTACAGCCTTATTCCAAAATGGATTAAATTCATTATTTTCCTCAAAATTCTACAAACAATACCCCATAATGACAACGTGAAAGAAGTTTGTTTGAAATCTTTGCAAATTTATTGCAAATTAAAAAACGAAAAAAAATCACATGTACATAAGTATTCACAGCCTTTGCTCAATAATTTGTTGAAGCACCTTTGGCACCAATTACAGCCAGAAGTCTTTTTGAATATGATGCTACAAGCTTGGTACACCTATTTTTGGGCAGTTTCTCCCATTCTTCTTTGCAGGACCTCTCAAGCTCCATCAGGTTGGATGGGGAGCGTCGGTGCACAGCCATTTTCAGATCTCTCCAGAGATGTTCAATCGGGTTCAAGTCTGGGCTCTGGCTGGGCCACTCATGGACATTCACAGAGTTGTCCTGGAGCCACACCTTTGTTATCTTGGCTGTGTGCTTAGGGTCGTTGTCCTGTTGGAAGATGAACCTTCGCCCCAGTCTGAGGTCCAGAGCGCTCTGGAGCAGGTTTTCATCAAGGATGTCTCTGTACATTGCTGCATTCATCTTTCCCTCGATCCTGACTAGTCTCCCAGTTCCTGCCACTGAAAAACATCCCCACAGCATGATGCTGCCACCACCATGCTTCACTGTAGGGATGGTATTGGCCAGGTGATGAGCTGTGCCTGGTTTCCTCCAGACATGACGCTTGCCATTCAGGCCAAAGAGTTCAATCTTTGTTTCTCATGGTCTGAGAGTCCTTCAGGTGCCTTTTGGCAAACTCCAGGCGGGCTGTCATGTGCCTTTTACTGAGGAGTGGCTTCCGTCTGGCCACTCTACCATACAGGCCTGATTGGTGGAGTGCTGCAGAGATGGTCGTTCTTCTGGAAGGTTCTCCTCTCTCCACAGAGAAATGCTGGAGCTCTGTCAGAGTGACCATCGGGTTCTTGGTCACCTCCCTGACTAAGGCCTTTCTCCCCCGATCGCTCAGTTTGGCCAGACGGCCAGCTCTAGGAAGAGTCCTGGTGGTTCCAAACTTCATCCATTTACGGATGATGGAGGCCACTGTGCTCACTTGGACCTTCAGTGCTGCAGAAATTTTTCAGTATCCTACCCCAGATCTGTGCCTCGATACAATCCTGTCTCAGAGGTCTACAGACAATTCCTTGGACTTCATGGCTTGGTTTGTGCTCTGACATGCATTGTTAACTGTGGGACCTTATATAGACAGGTGTGTGCCTTTCCAAATCATGTCCAATCAACTGAATTTACCACAGGTGGACTCCAATCAAGTTGTAGAAACATCTCAAGGATGATCAGTGGAAACAGGATGCACCTGAGCACAATTTTGAGTGTCATGGCAAAGGCTGTGAATACTTATGTACATGTGATTTTTTTCGTTTTTTATTTTTAATAAATTTGCAAAGATTTCAAACAAACTTCTTTCACGTTGTCATTATGGGGTATTGTTTGTAGAATTTTGAGGAAAATAATGAATTTAATCCATTTTGAAATAAGGCTGTAACATAACAAAATGTGGAAAAAGTGAAGCGCTGTGAATACTTTCCGGATGCACTGTATCCTTAATGAAAACCTGGTCCAGAGCGTTCAGGACCTCAGACTGGGTCAAAGGTTCACCTTCCAACAGGACAATGACCCTAAGCACACAGCCAAGACAATGCAAGAGTGGCTTAGGAACAACTCTGTTAATGTCCTTGAGTGCCCCAGCCAGAACCTGTACTTGAACCCAATCTGAAAATGGCTGTCCACCAACGGTCCCCATCCAACCTGACAGAGGTTGAGAGGATCAGCAGAGAAGAATGGCAGAAAATCCCCAAATCCAGGTGTGCAAAGCTTGTCGCATCATACCCAAAAAGACTTGAGGCTCTAATCGCTGCCAAAGGTGCTTCAACTAAGTACTGAGTTAAGAGTCTGAATACTTATGTCCATGTGATATTTCAGTTTTTTCTTTTTAATAAATTTGTAAAGTTATCAAAAATGATTATTTAAAAAAAATAAAAATAAAGCATTTTAGCATATGGCTGCAACATAAAATGTGAAAAAATGAAGGGGTCTGAATACTTCCTGAATGCACTGTATATAGCACCTTTTAGCAACTAAGCACAAGGTGCTTCACAAAACATAAAATCAAAAACACAGTTAAACCCAGCATATTCACATATTAATAAAAGCAAGTCTATAAAAATGAGTTTTTAAACGAAACTTAAAAACGGTCACAGATTCAGCAAATGTAATATCCCTGGCAGGCTGTTCCATAATCGTGGGGCCTTCACTACAATCGCTCTATCACCTTTTGATTTGCATCTGGATCTTGGAACAGCCAACAGTTCACGACAAGAAGATCTAAGAGGCCTAACTGTTTCATAAGGTCTTAAAAGTACTGCTAAATATTCAGGCACCAACCCCACGTAATGCCAAATAAACACAATTTTCGGTCATAATTTGCCATTAAAGTGTTCTTATATATTGTGTTGTGAACCTCGTATTGTTCATTGAACAGAATTGTGAGATAACCATGTTGTCCTTGTTTGGAAGAGCTTCCACAGGGCGTTTATTTTGTAAACAGTAACTTCATTTATAGCTTGTTACAATGCAGGATGTGTCAATTTCCCAGAAGTATTTCATGTCAACCACCCATTATTCTTTACAACAGCTGTTTGTGGTTGTGTTACATGTTAATACTGTCCTGTTTTTCTCTATGACAGCAACATAACAGAGATGAGGACACAATATAAAGATGCTTTCCTGAAGAAACATGGCATTAAACTGGGCTTCATGTCGGCATTTGTTAAAGCTGCTGCGTACGCCCTTACGGATCAGCCTGCTGTTAATGCTGGTACGTGCCTCTACACACACAATACATTACTTTGTAATCAGATTACACCCTACACGGGTGAGGAGCGCTGAAAATGTCCTCGCTAATTGGATCTTCGACATGTTTCACTATATTAACCCTCAAACTAGTTCAGCTCTTAATGTTGCCACTTCAGATGAAGCCACTGGTGAGCGTCTGTGGCTCTGTGGTCGTCTGTTTCTAGTCTAAAGAACACTTTTGACAGATCACCTTTCTGCCCCCCCTCGCCTGTTTCTTTTGAAACCTCATTGGCTTGGCCTACATACAACACCACATTTAACACACTTTCATCGAGCCAGCATGTGTCTGTATTTGCACAGTCCTTTACTCACAAGAAGCATCACCCCGTTTCATGCTCTCCATCTGATATTTACATATAACTGCTCGTCCTGCTTACAGAAAAGACTAAAGTACACAACAGAGTTTCTGCTGAGAACATTTGCTGTCCAACAAATCTGAAAAAAATCGTGTCATCATATTTCTGTATAACTTGTGTGAATGATAAACATTTATTCATTATAGTTGCTTTTCCACACCATTCAAAATAAAAACAAAAATCACAATCTAATTCAAAAACACTCAAAACAAAATCAGAGGGCAAGTTAAATATTATGCAAACTTGCAAAATGCAAAGTTAAACTGCAGTTTGCCACACGTTTTCAGTTACGAAGGACAAACACTGAAGTACATGAATGTGTGCTAAAATCAGTATAAAGGCTGTATAAGTTTATATTAAGAAAGCTGCTTTATTGTTTTTATCTTTCCAGTCATTGATGATACAACCAAAGAGATTGTGTATCGGGATTATGTGGATATCAGTGTGGCAGTCGCTACACCAAAGGTAATTTCTGCTGATTATCACCTCATGACCTCTAATAATGCTCTTATAAAGCTACTGCAAGGGGTTTAATCTCATGAAGACATGTTTGGGTCACGTCACCTCAGAATAAAAAGAAATAAGTAGGGATACACCGATATTACATTTTTTGTAAAGTACATTTACACTGAGCATGGATTGTATCTGTTGAACACATGACAGGCCAAAATTTTAAAGAGAGCCACAATGAAAGATAAAAAGTAGGGCTGCCCCCTGATAGTCGACCAAACGTTAATCGATGAGAAGAGTCTTGGTCAACCAAGTTTTGATTGGTCGGTTGGTCGGAGAAAAAAAAAAAAAAAACTCCACAGGAAACCGACGAACACTGGTAATACCGCTGGTTGGACGGTAGGTGGTACTATGGGGTAATTTTCTTTAAGCAGGGTTAGGGTTAAGCCTACACAATAAAGCAAGACACCTTGATTTCAAACTTTGAACTTTATTTTTTTATTTATTTTAACTAAAAATTCAAATGAAACTGGAAAAACATTAAGTGCAATTAAAATGTGTGTTGTGAAACTTTTTGAAAGATGGTTTTACAACAGTTGTGAAGGGCAACATCTCTCTGGCAAAGAACCTTCTTCATCTGTGTATTCTCTACCGGTCGGGTATTTCATTGTCCGGGAAAATACATCATGTGTGAATAAACTTGTTTTGTTCCCTCCTTCACCATATATATATATATCGCAATATCCAATTACATCGGAAACCCCCGGGCTGTTGGATCGGTGAATATTCTTGCTTTAGTGATTTTGCATTGAAAATTAAATTATTTAAAAAACGAAAACCTTAAATCAAATACATTTCTAAATTCAAACTGCACTCCAAACGAAACGAAAAAGCAAATAAAATAATGAAGTGATAAAAAAATAATATACATATATATATAAGTAACCACCTTTCCATTTACCGTCAGGCAAGTGTCCGTCTAAACATGCAGGCGGAAAATTACTTACACAAATGAAGACATAAAAACAATTCTAAATGTAAAAATAATAATTATAATGATGATAATAATCACTGAAATATAAATCATGGTTGGAGGTGTTTTTGTATTATTTTATGTTTTAATCACAGATGTATAGGCTGTTGCGTTCACAATGAACTGTTCTGTGGAAATAAAGTGAACTGAACTGAGAGAGAGAGCCACACGCATCTGCCATGTGTGTTTCTCTCTCTCCCGAACTGCCGCATCCGGCTCGACCTTATCCCTCTCCTTGGCTGATTAGCCCGATTGGGGGCCGGCCCCGCCCTCCTCCTCGTCACGCCCTATATCTTTCAGAAAATTTTTATCAGTAATCATAATTTTTTTAAATTTGATTTCTGTTTTAAAAGATGGCAATTATATCAGTATGAAGTGCAGTTATAATAATGACTATATGAAGTGGAAATATATTTTGTAACTGTGTTGAACATGGTGTAATTTCTCAGGGTCTCGTGGTGCCGGTGATTAGAAGTGTTGAAGGAATGAACTTCGCTGACATTGAGAAAACCATTAATGAACTTGGAGAAAAGGTGAGCGCTTTCGCTGAAATGATTCACATTACACACTGGAAAGAGAAATGGATGCTTGTGCAGGCTGAAGATATGATTATTTAGTTGCAAATGGCACAGCTAACCAGAAATCTTTAAGATAAATGTTACATGACCTTAAAAAACAGCAGTGGTGTCACTGACGAGGCACATGTCAAGAGAAGCGAAAATATCAAACCATGTAATTTCTGAATAATGTTGCGGTTTATGCCTTAAATGGACTCTGTTCATTTTCAAAGTTAATCAGAACACTCGGCACATTTTTTTTTTTTTTTAAACGTTTTACTCAATGCATCTGCCTTGAAGACCTCATGGCACAAAATAGCAAAATTGAAGTTTTGTGGCTTTGAGTTTGTCTGATAGATTTGAGCTCGTAAACTTTTAGCAAATACACGCATTTAAAATTTGGTCTGAATCGGATGCTTTTTGTACTTTTTCATGTCTTGAAACGTGTTTTCTTTTGTTCTGTATAGGCTCGTAAAAATGAGCTGGCAGTGGAGGATATGGATGGCGGCACGTTTACCATCAGTAACGGAGGGGTGTTTGGATCCATGTTCGGGACGCCGATCATCAACCCTCCACAGTCGGCCATTCTGGGCATGCACGGCATTTTTGACAGGCCTGTGGCTGTTGGTGGGAAGGTTAGATGTGATATTAATGTCTAGTCTTGTGCCTCATAGGGGTGGGGATGGTATGAACAAAATCATATCACATTATCAGTCATTTTATATTATGTAGCGATATCTACATATCATTACTGATGCCATTGTAGAAATCACTATTCACAGTCAGCCATGATTAATTTAATCCATGAGTGAAAGTGTCCAATAAAAGAGTGGTAACAGAAGATTAGGCAAGTAGTATTCGGCTGGTCATGTGATTCTAACATGGCTGCCCCCATGAGGAGACCCTCTCCATGTAAATTTAAACATCTTTTATAAGGTTACTTATTTGAGTTAAGTCTTCATCTCATGGGAGTGCTCATGATTTTATACATATGCTTTAAAATTACTATTTATTTCTAAATATAAGAAACATGTTTTAGAAATGAATGAACTATTCAGTAATACCATTCATTTGACTTCTAACTTTTTATTTGGAAATTTACGAACACAAAACCAAATATAAAACATTCATAAGTTTAAATCATGGACTCCAAACAGTTAAGCAAATATGTATATAAAATTATGACTGAATCACTTTCAAAGGCATTACAATTGCCAATATATACAGACACACACATACACCTGTGACCGCACATCAGTGGAATTCTATATTAATGTGACAACCCTTACAAAAATCAAGAATTCATGGCAAACTTGCCGTAAATTCACCACTGATCATTTTCACATGCAGATGAGCTTTGCGGCAAAATGTCCATTGTTGCCAAAGTTTTGCTGGAGGTTCACCACTACCGGCGAAGAGCTGCAAACTTCTGGCAAACATTTGCGGTGAATCAAAAAGTATTTTTCCCATTAATTTTTTCTATAGGGATTTCCTAAAATCTAATTAAAATCAAACTCTTGATTCTGAAGTTGTTGATTATAAGTATAAAAACAGTATATTTTATGTTTATTACAAAATATTCAGATATATACAATATATAAGTAGACTCGATTGCATCATTCACAGTGCATCATGGGAGTGGACAGAGCTGCAGAGCTCTTTTGCCGCACTTTGTTGCTTGCAGTTCTCTGATTGGTGGATTTTCCCCCTCTGAATCACGGGTAGTGCAGTTCATCATCAGGAATTCTGCTATTAAACATTATTTTTTTTTAATGAAGTTGAAATAAAGCTGACTGATGGCTTCAACTGAAACAAATACAATGCTTTGGAAAAGTATTTGCCCCTTCCTGATTTCTTCTGTTTTTGTGTATTTCTCATACTGAATTGTTTTAGATCTTCAAACGAGATATAACATAAACAAAGGCAACCTGAGTAAACAGAAAATACAGAAATGTGAAATACATAGGTAAATACATATGTGAAAAACTAACTGCCCTGCTAGCTGGTTGTGCCACCTTTAGCAGCAACAACTGCAACCAAACACTTCCGATAACTGGAGATCAGTCTTTCACAACGCTGTGGGGGAATTGTGGCCCACTCTTCTTTGCACAACTGCTTTAGTAAAGACACATTGGTTTTCGAGCACGAACTGCCCGTTTAAGGTCCTTCCACAGCATCTCAATCGGGTTCAAGTCAGGACTTTGACTAGGCCACTCCAAAACTTTCATTTTGCTTCTTTTGAGACATTCAGAGGTGGA
Organism: Myxocyprinus asiaticus; assembly: GCF_019703515.2. Taxonomy (NCBI): domain Eukaryota; kingdom Metazoa; phylum Chordata; class Actinopteri; order Cypriniformes; family Catostomidae; genus Myxocyprinus; species Myxocyprinus asiaticus. Next base: position 2,594,146 of record NC_059360.1, read on the forward strand.
CTTACTCCTATACTTTGGATCTATGTCTTGCTGTATAATCCAGTTGCACTTGAGCTTCAACTCACGGACTGATGACCGGACGTTCTCCTTTAGGATTTTCTAGTAGAGAGCAGAATTCACATTTCCCTCAATTATTAAAAGTCGCATGAAGCAGCAAAGCATCCCCATACCATCACACTACCACCATCATGCTTGACCGTAGGTATGATGATCTTTTTGTGGAATTCTGTGTTTGATTTACATCAGATGTAACGGGACCCCTGTCTTCCAGACAGTTCCACTTTCGACTCATCAGTCCACAGAACATTCTCCCAAAAGCTTTGAGGATCATCAAGGTGTGTTTTGGCAAAATTCAGACGAGTCTTAATGTTCTGGGTTAGCAGTGGTTTCCGCCTCGCCACTCTTCCATGGGTGGCATTTTTGGGCAGTGTCTTTCTGGTAGTGGAGTCATGAACAGTGACCTTTATTGATGCGAGAGAGGCCTACAGTTCCTTGGATGTTGTCCTTGGCTTTTTTGTGTCTTCCTGGATGAGTCGTCGCTGTGCTCTTGGAGGAATTTTGGAAGGCCAGCCACTTCTGGGAAGGTTCACTACTGTGCCAAGTTTTCTCCATTTGGAGATAATGGCTCTCACTGTGGTTCTTTGGAGTCCCAGAGCCTTTGAAACAGCTTTGTAACCCTTCCCAAACTGATGTATTTCAATCACCTTTTTCCTCATCATTTCTGGAATTTCTTTCGACCTTGGCATAGTGTGCTATTGGGTGAGAACTTTTAGCCAACTTCATGTTACTGAAAAAGTTCTATTTAGGTGTTGATTTGATTGAACAGGGCTGGCAGTAATCAGTGTAGGGTTGCATCAGCTGTGCGTAAGTTCTCACGTAAATTAGGACGTGAAGTTCACACTTAGGGCTAGGGCTGAACAATTTTGGAAAATAATTTAAAAATCTTTTTTATTTTTTTACCAATATTGCGATTTAATATGTGATTATTTTTAAAGCTCTTTATCATCTGTATTATTCAACAAAGAAGCAATAAATCATTGTATAGTATGAACAGCACAATATTAGATAGATTAAACATAAACTGTTCTTTCCTGAATGCCAGGCCTATATGTTATTATGAAATGAGGTGATGCATGAATTGATATGAATGAAGTAGTTAAATAAAAATGTCAATCACAGTAGTATATTGACTGATTTGTTGAACTTCCAGCCTTGTAAACATGTAATAATTATCATGACAACATAAAGCACTAAGAAATAAGCCTGGTGTGAACATTAATATGAAAGTCAGTAACAAATCACACAAACTAAAGTGCAGATTGCAGAAATTTAAAAACAAATCTGTGGCTTTACCACACTCAGTATTATTCAGATAATTCAAAGTCACTGTAATAAACATACATGTAAACATGTGGATTGCACTTTTTAAACACTGTCTGTGAACTTTACTAGACAGTCTTTAAATAAATAAATAAACTATACATATACATACATACTGTGTATATATATACATATATATATATATATATATATATATATATATATATATATATATATATATATATATACTGATCTCCAGTCAGTAACATAACATAAAAAGGAGAAAAATAAAGGAGAACCAATATCTGCCTGTTCCTCTGAAAATATTTAGGTAAATCAAAGTTTAACGTAATGTAAACATGTGAATTGTACTTTTTAATTAAATCTTAAAAGAAAATGAAACACTGTCTGAACATTAATATTAATCTTAATTATTTCCAGTCAGTAACAGCAACACACCACACAGACTAAAGTGCACAATTAGTATGGCACTGCCAGCCATAATGATCCTACTGAATGGTTCTCAGTAGCTCACAGGTTTTTTGCTAGGAAAACCAGCATATCCACTTTTTTGCTGGTTTTAAGGACGAGTGAGTGCAAGTCATTGTATTCCCTTCGGTGCTAAATAGGCGCTCTGAGGGGCACTTGTGGCTGGTACACAAAGATAATTGCGGGCTAACTTGCACAGTCGTGGAAAGTTGATCTTGTGCACCTTCCACCAGGCCAAGGGATCGTCCTCTCCTTCAATGACAGGGGTCAACAGGTAACTGTTTAACTCTGCCTCCACGACATCTTCAAGTTGCACAGGCAAAGCAGAAGAGGCCACACTGGTTTTGAAAAGGCTGCCAAGAGACTTCTTTGCCTTTTCCCCGGAGCGCTGAGCACTTTTAGACTTCCAGGAGAGGATGCAGTGCCTTGTGAATAGACTCCAACACTTCAATATCCTACCAGGTTGGGACGAGGGAGCGTGCATATCAGTCACCTGACAATACATGGGATATGGCTTTGGCCTGTTCCAGCACTCTGGCAATCATCTTTTCTTTGGATCCCCATCTTGTTGGGCACTCAGTTTTAAGGGTGTGCTCAGGAAGTTTGAGCTCCCTCTGTGCCTTAGACATTGCTGCCTTCTTCAAACTGTGGGAGAAGTGCCCCACCAGCTTCTTGCACAGTCCTATTGCTCTGTCATCTTTGATTGCATTGCAAAAATAAATAAATAAAAATAGTGTAATTCATACAATTTGAGTTGTGTGATACAAGACTATCACCATTATACACATACACACACACACACACTTGCATTCTCTCTCTCACTCTGAAACTCACACTCTCACAAACACACAGTCACACACTGTCTCTCACACAACTAACTTACCAATGGCAAGATGTAATCTGTGGCCGAAACACTGGAGCCTGGTCCATTCATTAAGCTGTGCTGACTTCAACATATTTGATGCGTTGTCCGTCGTAATGCAGACAAGGTTCTGTTCGTGGAGATCCCAGCTGACAAGCCCCTCTCTCAGGCCGGCTGCAATATTTTCCCCTGTGTGGTCATCTGGGAAGTAGGCAGTTTGAAGGCAGTGAGCTTTGAGGTTGAAGTCTTCAGTAATGAAATGCACCGTAAGACTCTGATAGGGCTTCGCTGTACGGCTTGACCAAATGTCAGTTGTAGCAGCGAAAAACTCCTTTTGTTTTCAGCTCCGCTGCGACTCTCTGTTTGCATTTTTTGTGTAGCTCCGGTATGGTGACCTGGCTAAAATATGTGCGGGAGGGCATGTTGTACCGCGTATCCAGTGTATTTATCAAAGCTGTGAACCCAGGCTTGGTCACCGTACTGAGGGGCATCATATCTTTCACGATGAAATCTGTTACTGCTTGAGTAATTTCCACGTGCCGTTTTGAAGTACGTTCATATGGAGTTACGCTTAAAAACATTTCGGACAGTGATCCCAGCCGGGTGGTATTTGGCTTACTTGACACACTGGTGTTCGGCTTTTTAGCCATGCAACTGTCGTACATGGCTTTGTGGTGTTTAAGTGCTGATACAGGTTAGTAGTGTTGCCCCATGAGATAGCAACGTTAGCAAGGCAGGTTTTGCACAATACCTGACGCTGCGCAGCATCTTCATTTTCAAAGCCAAAATAGTCCCACACAACTGACATACTGTTCCTCTTTGACACTAAAGTTTGAACAGTGTCAGGTTCTGTCGAGGCTGAAGACATTGTACAACAGGTCAAGGTACAGCTTAGCGTGTCACGTGACCAGTGTGTAATCCCAGCCTTTGCGGTTAAAAAATCTCGTTTTATATCGCGATATTATCGCAAATGCAATTAATCGTTCAGCCCTACTAAGGGCTTAGTACAGTTGTGCTCAAAAGTTTGCATACCCTTGGAGAATTGGTAATATATGTACCATTTTTAAAGAAAACATGAGTGAGCAGGCAAAACACATATTCAACTGTAGGTTATAACAGAATGGCACAATCATAAAACATGGCAGCAAAGAAAAAAATGAAATGACCACTGCAAAAGTCTGCATACCCTTAGTTCTTAATACTGTGTATTGCCCCCTTTAGCATCAATGACAGCGTGCAGTCTTTTGTAATAGTTGTCTATGAGGCCCCAAATTCTTGCAGGTGGTATAGCTGCCCTTTCGTCTTGGCAAAATGCCTCCAGGTCATGCAAAATCTTTGGTCGTCTTGCATGAACCGCACGTTTGAGATCTCTCCAGAGTGGCTCGATGATATTAAGGTCAGGAGACTGTGATGGCCACTCCAGAACCTTCACCTTTTTCTGCTGTAACCACTGGAGGGTCAACTTGGCCTTGTGCTCATGGTCATTGTCGTGCTGGAAAGTCCAAGAGTGTCCCATGCGCAGCTTTCATGCAGAAGAATGCAAATTGTCTGCCAGTATTTTCTGATAACATGCTGCATTCATCTTGCCATCAATTTTCACAAGATTCCCCGTGCCTTTAGAGCTCACACACCCCCAAAACATCAGTGAGCCACCACCATGCTTCACAGTGGGGATGGTATTCTTTTCACTATAGGCCTTGTTGACCCCTCTCCAAACATAGCGGTTTTTCTTTGTATCCCGAACAATTCTTCTGGCAGTTGTGGCTGAAATCTTTCTTGGTCTACATGACCTTGGCTTGGTATCAAGAGATCCCCGAATTTTCCACTTCTTAATAAGTGATTGAACAGTACTGACTGGCATCAAGGCTTTGGATATCTTTTTATATCCTTTTCCATCTTTATAAATTTCCATTACCTTGTTACGCAGGTCTTTTGACAGTTCTTATCTACTCCCCATGGCTCAGTATCTAACCTGCTCAGTGCATCCACGTGAGAGCTAACAAACTCATTGACTATTTATACACAGACACTAATTGCAATTTAAAAAGCCACAGGTGTGGGAAATTAACCTTTAATTGCCATTAAACCTGTATGTGTCACCTTGTGTGTCTGTAACAAGGCCAAACATTCAAGGGTGTGTAAACTTTTGATCATTTGGGTGATTTCTGTTATCATTATGATTTAAAAAGGAGCCAAACAACTATGTGATGATAAATGGCTTCATGATCACTATCCTTAAATAAATAACAGTTTTTTTGCATGAGCAGTTATATTTTAAAAATCAATGCCAAATTTTCACAATTTCTGCCAGGGTATGTAAACGTTTGAGCACAACTGTAACTACTAGTTAGTTTGTAACTAAGTCAGTGCCTAATTCGGTTGCACCACCTGTTCTTAAGGCAATACAATGTAATGTGTAGTCACATTATGACGTTTACCTGTGTTGATCCAATAAGCAGCCTTCAAATTTATACACAGAAGTGTTGAAAAGCCGTGAACTTCAATTTGATCTTGTTACAGTTGATGTTTAAACCTTGTTTGCTCACGTAACTGTCAGCTGTAATAAATTATATCCCCATTAAAATACGATATGTAATAAAAGTAGATTTGATAAATAGTGTATTTGCCCTGTGTAAATAACAATATTATAGGAACTGTATCTAAAATAAATGAGGGGTGATCAATATTAATACAACAGGCTGGAAAAACAGACATTTATTCATTTTAATATCCTATATATATTTTTAATGTGTTGAAACTTGACACCAGGTGACACACCTTGAAAACTGCACCGTTAGATCGGTTTCATGCTGAAGAGCCGCTTAAATGTACAAAATTTTCTCTCTCGTAAATGTAAACGAGTGTAAATTCAAAATCATCATATATGTCGAAATGATTGAAGCCTGTCATGCAAAACGTGAGCTCACTGATGTCATAAAATATCAGTCTACTTTTTATTCCATCCGCTACTCCTGGTCGGAGGCTTTCGTAAATATTTAGTTTATACGTAGGGTTACGTTCTACCTAAGTTTAATGGTGCAATGCTCAAATATTTAGTAGTGTGTAAATTGTGACTTAGTGCCCATTTACACCACAACTAGGCTAAGTTTGAACTTACACACAGGTCTGGGTGTGTGTAGTCCAGCTGAACCCCATTGTGAATGCGGTTTCATAGATTTTGGGATTTGGTAACTAAGGGGCAAATACTTTTTCACAATAGTATTAGTATTGGATAATTTTTTTGCTTTAATAAATAACATTATCATTTAAAAACTGTATTTTGTGTTTGCTCAGATTGCCTTTGTTTTATGTTAGATTTTGTTTGTATTTATTTTAAACAATTTAGTATGAGATATACACAAAAACAGACTAAATCAGGATGGGGGCAAATAATTTTCCACAGCACTGTACCATCAATTAACAACCTCAGAGCTCACTGTAGGTCTGTCTTTAAAGGTTTATAAGTTATCGTTGAAAATCAGTTCCCCTATGGAGGAAATAAATGGGATTTTTAGTTCCGGAACCAGATTGTTGCACTCTATAGCAAGTTTTTCCTCATCTGGACTTGTTTGTCCTGCTCTGTATTTTTACATTGCTCCATGTTTCTGCATCACTTTCATGTGTAAATAATGTAAAATGTCCTGCTCACTGATAGCCACACAAATATACGTATCTACTGCAGTCTGAACAGTATAGCAAAATCTCTACTAGTTGACACATTTCTGCTGTCACACTTTTTAAAGAAACCAAACCAAAATGAGGATTAGAATTTTGGATGTGTGCCGAGCACTGATTATGACAATGAACGCAACGAATAAAACAAAACGAGGCGTGTTTTAAAGGTTGAATTTCCTTTCAAATTGACACAGCATCTAAAAAAAGACATTATTACTGCACAAGACACTGATAACACAGAAAGACATGACGCAACAGACAAATATGCCCATCTAGTGCATGCTTACATAGAAAAAGGAGGACATGTTCAGGGTGAATGGCCCCCAGAGGTGGAGGTCTTCGGCGGTTGTGTCTTGACTATGCCTCGATGCATAAGCGTTAGTTACGTACATACAACTTTATTTAATGAAAAACACTGTGGAACCGCCGATATTATGAAGCTTGAGTTCGTGGTAGTACTATGACATCGGAATAGGCAAATGTGCAACACTAATTTAACATAGAACCGTCTATTGAAGTGTTTCTTTTCTTGTTTTACTTTTTTAGCTACTTAATATTTGAGAATATGAACTGGTTAATTCTTTTGACTTAATCATTTTACACACATTTGTTCACAGCCAGATATGTTCCTTGCAATAAACTGTCGTTTGGTTGCTGATTGGTTTATATTGATCTGTTGCACCCTCTTGTGGATGTGGGAAACAACATCGATTTAAAAATCAGATTTTTTACCCCAACCTGAATGTCTTTAATATTCTAATATAGCCTAATTAGAATTTTGGTAACATTTCAGTGAAAAATGTTTATTTAGTTTTCGTAGCACTGTTGACAGTCCTACTTCACAGCATATCTCATTCTTCCTTCTTTTCCATGTTCTCTCTGTTCATTCAGGTTGAGATCAGGCCGATGATGTATGTGGCTCTGACGTATGACCACCGTTTGATTGATGGCAGAGAGGCGGTCACTTTCCTCCGAAAGATCAAATCCGTGGTGGAAGACCCTCGAGTGCTGCTGCTAGATATGTGAAGAGAGACGTGGAACTCACTCGAATGCCCAAAACGTGTTCTCATCTCGCGTGAAATGGTGATAATCACAAAATGTCCCGTCTGCATTTGATTTCTGTTCATAAACTAGGGAAAGACATGCCACTGTTAGAATAATGGATGGACGGAGGTGAATGGGTTGGGATTTGCTTCGATTAGCCTCGTGTTATGTTTTATCATATATTGTCTGCTGGGGATTCAGAATATAACAGAGTTTGTTGCCCTCGCGGGAAAGCTTTACGTTTTATGCTTCTCGCTGTCCTTATTGCTTAATTATATGTACAATTCAGCGCACAGAAAAAACAATCCATGCAATTGTTTGCTCTCTAAATGGCAAATGAATCATAGTAATATAAAGTATATCATATTTAATCTTTTCAGTGTAAAAAAAGATCAGCAAAACAGAAACACTATGTTCCAGTGAGTCAGTTACAGGTGTTTGTTTTTGTACACTTTTTAGCCACAACAAGACCACAACATGTCACGCACAACTCCAGAGGAACAGATTCTGTCTACCCTGTGTAAAAAATTAAATAAATAACTACATACGGAGAACAAACATTTTAAAGAATAAATGAATGAAATGCTCATGGTCTGTGACTTATTATTTACTTTACTGTTGTTTGCTTTGATGGCAATAGACCTTTTGCACACTCTGGGTTTTGGAATGCGGAAGTAAACAACTGCAGGGTAAACTTCAACATTGGTGAATGGGAGATCACAGCAGATATTATTTTCACTTACCCATTTGCTCCAAGACCAATAAAGAGCAATATTACATTTGACTTTCCAGAAGAGGAAAAAAAATAGAGAGCGGTGGATTGACAAAATATACTTTCACTCTCTCAGCAGCTATAATCGAAACCCCTTCACAGTTGTGGTGATTCATTTTTAAAACTAATTCCAGGGTAATATATCAATAAGCATAAAGTTATAAATTTGCACTCAATATTTAAAAAATGTAGTCTAAAACAATCGCTAGATTTACACTGATAAATAAGGCAGAAACGAGTCATCACAGTCTGTGAAAAAGGTCTATACACAAAACTGACCTGATTATTGGCTGTGTTCACAGTGTTTGGGACTGACAACAGTATTAACTTTCAGGTAAGACTCACGTAGTCCTGTTCATACAATATCAGAAACAGTGAATACTGTCTGTACAGACAAACTGAAGTCAGTCTATTAACACTTACAATGGAAGTGAATGGGGCCAATCCATTCACATTAAAATACTCACTGTTTCAAAAGTAGACACAAGACGTAAACAATATGTGTGTTAACATGATTTTAGTGTGATAAAATAGGAAACTTTTCTGTATAAAATTAAATCCAGTTTTACAGCTTCTTTGCCATGGCAGCATAATGCCATAAACCCTAAAATTGTAAAACGACCGTATTTAAATGATGATTTAAACAGCTTTACAGCTCATATAATACACAAGTTTTAACAGAATAATTATTGTCAGTGCTATTATAAAATTATAAGCTTCACATTTCTGCCTTTTAAACCCTCCAGAAATTGGCCCCGTTCACTTCCATTGTAAGTGCCTCACTGTAACCTCAATTTCAGGAAAATCCAGCTTAAAATGGTAGCTGTGTTTTAGAATATAACAGCTCTTCCAAGCTGGTCCTTAGCTGGTCGACCAGCTACCATGTTCCAAAAACCAACTTGACCACCTTGAGCTGGTCTAAGCCAGTCTCCCAGCCAATAACCAGCTTGAACCAGCTAAAGTCCAGCTTGGACCATCTAATGACCAGCTTGGAGCATCTATTGACCAGCTAAAGACCAGCTTAGACCATCTAATGACCAGTTTGGACCAGCTAATGACCATCTTGCACTATCTAATGACCAGCATCTCCAGTTAATGACTAACCATGTAATTAGCAGCTAATGACCAGTTTGGACCATCGAATGACTAGCTTGGACCATCTAATGACCAGCAAATGACCAACTTGGGCCAGCCATTGGCTAGCTTGGACCAGCTAATGACCAGTTTGGACCATCTAATGACCAGCTAAAGACCAGCTAATGACAAGATATTGACCAGCTTGGACCAGCCAATGACTAGGTAATGACCAGCTTGGACCATTTAATGACCAACTTGGACCTGCTAATTATAAGTTTGGAACAGCTAATGACCAGCTAAAGATCAGCGTGGACCATCTAATGACTAGCTTGGACCATCTAATGACCAGCGTGGATCATCTAATGACTAGCTTGGACCAGCTAATGACCAGCTTGGACCATCTAATGACCAGCTAAATACCAGCTTGGACCAGCTAATGACCAGCTAATGACCACTTTGTACCATCTTGGACTATCTAATGACCAGCTTCTCCAGCTAATGACTAACTTGGACCAGCTTTGATTAGCTAATGACCAGCTTGGACCATCTAAAGACCAGCTTGGACTAGCTAATGACCACTTTACACGATCTTGGACTATCTAATAACCACTTTGCACCATCTTGGACTATCTAATAACCAGCTTCTCCAGCTAATGACTAGCTTGGACCAGCTTCGATTTAGCTAATGACCAGCTTGGACCAGCTAAAGACCAGCTTGGACCATATAATGACCAGCTTGGAGCATCTATTGACCATCTAATGACCAGCTTGGACTATCTAATGACCAGAACCAGCTAATGACCAGCTTGTACCAGCTAAAGACCAGCTAATGACTATCTTGGACCAGCTAATGACCAGTTTGGACCATCTAATGACCAGCTTGGACCAGCTAATGAACAGCTAAAGACAAGCATGGACCAGCTAATGACAAGCATGGACCAGCTAATGACAAGCATGGACCAGCTAATGACAAGCATGGACCAGCTAATGACTAGCTTGGACCAGCTAATGACCAGCTTAGACCAGCTAACAAACAGCTAAAGACTAGCATGGACAATCTAAAGACTAGCTTGCACCATCTTATGACTAGCTTGAACCAGCTAATGGCCAGCATGGACCAGCCAATGACCAGCTAAAGACTAGCTTGGGCCATGTAATGGCCAGCTTGAACCAGCTAATGGCCAGCTTGGACCAGCTAATGACTATCTTGGACCAGCTAATGACCAGCTTGGACCAGCTAATGACCAGCTTGGACCATCTAATGACCAGTTTATGACCAGCTAATGGCCAGCTTGGACCAGCTAATGACCAGCATGGACCATCTAATGAACAGCTAATGACCAGCTTGGACCACCTAAAGACCAGCATGGACCATCTAATGACTAGCTTGGATCAGCTAATGACCAGCTTGGACCAGCTAATGACCAGTTTGGACCAGCTAACGAACAGCTAAAGACCAGCATGAACCAGCTAAAGACCAGCATGAACCAGCTAAAGACAAGCTTGGACCAGCTAATGTCAAGCTTGGACCAGCTAAAGACCAGCATGGACCATCTAATGACTAGCTTGGACCAGCTAATGACCAGCTTGGACCAGCTAACGAACAGCTAAAGACCAGCTTGGACCATCTAATGACTAGCTTGGACCATCTAATGACTAGCTTGGACCATCTAATGACTAGCTTGGACCATCTAATGACTAGCTTGAACCAGCTAATGACAAGCTTGGACCAGCTAATGGCCAGTATGGACCGTCTAATGAACAGCTAATGGCCAGCTTGGGCCAGCTAAAGACCAGCATGGACTATCTAATGACTAGCTTGGACCAGCTAATGACAAGCTTGGACTTGCTAATGACCAGCTTGGACTTGCTAATGACCAGCTTGGACCAGCTAATGACCAGCTAAAGACCAGCATGGACCATCTAATGACTAGCTTGGACCAGCTAATGACCAGCTTGGACCAGCTAACGAACAGCTAAAGACCAGCATGGACAATCTAATGACTAGCTTGGACCAGCTAATGACCAGTTTGGACGAGCTAAAGACCAGCTTGGACCAGTTAATGACAAGCTTGGACCATTTAATGACAAGCTTGGACCAGCTAATGACAAGCTTGGACCAGCTAAAGACCCGCATGGACCATCTAATAACTAGCTTGGTCCATCTAATGACCAGCTAAAAGACCAGCTTGGACCAGCTAATGACCAGCTTATGACCAGCTTGCACCATCTAATGACCAGCTAAAGACCAGCTTGGACCATCTAATAACTAGCTTGGACTAGCTAAAGACCAGCTTGGACCATCTAATGACCAGATTGGACCAGCTAAAGACCAGCTTGGATCATCTAATGACTAGCTTGGACCATCTAATGACCAATTTGGACCTGCTAATTATAAGTTTGGAACAGCTAATGACCAGCTAAATACCAGCTTGGACCATCTAATGACTAGCTTGGACTAGCTAAAGACCAGCTTATGACTAGCTAATGACAAGCTTATGGCCAGCTAAAGATCAGCTTGGACCATCTAATGACCAGCTAATGACTTTTTTGGACCGGGTAATGACCAGCTTGGACCATATAATGACTAGCTTATGACCAGCTAATGACCATATAATGACCAACTTGGCCCAGTTAGAAACCAGCTGCCATGTTCCAAAACACAGCTACCAGCATAAGATGGATTTTCAGCAGGTAAGGAGGGATGAGTCAAATCATTTTTTGTGTTAATCAACATTATATGCCACAAATGTTGTCGATTGAGCTTAACTTGTATGTTCTATTTAATTGTGACAAATGTTGATAAAAGAAAACTAATATGATTTTCATCTTTAAAAATAGCAGGTTAAATATTTTATCCAATATATATGTTAACACTTCAGACATCAGGTGGAGGTTTCTCCTTCAAGATCTGCATGTGTGTGGTGATGATTGACACACACACACAAGATTTCTAGAGAGTATGAAAGTAAGTTACTGTGCTTCTTCAGCTCAGGATGTGGTTGTAAAGCTAACAGTGTGGTCTCATGCTAAAGATGGTATGTGGTCAGTTGGTTTGTTATTCTCACGCCTTAACAAGATTACAAACCAAATATATACCACCTCTTCTTTACAATTCCACAAACGGGTGAGTTTATTCATTGATAAGAGGCTATATATTAAAAATACATCAAATATTCAGAAATGCTCATCTTTAAAATGCTAATATATTTTACTCTGGCTGTTGGAACAGCAAAAAACAGCACCCGACCTGGTTTGTCTTTTTGGTTTTATTCGATGCATTCACACATCAAGACATGGCAGCTAAGTATGAATCCTAAAGTGGAGATGTTTTGCATGATTGGAACAAATGATGGTTGCTGATAAAGCCTTCCTTCTGCTCAGGCAGTTTCATGTAGTTCTGATTCTGAGGGAGGTGAGGACTGGTTATAAAAGTTTCAATTCTTTTTCCAGAAATTAGAATTCAAACTGACTTCACCCTAAGTTGTGCATCACTCCTTATACCAGCAGAGGATGCTAACAGCACAATGATGAGATCTTATGGGTCTTAGGGACCTTCAATTTTTTTTTTTTTTTTGATCTCATCAGATCTACAGAAAAGATTCACCCTCATTTTTGCTTAAACTTGCCAATTTAAGCCTCTGCACTAGAACAATACATTTGCGTGTGTGTGTGTGTGTGAGTGTGCGTGCATGTTTTGAATAGCCTACTCTTTTAATTCTAATTAAGAATTCATCAATTAGCACTTTATTATCTCACATTCTCATTCGTTATAATGATATTGCACATTCACCCAAAAAGCTACCACAATTGTTACCTTCATATTTATCAGATTTTTTTAAATTATTTGATTATTTTTATTTAAAGATGAATAAAACACAAGATACATATAAATGTAAATTAAATATTTAACAAAAAATTCCAAAAGGTTTGAAGGGCGTAATGTAAATATGCGGTATCAGCACATTACAAAATCATTTAAAAATAAAGCAGGCTCAGTCTTATGAACTTTACAATAGAAATACTGATGATTTGTCTATTAAATTTGCTTCAGTGAATATTACATTTTGCATGTAACAGTAAAATAATAAATAAATAAAACAAAATACTGACTCTTAATCTCTCTTTTTTACTAAATATATAAACTCAGCAAAAAAAGAAACATCCCTTTTTCAGGACACTGTATTTTAAAGATAATTTTGTAAAAATCCAAATAACTTTACAGATCTTTATTGTAAAGGGTTTAAACAATGTTTTCCATGCTTGTTCAATGAACCATAAACAATTAATGAACATGCACCTGTGGAACGGTCGTTAAGACACTAACAGCTTACAGCCGGTAGGCAATTAAGGTCACAGTTATAAAAACGTAGGACACTAAAGAGACCTTTCTACTGACTCTGAAAAACACCAAAAGAAAGATGCCCAGGGTCCCTGCTCATCTGCGTGAATGTGCCTTAGGCATGCTGCATGGAGGCATGAGGACTGCAGATTGCAATGTCCGTACTGTGAGACGCCTAAGACAGCGCTACAGGGAGACAGGAAGGACAGCTGATCGTCCTCGCAGCGGCAAACCACGTGTAACAACACCTGCACAGGATTGGTACATCCGAATATCACACCTGCGGGACAGGTACAGGATGGCAACAATAACTGCCCGAGTTACACCAGGAATGCACAATCCCTCCATCAGTGCTCAGACTGTCTGTAATAGGCTGAGAGAGGCTGGACTGAGGGCTTGTAGGCCTGTTATAGGTCCTTACCAGACATCACCGGCAACAAGGTCGCCTATGGGCACAAACCCACCTTTGCAGGACCAGACAGGACTGGCAAAAAGTGGTCTTCACTGACGAGTCGTGGTTTTGTCTCACCAGGGGTGATGATCGGACTCGTGTTTATCGTCGAAGGAATGAGTGTTACACCGAGGCCTGTATTCTGGAGTGGGATCGATTTGGAGGTGGAGGTCCGTCATGGTCTGGGGCGGTGTGTCACAGCATCATCGGACTGAGCTTGTTGTCATTGCTGGCAGTCTCAACGCTGTGTGTTACAGGGAAGACATCCTTCTCCCTCATGTGGTACCCTTCCTGCAAACTCATCCTGACATGACCCTCTAGCATGACAATGCCACCAGCCATACTGCTCGTTCTGTGCGTGATTTCCTGCAAGACAGGAATGTCAGTGTTCTGCCATGACCAGCGAAGAGCCCGGATCTCAATCCCATTGAGCACGTCTGGGACCTGTTGGATCGGAGGGTGAGGGCTAGGGCCATTCCCCCCAGAAATGTCCGGGAACTTGCAAGTGCCTTGGTGGAAGAGTGGGGTAACGTGTCACAGCAAGAACTGGCAAATCTGGTGCAGTCCATGAGGAGGAGGTGCACTGCAGTACTTAATGCAGCTGGTGGCCACACCAGATATTGACTGTTACTTTTGATTTTGACCCCCCCTTTGTTCAGGGACACATTATTCCATTTCTGTTAGTCACATGTCTGTGAAACTTGTTCAGTTTATGTCTTAGTTGTTGAATCTTTTTATGTTCATACAAATATTTACACATGTTAAGTCTGCTGAAAATAAAAGCAGTTGAAAGTGAGAGGACGTTTCTTTTTTTGCTGAGTTTATATCTATATATCTATATACACCGATCAGTCACAACATTAAAACCACCTGCCTAATATTGTGTAGGTCCCCTTGTGCCACTAAGACAGCGCCAACCCGCATCTGAGAATAGCATTCTGAGATGATATTCTTCTCACCACAATTGTACAGAGCAGTTATCTGAGTTATCATAGACTTTGTCTGTTTGAACCAGTCTGGCCATTCTCTGTTGATCTCTCTGATCAACAAGGCATTTCCATCCACAGAACTGCCGCTCACTGGATGTATTTTGTTTTTGGCACCATTCTGAGTAAATTCTAGAAACTGTTGTGTGTGAAAATCCCAGGAGATCAGCAGTTACAGAAATACTCAAACCAACCCATCTGGCACCAACAATCATGCCACGCTCAAAATCACTGAGATCACATTTTCCCCCATTCTGAAGGTTGATGTGAACATTAACTGAAGCTCCTGACCTGTATCTGCACGATTTTATGCACTGCACTGCTGCCACATGATTGGCTGATTAGATAATCACATGGATGATTGTTGGTGCCAGACGGGCTGGTTTAAATGTTTCTGTAACTGCACGTGCGCAACTTCTTATCCAATTTTCGCGAGAACACTAATTCTTGCGATTTTTGTGCTAGCGCAAATGGGCGTGGGTGGGAGTGTTTGCGCTACTGTGGGTGTAGGCATGCAAACTGCTGGTGCTGGACAGGGTATGGAATATATAATAGGACAGAGACAGGACCAGAGAAGAACCTCCTTTGAACCAATTAGCCAAACCCATTTGCGCCTAGACTTAGGACGTGCTTGCATAAAATATCAAAACTTCATGGCCATGCCCACTGACTTTGCACTTATGACTTAAGTCATAAGTAATATGGCTTATGTTAGTTAAACTAAATTGATTTCATAAAACTTTTCAAATATGCTTTTTGTTATCGTATACTTAAAGGCTACTTTCTATTTGTTGTTTTTTTTTTTTTTATTATACACATGAAATAAATAAAACACAATTTATGCCAGGATTATATATGACTTGGGTCTACCTCTTAAACAACTGTGGATATCATCAGACGCTCAGCGATCAGTAATTGGTGGAATCTCCCCGTTGTGGGCGGTCTTTTGAAGCACCGCCTCTAAACTAACCAATGGGATGGTGGTCTGATGTGACGGAAACACCATCATCTGTTTCTGATTGGTCAGCGTCCATGTACTGGAGTGTTGTGATAAGCAGCATGTTAACATGAATGACCGCTGTTAGAAAAGTCGCTGAGCAGATTGATTTCGCATTTATTACAGTTATTCAATACGTATACTTATTAAAACACAAATTAAGGTAAGAACAATACTACTAAAACTCGTCTCTACCGTTTGTAATGAGGGTGCAGTTTAGTTTGGCAGCAGCCATAACACGTATGGAGCTTCTAGTACATGAATGATGCTTGTGATGTTGATTTCAGGAGAAGAATGAGTCGATTTCTGAATGTTTTGAGGAGTTGGCTGCTCATGGTGTCTGTGATCGCGATGGGGAATACAGTACAGAGCTTCAGAGATCACAGCTTCTTATCGGAGAAACTCTACACGGGCACACCTCAATACGGTCTCAACATTTCAGCATTATTATGAAGAAGTTAAATCCGAATCAAATCATGCATAATACTGATCCTTGAGTGCCTGGACAAAACGGCATACACGGATGCATACATTATAACCTTCAGAGACCAGCCTTAAAGAATCGGAACGTTTGTTTACAGTAATGAAACTAGACCTATTTTTATTGATTTTATTATAATTATTGAAAAACTACATATCTGTATCACTGTAACCGTTGGGGTGGGTGGAAATCTGCATACTGAATGCCACAGCTTGCTAAAGTCTGACAACAGACACCGCTAAGCAAAGAAAGTCAGAGATAATTAAACCCCAAAACAAAAGATGCTTTATATAATCACTGGCTTCCTAAAAACACATTCAAGGAGGAATAAAGAGAAAACATCAGTGCTATGCTTGAGTCTCTGGGTTATATGTAATTTTATGTACCAATGAAATATTTAGGATAAATCAGTAAGATATGTTCATAGCAGTGGCGTAGCCAAGGGTGGGCTGGGGTACTGTATTACAATTTTAATTGGCTTGGTAAATAATAAAGACTATTTATAAAGTTACACACTGCTGTGGACCTAAAAGTTACATTTTAAATAATTGAAATCACTTTAAATTATTGGACTAGAGTCATTTCCTCATGTCCCCATTGCTGCACGTCAAACATCTTTTGACAAAAATAAGGGCTATGTATGTATATATATATATATATATATATATATATACAATTAAGAGTTTAGTATTACTTTCTTTCACTAACATGTATTCATTTGTGGTAAATGTTTCATTTTAACACTGATAGTGGAGGTATTTTCTGTGTCCCTTGACTTATTGTCCACCCTGTGACCTTTGAATTGAATATCTATGTTATGAAATGACATCACACACACTGGAGGTCACATCAGCCATTCAGCTAAATTATTTTTAGTTTACTTGTTATATTTATATTTTCCTTTATTTTGTGATGTTGGTCATATGTGGTCAAGTATAACATATGTGAAGAAATAGGGAAAATTAATGTCATTTTAATGATGAAACATGAAGATACTTATAAATGTTCCAAGCCGCAATGTCACCAAACTGTAGGAATGACCCATTTTTTCTTGCTTGTCACTCAATACGCTATGTGTCCACATCGTTAGACACACACAAAAAATGTGTACTGTCCTGTCAAATATTGACAAATCAAGTATTCATTAACTTTAATTAATAATGATTTTCAACCTACTTGTCAGCACTTGTCAGACAGAAAATCTCACGGTTGTTGACAAAATAGCCATATATTGTCTATCACGTATGTATTAAGATGTATGGCAAGGGAGGACATTTAAGAAGAAAGTATTGCCTGGTTTATAAACATTTTTGTAAATATCTGACGGTGTTGTAAAAAAGTATATATAGTATAGAAATATATAACACAGTAAATGGTACCAATGAGTTAAAAAGTAAAAGAACATTTGAAAGTTTATAGACATTATGTCAAAACTAGTAAATTATTGCCGCTGAACGTCCTGATGTCTAATTCTGCAGTAAATGGTCTTCAGGCGAGAACGTTTGGCATCTGGACTCTTCTGTCCTCCATCATCCGCTGCGCCTGTGCAATAGACATTCAGAACAGAACGTAAGATTTCACCTCTTACAGAATAATAAAGATGTCTATAGCAACATCATGCATCTGTCTGACTGACATTTTTTTTGTCTGATTTCAGGCTTTATCACATCACCTTGTGGACGTTTGTTCTGGCGCTCGGTCACTTCCTGTCAGAAGCGTTCATCTATAAAACGGCTCCTCTGACCATTGGAGTCATGGCCCCTCTGATTGTAGCAAGTAAGCGAAGAGCATTTTTAAAGGGCCTGATTACACAAAAATTAATATTTCTCATCCTCGTGTTGTTTTAACCCTTTATTATT
The DNA here is from genome assembly GCF_019703515.2 of Myxocyprinus asiaticus. Classification (NCBI taxonomy): domain Eukaryota; kingdom Metazoa; phylum Chordata; class Actinopteri; order Cypriniformes; family Catostomidae; genus Myxocyprinus; species Myxocyprinus asiaticus. The sequence goes on from NC_059360.1 coordinate 2,612,501, forward strand.
TTTCTTTGATTTTATTGAAATGTCAGGCAGAATCTCTGAGCTGCTTATTTCCATACAATGAATGTCCAATTGCGCATGTGTGTTTTCTCTCGCAGAGCTTTGGTATGATGGTTTTAACCACTTTAACGCATTTTTTGTCTGCCGCCTGCAATTTTTCTCTCACAAATTTAAAAGCTCACCTTACACACATACAATGGACTAATAGCATAAAATTGGTCTAATTTTACAGATTCCAATCATTCATAAATAATATTGTATATGTTTGCAATCTTATGATGAACATAATTTTTATTAACATAAACATTAACATAAATTTTTAATTTTTGTTTTTTAAATATTGTTTTGAAATTCATAAGCATGTGATTCTGGTTCTTTTTGCTCTATCTCCCTGCAAAAAGTCTTATGTTATTCCACTAAATGGCAGCAAGTACTAGGAAAAAGAAATGTTCATCTATCACCTTCCATCACAATACACAGATCTGAATTGTAGGTGGCGCTCTTACGCAGTTGAGCACTCGCACCATAGACATTCAGTCAATTTTGGATTGCATGCATGCATGTTTCCCAGTGTTTCATCAAATATCTCAGCTTCTGAATGGACTAGAAGCTCAATCTAGGGGTCATTGTAAACCTGAGATCCTTAGCTCAGTGGAAAATATATAACATTTTATTATCAATAGTTGATAACATATTTTGCCAATGATTTGTTATATCATAACATTGATCATCTCCTAACAAGACCACATGTAAAGGTCTGGGAAGATTAGATATAAAGTGAACAATCAGTTCTCGTAGTCAACGTGTTGAATGAAGGAGAAATGGGCAGGAGTAAAGACCTGAACGACTTTGACAAGGGCCAAATTGTTATGGCCAGTTGACTGGGTCAGAGCATCTCTGAAATGGCAAGACTTGTGGGGTGCTCCCGGTCAGCGGTGGTGAGTACCTACTGACAGTGGTCCAAGGAGGGACAAACCACAAACCAGCGACAGCCCTGCTGCGTATGGGGCTGTGTATCCACAGACTGGTCAGAGTGCCCATGATGACCTCTGTTCACCGTCGAAAGCACCTACAATGGGCACACGAGCGTCGTACTGGACCTTGGAGCAGTGGAAGAAGATTGCCTGGCCTGATGAGTCCCATTTTCTTTTACATCACGTGGACAGCCGTGTACATGTGTGGCGTTTACCTGGGGAAGTGATGGCACCAGGATGCACTGTGGGAAGACAACAAGCCGGTTGAGGGAGTGTGATGCTTTGGGCAATGTTCTGCTGGGAAACCCTGGGTCCGGCCATTCATGTTGATGTCAGTTTGACACGTGCCACCTACCTAAACATTGTAGAATACCAGGTACACCCCTTCATGGCACTGGTGTTCCCGGATGGCAGTGGCCTCTTTCAGCAGGATAATGCGCCCCGCCACACTGCACACATTGTCCGGGAATGGTTTGAGGAACATGATAAAGAGTTCAAGGTGTTGCCCTGGCCTCCAAACTCCCCAGATCTCAATCCGATTGAACATCTGTGGGATGTGCTGGACCAACAAGTCAGATCCACGGCGGCTCCACCTCACAACTTACAGGACTTGAATGGATCTGCTGCTAATGTCTTGGTGCCAGATACCACAGGACACCTTCAGAGGTATTGTAGAGTCCATGCCTAGGTCGGTCGGCTCTGTTATGGCGGCACACGGAGGACCAACAGCATATTAGGCAGGTGGTCATAATAGTTTGGCTAATCAGTGTATGTGTGACTTATGTATCCGGGGACTTTTACAACTTAAGCGTAAATTTATTGTATGCGCTTGGCCCCGCCCACGGTCCACGGAGTTCAAGGGTACAGGTAGTTTGAAACCCTCTTAAATTAGAACTGTTTTTGTGAAAATGTTACCCTCCAAATAAATCTTCACTATCATAATATTTGTGTTATAACTCTTGGATAACCTTATAACATTAAGGTGAGGTTTAACTATATTATGAAGGCACATACTTACTGAAATGTTTAAATGAGTTCTGAGGACAGAATTAATTTTCATGAAAGTCAGGTCGGGGCATGTTGTCACGTGTTTAAAATATAACAATATTTGTTGGCCAAAACAATAATTTGATATTTTTTTACATTTGCCGTTAACATTTTTTATGTTTCATGAATCGTTTTGTGCTTAAAATGTTTAATGCTGGTGTAGATTTAAAGAGAGGTGTATATTTTATTTTGGTGGTTGTTATGGTAAGGACACATTCCCCCTTCACCCCACAATGTTCATAAAACCTTCATCACTGGTTTAATGGCAGGTTCCATTGTGACAACCCGCTATTGAGGGCAAGTTGTTGAAAAAGGTCAACATGTGTTTAATGAACTGTCTGCATTAATTGTTAATCTTTTTTTGCGGCCAAGACTTGTAGCCTACCCTGACAAATATTAATTGGAGTAAAATGTATGACAACTAGCCCCGGTCTTCCCTGCTTACCAGTGTATGTATTTTACACATCTGCAGTGTTTATAATCGACAGCACGGTGTCACAGTGTTTAAAGAGTAATGTTATCTCTCTACAGGCCTGTAACAGTCTCTTTGTGTCTATAGGTTTCTCTGTTGTGGGCATGTTAATTGGGTTCCAGTGTATCTCTGAGATGCAGGAAGTGAGTGGAGCTCGTCAGAAGAAGAGGAACTGACCGTCCAGTGACATTCACAGCATTGCTGGTGATGCTTCAGCGCTGAAGCTTTTGGGCACTGATAAGGGTACAGGCTATAATCGGTGTGTCCTGACAGCAGAACATGATTCTGATTGGTCCGTTGTTTGTTATGAGTCTCTGCTGCCATCAACTGCTTGCCAGTCCAAATATATGAGGCCCAAACTACAGACAGTTTTCAACGTAATGATATTTAAATACATTTTTACAACAAACAGTGAAATCGAATACGAATCATATTTTTATGTGAATATTTGGAGTTAATGGCACGCTCTGGGCATTCGCTCTGAGTTCCCATGTATGCTGGACACATGTCTGCTCCAATTCATCACTTTTTTATTTTTTTGTTATAAAATGTTTGGTTTATTAAATAAAAATGAACATTTTAGTATGGATTACTTGTCTACAAAATGTATTTGAAGCAGTTAATTCAAATGGTTGTGAAGAACATGAGAAACATAAATTCAGTTAAGTTTTCCAAACTTTTAGCTGGTATATATAAATAATATATAGCTTTTTTAATATAGAAAATCATAGATCTTAAGTGACTCATACTGTATAATATTATAATAAAATAAATATAGCATTAGCTATACCTTGAATGTATGGGTGTTTCTTCAACTTTGCAATTTCATGTCCCTGGTTTGATTTTTATAAAAACAAATAGATGTAATCTTTTTTTCTTTTAGTTTGTTTATGAAGGTCACATTTAAACTGACTTAAAATTTTACCAGGCCTACATCATTTATTTTTGCTACTTTTCGGATGTCTTTTATGTACAGATTTGACTGTTTTATCATTGTCTCAGACCCAGACTATCAATTATAAACAATGAAAATGTAATATATATTTTGCTGCTTGTTGAACATTTTGTCACAGCTAGAAGGTTCCTGTAGCTCAACAGGTAGAACATGTTGCTCGTAACACCAAGCTCATGGGTTCAATTCCCAGTAAACACACAAACATATCAGATGTATACACTGCACTCACTGTAAGTCACTTTGGATAAAACCACCTGCAAAACACATAAATATAACTTGATTTCATTCTATCCATTTAAATTTGTCTAATGGAAGTTTACTTAATCCATTTGATTTGGGACTACATGAATACTTTTTGTGGTGTTAATGTAGCATTGATGAAACTGGGGATTTCCATTTCCCACCATGCTTTGCATGGGACATGATACAGTAAATGCTACCATTAATTGTTATTTTATGTGCTTTTCTGCAAGATAAATATATAAAAGGGGATACTTGTTAGTGTTTAATATTTTGTTATGTTAGAGTTTCTGTTATGTTGGAGTTTTGGAGGTTACCATTACGGTGGAGCTTGAGCTAATGATGAGGACAGGTAGATGTCACACATGAAATTATGAGAAAGTGGCATAAATTTGAGGCAGATTGCTGCCATCTGGTGAACAAAATATAACTAACATGACTTGAAAACCATGTCATGCCAGTAATAGCCAGTAGATAGCTGTAGCCACTGTGTAATCTGATATCTTGTTGTAACCTTATTTTATATTTTATCAGAAGATATATATGATATATTATAAAACTATTATTTGTCCAAATTTGGCATTTTAAAGATGATTTGAGGTGTCAGTTTTTGCAGTTAATGTTATTATGGTTACAATCAAACCTGACCATGGTGTTACAAAGAGAAGACACAAAATAAGCATTTTTCTACCAATAATTTATTTCAAACATAAAAATGTAATAATTCAAAGTAAATACATAATAATATCAAGAAAATGAACATAAAGAAACAGAAATGAAATGTACAACTCTGATTCTTTTGTTTTATACTCTAATTGAATTTTCAGAGTAAATATTTTGCAATTTCAAACTTTCTATAGTAAAAAAAGAAAATATGTGTGTGTGTATATGTGAGAGTGTCTTAGATTGCTGTCATCAGCTGAACAACAGATGACTTGTAATGCCTACAATGACCAAAAGATGGCAGTAGAGCTCCACTTATTGATGTACTGGTAATGCGTGTGTGTGTTTTGCATTGTGACTAATATATATATATATATATATATATATATATATATTACACAAATGTAAAAAAAAACCTCTGTGGTATAATCTCACCAGTTAATTTGTGTGTTTGTGTGTGAGTTGGTGTATGTGTTTTGCACTGAGGATGTTTTAGAGTCTCACCGTGTAATTTCTGTCTGTTTTTTTTTTTTTTTTTTTTGCATTATGGCTGATTTATTGATTGTATTAAAAAATCTGTTTTTTGGTCAATTTTGACCAGGAACACCAAAGGTGTCCCTTTTTAAAAAAAAACATAACTTAGACTTATCTAATTAAGCCTAATTGTTTTATGGTCAGATGGCAAATGGAGGAAAAGTCACCAAGTCTTGTAATGCTCAGATAAAAAAAAAAAAAACAATTGAGGAAAATGTATTTCAAGCAAAAATGGCCGAATACTGTAGGAGGGTTAAACTAGGTTCTTTCCACACAAAGTGTTTGTTTTGAGATTACATAGTTATTTTAAGATAAGAAAACTCATTTCAAACATGTGGAACCACTGTCCACAATTTGAATCAAGTTCAGCCAAAGAGCTATTTTTTTGAGTGTATGATCATCTAAACAAACAAAACATTTCAATATTTCTGTGAAAATTATTTCTAACAATTTCTTTCAAAAAAAATAAAAATAAAAATTCAAAAATGTATGACTGTCCCACAGTTGCATCATTTCTTGAATATTTGTATTGGGGGTCATTTCCAATTAAGCTGAAATTTTGCCAAATTATACAAAAAGGTTGAAAATATAATTTAACTGTGTGTATTTAGGATTGCACTCTCAGTTCAAGCTTTTGCCCCTTGGGAGACGTCTACGTGGTGTAAGGTGCCTTACAAATCGAGATAAATTTACATTTGTGCCTGTGGCTATTCGACTATGTAATGGGTGATATCAAAGTTTCTTATCATTATTATTGTATTTTTATGTATTTATTTATTTATTTTTAATATTTATTCACAATGTGTGATCTTGTATGCTGTATTCTTGTTTAGTTATTGTGTTGTTGTGTGAAGCACAGCTGTAGCCTTATATTAATTGCCCCGCGGGGATTAATAAAGTTCTAATAATAATAAAATGTTAGACAGTAATTTTATTTGAGAAAAACTTTAAAATGTAATTTCCATCAGCATCATTTCCAGCACAGAATACTATTAACCTTGTGTGACCCCTTGTCCACATGTGTGGACATTGTATTTTGGCTTCGCTATACGCAACACAACATTTTATTTCATTTAAACTGACTGATCTCAGTTCAGGAGACTCTGTGCTGTCAGTAAAGGGGTAAACTTTCAATGCACGGAGTCATATGACAAAACAACATGGTGTTGATCACAGCAGAGTTTGTGTTTGGTGGAAATGGCAACAAATCTGGTAAGAAACCTCATTAAGTTTTTACATTGAAACCTGTTTGAGTCAAAAGATTAGAGTCTCTAGTTTCATTCGATATGCTATTTTTGAAATTTGAGCGATTTATCGCGAAATGGTACACAATGAACACTTTTGTGGACTGTATGCTCATTTTCATTTAAAATATCCTATATTTACTGTGCATTTTCACATTGACAATAAATGTATTCATGCAAAAGCTGAAAAATGTTGCTTTCAGAGGCTTTATATGGAATTAGGATGAAAATAAGGTGCATTTCAAACTGTTCTGAGACCAGTGCAGACAGACAGCACACTGGAGGTTAAGTCATTCACTAAATAGGGAGCAAGAGAGCATCCTATAGCTCTCTATGCAGTTAAGTGCATTCACTCCTAAAATCTGATCAAAAGTTCAGTTTCAGGCTGCAGATGATGTTTGGATCATTCAACATGTTTGACAGACATGTGACAATGATAATCAGTACATAGATTCAGAATTTATAATGTATCATTTTATTTTAACATGGTTGACAGTGATTGGATGATGCTGGACATTACTTTGAATCTGAATTAATTATGCTAATTTATGATGTAATGTCTGTAACATCTCAAAAACATGAATAATCAACACTCCTGGAAACATAATACACAATTTGATGAAAAAGAAAAATCAATTTCTATAGCATGGTATTATTTAAAATTTCACAAATTAGTCTCACTGTCCACATATGAGGACATACATTTTTAGGAAAACTATTTGTTTAAAAAAAAAAAAAAATAATAATAATAATATATATATATATATATATATATATATATATATATATATATATATATATATATATATATATATATATATATATATATATATATATATATATATATATATATATTTGTGCATGTTTCTTAGGTGCTACTAGTTACAAATCAAAGGGGGAATGAAAAATACACAGCAGTCACACTCAGATCTCAGGACATTGAGATGTGCTGGAAATGACACTGTGGTGGGAATTTTCATGACAAAAATTATACAAATCTCTTGTGATGCATGAACATACAGAACTGTGCAAAAGTTTTAGGCACTTGTGAAAAATGTTGCATAGTGAGGATGTCTTCAAAAATAATGCCATAAATAGTTTTCATTGATCAATTAATGTCATACAAAGTTAGTAAACAGAAAAAGAGCTAAATCAATATTTGGTGTGAACACTTTTGCCTTTAAAACAGCACCAATTCTCCTACTTACACCTGGACACAGTTTTTCTTGGTTGTTGGCAGATAGGATGTTCCAAACTTCTTGGAGAATTATCCACAGTTCTTTTATTTATTTAGGCTGTCTCAATTACTTCTCTCTTCGTGTAATCCCAGTCTGACCCGATGTTCAGTGGGGGGTGTAGCAGCCAATAATGTAATTACTACCATTAATGTAATAATAACTACCGTTAATGTAATAACTTACCAATAATGTAATAAAGTTATTACGTTATTGGTTCTGACATTTTGTTACATTAAGAATAGAAAATGTATTACGTTATTGGCAGTTATTACATGAACGGTAGTTATTACATTATTGGCTGCTACAGGGGGCAATGCCATCTGTTGCAGGGCTCCCTGTTCTTCTATTCTAATCTTTTCTATTTGCAAAAGTAACGTTTGTGAGTATAAAATGTATTTTTCCTATTGACACACTAAAGTAGCAGATATAAATAACCATCTTAAGACAAATGTTTTTGGGAAACATCTTATGTGCCTAAGACTTCTGCACAGTATTGTACACCGTTAGTAGACACATTTAAGAGTATTAAAAAAAAAGCTGTTTTAAGGAAAACGTAGTTTCTCGGAACCCACAGAGCTAAAAGTGCCTGAAATTTAAGAAATATATTACTGGAATAACCATTAATGCATGTTATTAATGATGTTTACATCACTCATTTGCAAGTTAAACGCCAACCTGACCTGCTAACAAACATGTTTCAGGGAAAATACAAGACATTCGTACAAATGACATGTTCACCAAGTAGCGTTTTTAAAAAACTAGTTATCACTCTTTATTACTGAATAAGTTATTCATTTTACAACACTATAGGCCTATAGATTTGAGATCATAAACAAAATGATTCTTCACAAATACTGTAAGATGTGAACTACAACACAGAGGAATTACACAGTGTAATACAAAGCATTTCTAACAACATGACACGCATCACATTGGAGAACACACCAGTTCTGAATATTTAAAGCCATAACAAACCAAAAAAGTGAATTATCTTTAATGTCACTGTGTATAAAGCGTCTTGTTGAAATGAGACAAAAGTGCCAGCGCAGTCCGATCTGTAACTACATAACACACTACAGCATACTGTATATAAACCCTTGTAGATATGCTTGTTTGTTTTCAAATGTATTTTTTATATCGCACTCACATTAACTTTTCCGAACTCAACCAGTTCAGTACATGAATTCATCAATAAACATCAGTGAGTTTCAGTTGTTTGAATGTAGTAAACACGTCAGTTTCTTCATGGTTTTGTTGAAGGACATTGATTGACCCTCCATGATAATATTGTGATGCACAGCATCAATAGTTGTCATTTCAAGTTCCTCAGGTAACTCAGACCTTCTCCTGAATGCAGCCCTATCAGATTTTAAAACACAATCAGTCACATCCCTCAATCCCTAAATATGTTTTGAAAGCAGACGCATAAATTAATACAGCAATAAAAAGATTTGGTGCTCTGTACATGAAGTTAAGGGGAGATCTAAGGAACAATAATGTGAACAATTTACACACAACATTGCACTGAAAATAGAAAACAGACACGTAAGACCTGTTCGGACAGGACTAGTTTTCCCTGCGGAGGCTACTTATATTCACGTCTGAAACAAAAACAGCTCTATTTTATGTTTTTTGGAGTTTCTGGCATCGTCTGAGAAATCTGTGATCGAAATAGGATAGGATTGTCTGTGATCATGTATATAGTAGCATATTTCAACAATGCTTCTCATTTATTTCAATTTGTAAAAAAATAGTATTTGTTTTATTAACTGCCTTTTTTATTAAATTTAGTAACTGCTGTAACTAAAGCTAATTTTCTCATTGTGCATGGAATTTAAGCTTGACATTAGCATATGACTGTAGCATTTTGCCCCAAGTGGCAGTAGTGATAAACTTTCAAATAGCTCGCAATGCAAGTAGTATAAAGCTGCAGGCAGAGCTCCAAAAAGGGGCAGTAGCTCCAAATCGCCATTACAGATAGACAATTGAAGTCAGAAGTGTACATACACCTTAGTCAAATACATTTAAACTCAGTTTTTCACAATTCCTGACATTTAATCGTAGAAAACATTCCCTGTCTTCGGTCAGTTAGGATCACTACTTTATTTTAAGAATGTGAAATGTCAGAATAATAGTAGAGAGAATGATTTATTTCAGCTTTTATTTCTTTCATCACATTCCCAGTGGATCAGAAGTTTATATACACTTTGTTAGTATTTGGCAGCATTGCTTTAACTTAGGTCAAACTTTTTGGGTAGCCTTCCACAAGCTTCTCACAATAAGTTGCTGGAATTTTGGCCCATTCCTCCAGACAGAACTGGTGTAACTGAGTCAGGTTTGTAGGCCTCCTTGCTCGCACACGCTTTATCAGTTCTGCACACAAATTTTCTATCATATTGAGGTCAGGGTTTTGTGATGGCCACTCCAATACCATAATATATTATAATATAAAATAATAATTTTCCTTCCTCATGATGCCATCTATTTTGTAAAGTGCACCAGTCCCTCCTGCAGCAAAGCACCCCCACAACATGATGCTGCCACCCCCATGCTTGATGGTGTTCTTCGGCTTGCAAGCCTCACCCTTTTTCCTCCAAACATAATGATGGTCATTATGGTCAAACAGTTCAATTTTTGTTTCATCAGACCAGAGGACATTTCTCCAAAAAGTAAGATCTTTGTCCCCATGTGCACTTGCAAACTGTAGTCTGGCTTTTTTATGGCAGTCTTGGAGCAGTGGCTTCTTCCTTGCTGAGCATCCTTTCAGGTTGTGTCGATATAGGACTCGTTTTACTGTGGATATAGATACTTGTCTACCTGTTTCCTCCAGCATCTTCACAAGGTCCTTTGCTGTTGTTCTGGGATTGATTTGCACTTTTTGCACCAAACTACATTCATCTCTAGGAGACAGGATGGCAGCATCATGTTGTGGGGGTGCTTTGCTGCAGGAGGGACTGGTGCACTTCACAAAATATATGACATCATGAGGAAGGACAATTATGTGGATATATTGAAGCAACAGCTCAAGACATCAGCCATGAAGTTAAAGCTCGGTTGCAAATGGGTCTTCCAAATGGACAATGACCCCAAGCATACCTCCAAAGTTGTGGCAAAATGGCTTAAGGACAACAAAGTCAAGGTATTGGAGTGGCCGTCACAAAGCCCTGACCTCAATCTGATAGAAAATTTGTGGGCAGAACTGAAAAAGCGTGTGCGAGGAAGGAGGCCTACAAACCTGACTTGGTTACACCAGTTCTGTCTGGAGGAATGGGCCAAAATTCCAGCAACTTATTGTGAGAAGCTTGTGGAAGGCTACCCAAAATGACTGACCCAATTTAAAGGCAATGCTACCAAATACTGTGTATGTAAACTTCTGACCCACTGGGAATGTGATGAAAGAAATAAAAGCTGAAATAAATCATTCTTTCAACTATTATTCTGACATTTCACATTCTTAAAATAAAATAGTGATCCTAACTGACCTAAAACAGGGAATGTTTTCTACAATTAAATGTCAGGAATTGTGAAAAACTGAGTTTAAATGTATTTGGCTAAGATGTATGTAAACTTCTGACTTCAACTGTATATATATATATATGTGTGTGTGTGTTCTTTCACTTGTGCCTATAGTCAGTTAACACTGATTTCCAGAAGTAATTTCTGGATATTAGCTGTGTAAAGAAATGCATCATCCTCACTGATGGTGGGCACAGAACTTCAAAACCACTTCACTTCTACAAAAATTCCAATTAATAAAGCTTTTGAAAATAAAGTCTTTAAGCAGCTCATATTTGTAATGTATTTTATGGAGTGTAGCACATGGGAGTCTGTGTGTTTAAAAACATATTGAAGAGTGTGTTATTCTAAAGGTTTTCCATCACATCTTGATCTCTTTCACTGGTGATGGTTTTGCATCTTCGGGATGCTCGGATGATTTCTGAACAGAAGAAGAAACAGAGTGAATTTAAACATCCATTCAAATTTGTTTCAAAAACTGTTGACAATGACAAATGTACAAATGAACAATGGACATTAAGACAGTTATGTACTTAATTGATTCATGCTGTGGTGCATTGATACAGATACCACACCTTGCTCAAAAATATATCCAACAAACACAGGAAAAAAAACTGAGGCTATTTGACATTTTGGAGTGCTTACTGTTTAATCTAGCTTACAGTTTGAAACTAACTTATCTGGAAATATTTGCTTTTTAAGAGATCAGTGTATATATTTACAGTGGCAAGAAAAAGTATGTGAACCCTTTGGAATTAGCTGGTTTTCTGCATTAATTGCACATAAAATGTGATCATCTTCATTAAAGTCACAAGTATAGACAAACACAATGTGATTAATATAACAATTATAATTACTACACTCGGTGACCCATATGAGAGTGGAGTGTTGAGATCTTTTGAAAATTTGTTTCAACATTATAGGATTCCTAGGTCTCAGTTCTTTAGATATTTACAGCTGTGTCACCTGCTCTGTACTATTTTTGGGAGTAGCATACACACCCTTAAATTGGCAGATACTCTGGGAGTGGTGATTACTGCTTTTGGAAAAGGTCGTGAGGCATCAGTGTATTACTCCCTGCTAATTCAGAGTCTGGGGGATGGAAATTTAACTTCTATCAAGAGATTATGGGAGAAAGATTTAAACTTGGTATTGGAGGAGGGAGTGTGGGCTAGGATTCTAAAAAATGTCAAGTCTGTATCTAGAGATGCAAGGGTTGAATTATGCAATTCAAGATTTTACACAGATTCTATTGGACCCCCTCTAGATTGTATAGGCTTGGTCTTAAAGACACATCAGAAGATGGAGACACAACCCATGTTTTTTGGGGGTGTGTTAAGATCCAAGAATTTTGGTTGAAGGTTCAGAGTTTTATGTGTGACGTTTTGGGCATTCAAATTATACTTTGCCCCAGACTTTGTATTTTGGGTGATGGGTTGGTCATAAATTTGGGGGATAAATACATAACAAATTGGGTTCTGACCAGTATCATTTTTGGCAGGCAAATAATTTTAAGGGGATGGAAGTCGGATGGAGCGCCCTCATTTCCGGAGTGGTGTGCGGAGATGGGGAGGGTGGCTGCTTTCGAGGAGGTGGCAAGTAGAAGTCTGGCTTTTTGGGACTTGTTTGATAGGAAATGGGGCATTTATTTAGCGTTTTTGGGGGACTCTCGGGAGGGGCTGTGGAGAGAGAAGTTTAGTTTAATTATGTATGTTTATTATATTTTCTTTTTGTGTGTGTGTGTGTGTGTGTTATATGTGACCACAGCGGTGTTTGTTGGGGATCAGGGTGGGGTTGGTGATTGGGGAGTGGTATTAGTGTGGGTTAAATGTTAAATGTTGATTCGATGTATATGTGTTGTGTTTTTCTTTATTGTGTATTTATGAATCAATAAAAAAATTTAATTGGAAGATAACAATTATAATCTTTCACATCTTTACTGAACACATCCCATTAAACATTAACAGTGTTGTGGAAAAAGTAAATTAATCCAGCAATAATAAAAAAAAAAAAAAGTAAGTGAATCCATGCTAAATATGACAAAAAAGCTAATTAGAGTCAGGAGTTGGCAAACCTGGCATCCAAGTAATGAAATGAGATTGGAGGTGTGGGTTAAATGTGGACCATGCCTCACAAAAAAGAGATTTCAGAAGACCTACGATTGAGAATTGTTGCTTTGCATAAAGCTGGAAAGGGTTACAAGTTATCTCGAAGAGCTTATTTATTCATCTGTCCACAGTTAGACAAACTGTCTATAAATGGAGATGATTTAGTACTGTGGCTACTCTCACTAGAAGTGGCTGCCCTGGCAAGATGACTCAAAGGGCACACTGCAGAATGCCAAATGAGTTAAAAAAGATCCCTAGATTGACAGCTAAAGACTTGAAGGAATCACTGGAACTGGTTAACATCTCTGTTCATGAGTCTACCATACAGAAAATATTAAACAGGCATGTGTTCATGGCAGGACACCACAAAGAAAGCCGCTGTTTTCCAACAAAACATTGCTGCACACCTGAAGTTTGACACTCCACAACTCTATTGGGAAAATGTTTTGTGGACTGATGAAACTATGATTTAATTGTATGGGAAGAACATACATATGTAGTATATGGGCAGCACTACATACCAACATGAAAACATCATCCCAACGGTGAAGTACGGTGAAGGGAGCATCATGATTTGGGGCTGCTTTGCTGCTTCGGGGCCTGGACAACTTGCCATCATCGAGGGAAAATTAATACCCAAGTTTATCAAGATATCCTACAGGATAATGTCAGGGTGGCTGTGCGCCAGCTGAAGCTCAGTAGAAGTTGGGTGATGCAGCAGGACAATGACCCTAAACATCGAAGTAAATCCACTACAGAATGGCTTAAAAACAAAAGATGCAGTAGAATGACCTGAAGAGAGCCGTTCACACCAGACATCCTAAGAATATGTCTGAGCTGAAGCAGTTCTGTAAGGAAGAATGGTCCAAAATTCCTTCTGAACGTTGTTCAGGTCTAATCCACAGCTACCGGAAACACTTGGTTGAGGTTATTGCTGCCGAAGGAGGATCGACCAATTATTAAATCAAAGGGTTCACTTACATTTTCCACAGCATTGTGAATGTTTAATGGGATGTGTTCAATAAAGACATGAACTATTTTAATAGTTTATGTGTTGTAATCTTAATCACATCGTGTTTGTCTACACTGTGACTTTGATGAGGATAAGATCACATTTTATGAGCAATTAATGAAGAAAACTAGCTAATTCCAAAGGGTTCACATACTTTTTCTTGCCACTGTATTACTGAATGTTGGCTTGAATTTGTATTTAGTTCTGCTGTAATTGTTGTTTTACTGTGAATCTGTTGCATTAAATGAACATTTATGGGTGTTTCTCCAATTTCAGATTCCAGGTTTTTTTTTTTGTTTTTTTTTGGCTATATGTCACATTAATACTAACTTGAAAACTGTTTACCAGGCCTTTAGGATTTATTTCTTGTACTTTTCAAATTACTTTTATGTTAGATTTGACTGTTCTAGCCTTGTCTCAGACCCAGGCTTTCAATAATAAACTATAACACATTATAAAAATACAAATTATTACATTATAACACTATGATCATCTAAACAAAGATTGAAATAAACATAAAATATTTGAATGTTTATTGTCTGAAAATTATTTCTATCAGTTGTGGTGTCATTTCCACCACACCAAACAATTTTGCCCCTAATAAAGTTTTTTCAAAAGTCAGTGTACATGTTAACCAAGTGGACAAAAGTGTCAGTGAAGAGCATACTTAATTTGAAATATGACACAAAACAAAGAAAATCAAGAGAAATATAATATTGGACATTGTAAGTAGAGAAGTTCACAATGCTAAAAGTGACCAAAGTTGAAGAAACACCCATATACACATAGTTGTCTCTTTAAAAAAAAAAAAAAAACCCTGTTTGTAATGGTTTTAAAGATGTCTTTATGTTATGCCAATTTTTACACCAATGGGGCCCCACATATTGCCGACCTTGGTTCCGAGCACCCTTTCAGAGTCTAAATGGACTACTGGAATCTAGACTACATGCAGGAGACAAGACTTGGACACAAACTTAACACAAATCTACCCAATGTTTCAGGTTCACCCTCTATGAAACAGCAGCAGAATAAAGATGTTGTCTCAGATGTGACCTGCAGCTCTTTCTGCTGAACTGTCAGATCTAATCACACATCATCAGGGTCAGACAGACCACTGTCTCCTCCACTTCCACTGGACTGAAAGACGTCTGCAATGACTGCAGGACTGAGACAGTCATGAAACAGAGGTATGACCATGGGCCCTGGCCTACTCCACAAGTTTAATTGGAATATCAGGAGCCATTTCCAGGAGCGGGAGCCAGTAGGTACAGTTGTTTTCTCTGTATTAGTCAGTCATTAGACATTTAGCAGACACTTATATCTGAAGGGACAATCCTGCTCAAGTAACCTGAGGTAAAGGGTCTTGATCAAGGTCACAATGATGATGGCTCATGGACATTGAACCAGCAACCTTCTTGTCACAATCTCTGAGCTTCAAGGAATATAGCACTTCACCGAAATATGAGAATTCTGTTATTATTTGCTTAACATAATGTTGTTCCAAACCTGTATGACTTATTGAGTCTGTTCCAAAACCTAATGAACTGCCTTCCGGACAAGTTCTTCTTCGTTCTTCGTGCATATATTATATATATATATATATATATATATGAGAAACTTCATGATATTCTTAACTAAAAAATGCATAATATTTGTAAAAAAAAAAATATTTTTTACCTTGAAAAATGTGTTTGAAAACTTTTTTGAAATTTATAATTAATATAACTTGTGTACACTCATGTATTCAAAGTGCAAGAAAAGTATTTTAGTATCTTTTACTTAATGGTTACACCACATGACATTTTTAAAGGGGTCATGAAATGGAGAATCACATTTTCCTTGATATTTAGACACATAACTGGTAACTGTACTACATAAACATACTGTAAATTTCAGAACTCAAAACTTAATCCCCAGTCTAAAAAGAGCATTTATAGTTACCCTGCTGAAACGTCTCATTTTGAAATCTGTCTGTTTGTGATGTCACGAGACATTGCTCATTTGTATTTGCACAGTTAGCCTTCCGTGGCTATCTATTCTTACATAACACCTCCCGTCTGGACTATTTTAAATTATTTTGTATATAAACATGAACTACACAGACTCTGACCGCTGCCATGTATCTTGCCGCTTTTATAGATGCCGTGTCAAGTTACAACTCTGAAAGGGAGTAGCAATTCTCTCATTCAGCAGCTGCCTCTTGTTGTTTTGAGCACAAACGCGTCATGGATGCGTTCTTTCGCCCATCTGCGCAAATTTTAACTGTTGGTGTATGTAAACACAGCACGTCTTTTGTGGTGGACGTCTTTGACCGTTCCGGTGTGTTTCCGGTGATGTGCACCTCAGTGCGTCTACAGTATATGTGTGCATCATTTCACCGTGCTTTGGACTATGATGTGTTTGTTTGTTTTTTTGGCTCATGTCAGCATGGATTGCTTGTGAACAGACAAAATACGTTTTAAGCTTTGCAAAGGAACTGTTATTGAAGGAGGGGGCAGTTAAAAACACTTCCAAAACACAAGTAAACCATTTCACTCATGAATATTTCCAATGGCATGACTGTTTGATAGTTTATGGTGCTAAGTGTTAACAGTTGTGCTTGAGATGAACAGTTGAATATATTCAGATGCAATGTGGTGGATGTGCGTTATGTGTAAACCCTGAAATTTTGTTTTATAATGTTGTGGAGCTTGTTCATTCTCTTCCGATTTAGTTTGCTGAATTTGAGGGGCTGCGCAATGTTAGCCAATCATAACAGTGGGCGTTTACATTGAAGTTTTAAGAAGGCGCTTATGCCAAAACCGAGAGTTTCAGACAGAGGGCCAAAAGCAGGGTGAAAAATTATCATAGATTACTAAATTGTGACTGTTTTGGTGCAAAAAATACTTTCCTAACATTAGTGAACCTCAGGGAAGATAATACAATTATTAAAAAAAATAGCACTTCATGACCCCTTTAAAGTCAGTAAATCCATTTTTTGTCGAAAATGCTAAATGTTTTTCAAAAGGTATGAAACCAAATTATTCACAAAGATTACATTTCTACGAACTTGACACGTTTTTTAAACTAGATTATTTTTATTTTTTTTAGATTTCTTATTTTTATCATCTAGGACAGGGGTCGGCAACCTACAGCACGCGTAGGTTGCCAAGTGGAAGGGTAATCACTGGCATGCCAGCAACAGCAAAAGAGAAGTAGACTATTTTATTTATATAAATTGCACATGCAGCGCGAGTCTCGTCACACTTTAAACATTTTTAGTCTCCCATTCAGCTGATGAAAACACGCTGTGTGATCATGCGGAACGATTACATCAAGATGTAGATTGGAATGCAGGTGCGAAAAATATTCATATAAATAAAATAGCCTGCTCCTCTCTCGCTGTTGCTTGTGTGCTAGTGATTATCCCTCTGTGTGATTTTGAAAAATGTATGACATTATATAAGAAATATATAAGATTCCACACAATTTTGTGATCAGTAATCAAATGAGCAAATTTGTGAAATTAACTTTGTTAAATCATTTTGTACAAAAGGACAGGTTTTCTTTCATTAAAGTGCTTTCACAAGATGCTCTGTGAAAGTTCACATGCAGGATCATGATTATATCATAATCATCAGGTTTAGCACAAATTTTTCACTCGAACTGTTATGCTGATAATATAATTTGTAATGAAAAATTAACGATCGGCACCAGGAAAATAAAAAAAATGGCACTTCATGTAAAAAAAGGTTGCCGACCCCTGACCTAGGACAACCTTACAGTTAAAGGTAATTGTATGCATATTTCTGTTTGATATGGCATATTGTTACCTGGCACGCTTTTTTTTTTCTCCCCAATTTGGAATGCCCAATTCCCAATGTGCTCTAAGTCCTCGTGATGTCGTAATGACTCGCCATCAGTCCGGGTGGCGGAGGATGAATCTCAGTTGCCTCCGCGTCTGAGACCGTCAATCCACGCATCTTATCACGTGGCTTTTTGAGTGCGTTACCACAGACACGTCGCGCATGTGGAGGCTTCACGCTTTTCTCCACGGTACCCACGCACAACTCACCACGCGGCCCACCGAGAGCGAACCACATTATAGCAACCACGAGGAGGTTACCCCATGTGACTCTACCCTCCCTAGCAACCGGGCCAATTTGGTTTACTTAGGAGACCTGGCTGGAGTCACTCAGCACGCCCTGGATTCAAACTCGTGACTCCAGGGGTGGTAGTCAGCGTCTTTACTTGCTGAGCTACCCAGGCCACTCGCTATTTTTGTTCTTAAACATTTTGCAACATAATATAGAGATTCATTAATGTAGTGTTTAATATTATGCTGTTTGTTATATTTGGCATTATGGGTGTTGTCATAGAAACTAATAACTTCCGAGGTCCAAGGATGTGAACGAGTAGAACCTCCGAGTTGCCATCTCATAATTACAGTAATTCAGACACGATGTGAACACAGCATTAATTATGCTGTCTACTGAGATAACTAGTTTGATCTCGTTGTATCCTTCCCCGGGTCAGTGATTCCAGAGTGCATCATGATGAGCTCGATGGAAAAAGAAAATCAAGATTATGGACAAAGCGAAAGAATTTGCATTATAAAAATACTTGTAATCCAAACAATACTATTTACTACTATTTTACCCAAAATGTGTGTGTGCATTGCGTATTTATGCTCATTGGAGTATCATGTCATTCCTGTCACCTGTATTGAAATCAGGTGAAAGTCTAGTCTGCCGTGTGCTGCGCGTGAGGAGCGCTATTTTAATGACGCATGGAGTTGTCGCCTATGCAGAGCATTCTTAATCAGTCTCTTACGAAGCTCCATTTCAGTTAGTATGTAGACAGGCACTAGATTTTGAAACAGACCACTGTCACATGATATGCAAGAACCAATGGAGTTTTAATGGCATCAGTCCAGCATTATGGTGTTAGTAAATACTGAAAATTGTTTTGTGTGAACAATCCCCTTTAAACAACCTCAACCCTTGATATAACCTCTTAGGTGTGTTGCACCTTTCCTTCTTCATATTACCAGGTGATATATGCATCCATTGTGGTACAGAGAGAGAATAACTGACTGTATTGCAGCCATACCTAGACCGCTGAGGCTCTGGTGGGTACTGATGGTGGGTTAATGTAGAAACTCCTCCTGTATGGGGCTGTAGGGTATTGTAGCCCCATAATGCTGCACTGAAGACCAACTGCTTGAACACTAGAACAATAACTAGCCATCAAACACATGGCCCAAAGTTCTCCAGAGTCCAGAAAAAAACATCTCACACTCCTGAACCACCACACCTTGACCCAACTGAGAACTGAGAGGATCACCACAACAAACCCACATCCATTCGTTTAAAGAACTGTCTTGCAACCATGAGAAACACACCAAAAGAGAAGAGGACAGCTGAAGAACGAATCGCAGAAGTGGCCTGAGATTGGAAGCATGAAGGGGTCACAGGGGACACAGCAATTGTCAATTTACCAGAAGTTAAAGGAATAAGTTACCTAAACATGAAAATTCTGTCGTCAATACTCTCTCTCAAAGTCATAATTCAATAAGCATGTTTACATGCAAGGTCTTACACCGATTATGATAAATAAGCCGGCAACGTGTGTGGTTATGTAAATGCATTATATATTTTTTCCTTTATCGGTGTAATGTAATAAACGGTGTAATAATAAACCGATCGACACGGGTAGATTTTTTCCCATTACGATGATTTCGCATTGCATGTAAACACCTTAACTGCCGTTCTTACCGGCTTATCCTATGTGCGCACATGTTGTGTGCACGCCTCTTCATGGTTTGATGTCAAAAGTAGAGAATTACACGATTATTTCAGATCTCATATAAACGCGATTTTCTTCCTTTGTCAGATTTTTTTAAATAAGATGATTTTGTGGGAGTTATCAGCGTATTGGTGTGCATTTAAACCCTCCACTGCAGCTCTCAAATCACTTTAGACATGTCTAGCCAGGTTTGATGTTTCTGATGCCAAAAGTGATTGGTTCTTGCATATCATATGACCAATCAAAACAAGTTTTAAAAAGTGCAACCACAAATAACATTTGAGAGCTAAAGTGGAAGGGAATATTATCAGAATATAGTGGATGAGCCATTTAGATTACTTTTATGAAACTTTTATGCAGTTTTTTGCTTATTTTTTTATTTAATTTTTTTTGAGTTTGACAACAGAAATCACCATTCACTTTCATTGTAGGAAAAAGAGGAATTCAGACATTCCGCAAAACATGTCATTTTGTGTTTTGCAGAAAATACCACAGGGTCTAAACGACATGACAGTGAGTAAGTGATGACATTTTTGGTTGAACTACCCCCTTTAAAGAACTCTTACACATTTAAGCAAAGCTGCTGAAAGAATATAGGACAGAAAACCGCCACCTTTAATTCATTCTGTATGTATCCAAACACTTGTTCGTGAATAAAGTCTGTATATGCTGATCCAAAAGGCAGCTGGATATAAATCTATACCTGGATTAAGAGCATTATTTTTTATCTCAAATGTAACAGAGCAATATTTAATCACATCATAACTGAAGCAAAAAGTTCTAAATGATAAACAAAGACTTGCTAAATCTTGAAACCAGCATACAACAGTGTTCAGAGCTGTGGGAAGAGCATTCCGGTTAAACCAAGAAAGTCCTAAAGGTCAAGGTTTAGTAGTGTTGAGACGACAGACTGTGACCCCAAGAGGTCAAACTAAAAGATACTTACAGTGCTGGTCTCTGAATGAGACTGCTGATTGGCCTTCTGCCGTCGCAGGTCAGATTTTATAAATGCTGTGAAGAGAGAGAGAGAAATTTGAAGGATGTAGTGCACATTGATGCGAAATTATTAGAGAACATCTGTTTCTTACTCCTCTTTCATTGTGAATAAATCATTATTCTGGACTGACCATGAAAGGAAACTTTCCTTGTTGTAATTATTTATATGTTTACTTAAAATTACCATATTTTGGGACATGCAAGGTTAATCAGAAAATTAGTCAAACAAGCAAGGTGGTCAGTGGGGGACAAATAACACTGTGTTACAACTGTACCCACTGTAAAAAAAAACAAAACATGGTGGCAAATGCACCTTCTGGAGTTTTGTTAGCTTGTATTCAGTCAGAAAGCTTAGATAAGTAGGAAAACAAATAAATGAATGAATTATTTGTATAAAGCCAGATAGACAGACATACAGGTACATTATACACAGGGCTACATATTTAGATAGATTTACTGGATTTAGATATTTAGGTAGATTTAGTCCAAAAATATGATTGTAAATGTGTATTATTGTTTGTTTGCATGTCACAGGATTCCTCGTATGAGGGTGAGGAAAACCAAGTGAGGAGTTCCAGCTGATGTGTGAGAACTGATACATATGCAAGCATTAGAAATATTTGAAAATAATCAGATAGTATAAAATCTATCAGTATATTTCACTTAAGTTAGGGCTAATTTCCATATATAGCACACTACAAATGAGTGTTACAACTGTCCCAAGGTAGTATTACAACAATACCAGGCATGAGGACAGATGTAACAACTGTGTTCCTTGTCTTCACACACTAATAGTGGAAAACAGGAACTCTGTACATGGAAAAGGCATGATTATTCTGTTTAGTAATTGCAAAGTATAGAAAAAGCAAAAAGTGTTACAACAGTACTCGGTCTACCCTACTATAAGTGTTTTTATGTAAGCATGCCACCATACATACTGCGGTTGTCTCATGGTACAATGATGGTATCAGATGGTATTACCAGGAAGTACTTTGATATATACAATGGCAGCAGATGAGTGCAGCCATACTCAAGTGGTCATGTTAGGAGTGTTGTTATTTACTTAGTGGTCACGTGATGGGTGTGGTGTTTTATCTAGCGGTGCTGTGACGAGTATGGTGTTTACTGGTCATGTAATGACAGTGTTGTGTTTTATCTAGCAATCATTTGATGACTGTGGTGTTTAGTGGTCATGTGATAAGTGTGGTGTTTAGTGGTCATGTGATAAGTGTGGTGTTTTATCTAGCGGTCACGTAATGTGTGTAGCTTTAACTGGTCATGTGATATGTGTGGTGTTTTATCAAGCGGTCATGTGACGAGTGTGGTGTTTAGTGGTTGTGTGATAAGTGTGGTGTTTAATCTAGCGGTCACGTAATGAGTGTGGCTTTAACTGGTCATGTGAGATGTGTGGTGTTTTATCTAGCGGTCATGTGACGAGTGTGGTGTTTAGTGGTTATGTGATAAGTGTGGTGTTTTATCTAGCAGTCATGTGACGAGTGTGGTGTTTAGTGGTTGTGTGATAAGTGTGGTGTTTTATCTAGCAGTCATGTGACGAGTGTGGTGTTTAGTGGTTATGTGATAAGTGCGGTGTTTTATCTAGCTGTCATGTAATGAGTGTGGTGTTTAGTGGTTGTGTGATAAGTGTGGTGTTTTATCTAGCTGTCATGTAATGAGTGTGGTGTTTAGTGGTTGTGTGATAAGTGTGGTGTTTTATCTAGCAGTCATGTGACGAGTGTGGTGTTTAGTGGTTATGTGATAAGTGCGGTGTTTTATCTAGCTGTCATGTAACGAGTGTGGTGTTTAGTGGTTGTGTGATAAGTGTGGTGTTTTATCTAGCGGTCATGTAAAGAGTGTGGTGTTTAGTGGTTGTGTGATAAGTGTGGTGTTTTATCTAGCAGTCATGTGACAAGTGTGGTGTTTAGTGGTTATGTGATAAGTGCGGTGTTTTATCTAGCTGTCATGTAATGAGTGTGGTGTTTAGTGGTTATGTGATAAGTGTGGTGTTTTATCTAGCTGTCATGTAATGAGTGTGGTGTTTAGTGGTTGTGTGATAAGTGTGGTGTTTTATCTAGCAGTCATGTGACGAGTGTGGTGTTTAGTGGTTATGTGATAAGTGCGGTGTTTTATCTAGCTGTCATGTAATGAGTGTGGTGTTTAGTGGTTGTGTGATAAGTGTGGTGTTTTATCTAGCTGTCATGTAATGAGTGTGGTGTTTAGTGGTTGTGTGATAAGTGTGGTGTTTTATCTAGCGGTCATGTGACGAGTGTGGTGTTTAGTGGTTATGTGATAAGTGTGAAGTTTAGTTGTCATGAGATGAGTGTGCTGTTTAGTGGTCATGTGATGAGTGTGGAATTTACTGGTCATGTAATGGCTGTGGTGTTAAGTGGTCACATGATGAGTGTAGTGTTTAGTTGTCATGAGATGAGTGTGATGTTTAGTGGCCATGTGAGTCTGGTGTTTTATCTAACAGCCATCTGATGAGTGTCTGGTGTTTAGTGGTCATATGATGACTGTGGTTTTTAGTTATCATGTGATTAGTCTGGTGTTTTAGCTAGCAGTCATGTGATGAGTGTGGTGTTTAGTGGTCATGTGATGAGTGTGGTGTTTTATCTAGTGGTCATGTGATGAGTGTGATGTTTATTTTAGCAGTCATGTGCTGAATGTGGTGGTTTATCAAGTTGTCGTGATGCATGTGGTGGTTTATCTAGTGGTCATGTGATGAGTGTGGTGTTTATTTTAGCAGTCATGTGCTGAGTGTGGTGGTTTATCAAGTTGTCGTGATGCATGTGGTGGTTTATCTAGTGGTCATGTGATGAGTGTGGTGTTTTATAAAGTGGTCATGTGGTGTGTCTGGGGTTTTATCTAGCGGCCATGTGATCAGTGTGGTGTTCAATGGTCATGTGTTGAGTGTGGTGTTTTATATCTAGGGGTCATGTAATGTGTGTGGTGTTTTATCTAGTGGTCAGGTGATGAGTGTGGTGTTTTATCTAGCATCATGTGATTGGTGTTCAGTCCAGTGGTCATGTGATGAGTATGGTGTTTTAAAGGATGGTCATGGGATGAGTGGTTTTTTTATCTAGCGGTCATGTAATGAGTGTGGTATTTTATCTAGCGGTCATGTAATGAGTGTGGTATTTTATCTAGTGGTCATGTGATGAGTGTCATGTTTTTCTAGTGGTCATGTGATGAGTGTGTTGTTTTATCTAGTAGTCATCTGATAAGTGGGGTATTTTAACTAGTGGTCACAGGTGAGGTGTTTTATCTCTAGCAGTCATGTGATGAGAGTGGTGTTTAGTATTCATGTGTTGTTAAGTGGTCATGTGATGAGAATGGTTTAGTATTCATGTGGTGTTAAGTGGTCATGTGTTGAGTTTGGTGTTTAGTGTGCATGTGGTGAGTGTTGTGTTTGTACCTGTCATGATGGAGCCGATGAGAAGGAAGACACAGAGGAACATGTTGCCAGCCAGTGTGCTAAAGTGATCAATGATTTTGCCTTGAATGATGGTGAATGCGATTCCAAACATCTGCACACAAAACAAGATCTAAACACAATCACTCTTTTGTTAATCTTGCACTTGTTGCTTGTGTAAACGTGCAGTTAACTTAATACACCTTCACATCTTCCTCAAAACTGTAAGCAGGTCCACATAAAGTTGGCTGAGGTTTTGGTCAGAATTAGTGATAGACCGATATATCTGGCAGGCTGATTAATTGGCTGATATTTGACCTTTTTTGATTATTAACACAGTTGATAATGGTTCCTGCTTGTAGAGATAATTGGTTTGAAGGATATTTGTTCAGATATTCACAATTTTCTTCTTAACAAGGGGGGCCCACACAATATTAAGCAGGTGGTTTTAATGTTCTGGCTGATCGGTGTATACTGTATAAAGGAACAGAACAAATGTTTGACCTGTGCTGAGCAATTGAGCAGTCCTGATGAAGTGCCCTCTGATTCTGGGTAAGTGAGCTCCACTGCAAACTCAAAACCCAGTGGCAGATAACCCGTCATGAAGAACCTTCAGACAGAAGACATCAGAAACACCAGAAATGTATATGTCTTTTAAGTACATTTTTTGAATATTTCTTCACTACATTTTGAAGAGAAAATTAATACTTTTGATTCGATTCTTTTCTCCAGACCCTTTTGGTAGTTTTTGGGACTGAACAAAGCAAAACATAACAGCTGTAAATGTAAACTGTATGCGACTCTGATACTGATGTTTGATTTACGAACGAGGCGAGGTGAGTTGCTTCTTCTGATCAATTGTATTCTTTTGAATCTGAAAATCAGTTTGAAAAACAGTCTAAATGAATCATTTAGCAAATCGATTTGAATCTAAATCAGCCGGAACCCTGGATAGCATGTGTTGTGTGAAATAATGTTCAACTTATGTACCTTGACATTTGTTCAAGTCTCCCGCCTTTCCTGGAGCACTGTTCATATGTGTAATATTTAGCAGTTCGTAAGTGAATAAAATGTGGCTACCATTTACATTTCACCAAGGTCCCATGTGTATGAATCTACAATGACCAGCTGTGCCATTATTTATACCATTTACTTATACTTTTGATACTTATGTACATTTAATATCAGTTACATTGATATTTATTTATTTTTTTACATTAACTATGTTTTATTGATTCCATACACATATTTAAACAAACAGCACAAGAATACACAGAATCAACTTTTATCAGTTATGTGCCAAAAAACATGGACTATGTCCCCATCCTCCAACTGGCATCGCCAGCAAGTAGGTATGTCTTTAAGGCCAAGCCTATACAATCTAGAGGGAGTCCAATAAAAACTATGCAGAATCTTAAATTAAATGAGGCGCACCCTTGCATCCCTAGACATAGACTTGACATGTTTTTAAATCCTACCCCATTGTCCATCTTCCAGGACTAAATTCAAGTCTCTCTCCATAACTTCTTAAGAGATGTTAAAACCCTGTCCTCTAGACTCTGAATTAGCCAGGTATAGTACGCTGAAGCTTCATGACCTTTTCTAAAACCAGCAAGTACCATCTCAAGAGTGTCTGCTGCTTTAGGGGGCTGCGTACTACACCCAAAGGTGGTACAGAGTAGATGGCGCAGCTGTAAGTACCTCAAGAATTGAGATCCCAAACCACTGTATTATATTTTCAAAGGATCTCAACGCTCCATTTTCATACAGGTCACCCAGCGTAGCAACACCCTTCTCAATCCATTCTGTCCAGCAGAAAGGGGACTTATTAATGCATAATTTAGGGTTCAACCAAATACTTGCGGCAACGTTCAGGTAAATGTCCAAATTGAACACACGGGAAACTTTTGTCCAAGCTAAATGCATGTGCGAGATAACGGGATGTGTCTTTACTTCTCCGGGCAGCAATGGCAAGATAGGGGCAAGGACCTCCTGTTCAATAAAGAGCCAGGGAGGGGCTCTCTCAGGTGGAAGCGACCAATGTGCCAAATGACTGAGACCAAAAGCATAATAGTAAAACAAAATCTTGGGGAGACCTAACCCACCTTTGTCAACTGACCTGTGTAACTTGTTCAAATGCATCCGAGGGCGTTTACCATTCCAAATAAAGCATTTAGCTATACTATCAAATTGTTTAAAATAAGAGGGGAACTTCAATGGGGAGAGACTGTAGTAGGTACTTGAATTTTGGAATACAATTCATTTTTATAACATTAACCTTCCCAGTCATAGATAAATGTAATGAAGCCCACCTGTCCACATCACTTGAAACCCTTTTTATTAAAGGGTCAAAATTAACTCTAACTAAATCACTCAAATTTGCTGGAAATAAAATGCCCAAATACTTAATACCCTGTTTTGAAAAGCCGTTACCAGGCAGTACACTGTTAGAGTCAAAGCTTCGGATTTAGACCAACTAACTCTGTTTCCTGAGAACTTAGAAAGGAATTAATAATCCTGTGGAGGTAAAGCATAGATCTAGTGGAGTCGGAGATGAATAATAAAATATAATCTGCATAAAGCAAAAGCTTATGTGCCACACCTCCTGCCATCACCCCTGGAAAATCATCTTCCTTTCTTATCACGGCTGCTAATAGTTCCAGGGCAAGACAGAACAATAATGGGGAAAGAGGGCAACCCTGCCGGGTGCCCCTATCCACAGTAAAATAATATGAAATTAATCCATTTGTTTGTACCACCGCTACCGGGTGTCTATAAAGTAACTTAATCCATCCAATAAAAGTATTCCCAAACCCGTATATTTCAAAATCTTAAAAAGATAATCCCATTCTACCATATCAAACGCTTTTTCAGCATCAAGTGAGATGGCAGCGACCGGAGTCTGATCGTTTGCCACTGCCCACATGATATTGATGAAATGCCTAATGTTATCAGAAGAGCTGCTAAACCCCACCTGATCTATATGTATAAGAGATGTCATAACTTTACTTAATCATTTAGCCAAAATTTTTGACAATATTTTAACGTCTAGTTGGATCAGGGAAATTGACGCTAACTCTTACACTCGCTTGGATCTTTGTCCTTTTTAAGAATCAGACTGATTTGGGCTTGTGTCATGGTTGGCGAAAGCTTTCTATTCTTTAATGATTCTGTATAAACTTCTAACAAAAGTGGAGCCAGTTCTGTAGCTTAAGACCTAAAAAATTAAATGGCAAAGCCGTCTGGCCCCAGAGCCTTGCATGTAGGCAAGGCCTTAATTACCTCCCCAAGCTCCTCCAAGATTATCTCAGAATCAAGAGAATTTTTTTTGCTCAGTCATCAATTTAGGGAGTTCTAATGGTTCCACAAAGTTTCTAATATCCTCATCAGTAGATGAAAACGTGGAACTATAGAGATCAAGATAGAATTCTTTAAAGGCATTATTAATATCAATGGCTGAGGTAAATATTTCACCACCCGCAGATTTCACTGAGGGAATGGTAGAAAAAGACTCTCTCTGCTTTATATATCTAGCCAAAAGCTTCCCTGCTTTGTCTCCTGACTCAAAATATGACTGTCTTGCCCTGAATAACTAAAACTCCACTTTCTGCAACAAAATAGTATTATATCTATATTTCAGTCGGGTCAATTCTCTGAGGCCATCAGACGACTTTGGCACTTCAGCTCTGCCTCGGCACTTTTAATATTCTCTTCCAACTCCATGAGTTCTTGTGCTTTGGATTTTTTGGTGAATGAGACATACTGTATGATCCGACCCCTAAGAATCGCCTTAAGTACCTCCTAAGCCCACAGAGGATACTGAGGACCAGTTGGTCTCTATATAAACACTGATTTCAGCCTTTAACATTTGTTTGGATTCAGGATTTTGCAAAAGGGATACATTAAAGCGGCAACTACATGATTTATTTTTCTCCGTATGTGGCAACACCTCTAAACTCACTAGGGCATGATCCGAGACTAAAATGTTTCCAACTGAACAATCAACAATAGATGAAAAGAGGGACTTAGATATATATATAAAAAAAAAACTATTCTAGAATAAATCTTATGGACTGATGAAAAAAATATATAGTCCTTACCAGATGGTTTCAAAAGTCTCCAAATATCCATAAAACCAAGATTTTTACACATCCTGTGAAGAGTCAATGTTGCTCTAGGGGTCTTACACACTTTTTCTTCACTATGATCAAAGACTGAGTCCATCAAAAGATTAAAGTCTCCTCCCAATATTATATCATGAGGGGTGCCAGCGGCTTGCAACATCCCTTCAAGATCTATAAAAAAGCCCTGATCATCAACATTAGGTGTGTAAATATTTGCCAAAATAAGACTTTGCCCCTGAATTTCTGGTAAAACAATAATGACTTCCTAATTTATCTTTAATCTGTTTGAGACATTTGAATTGTAGATGATTATTTATCAATGTAATGACTCCCCTGCTCTTACTTGAGCCGGCACTAAAGAAAACATGTCCACCCCATATCTTCCCAAAAGATATGTGGGGGAAGATGTGTTTCTTGAAGAAACACTATATCATATTTCTTACGCTTAAGAAGAGATATAACCTTCCTTCTTTTTATGGGGTGCCCCAACCCATTCACATTCCACATGGAGAGAGATAATCCGCTCATATTAACATTTGACATATTAGAAAAAATAGACTGTGTGTCAAAAACACAATTATAATAACCACATTCCAACATTAGTGCAACAATCAAACCCCGAACAAAAAAACACAGAAAAAAGAAAAACATGCGCATTAACCCCGTGCATGACAGTGCCAATCGGCGCCCATCCTTCTAAACTCAAATAGTCCATGTATGCCTACGAGAGCCCCCGTGACAATTTTGCTGTGGGATTGCTCAAGTCTGCTGCTTCTATACAAACTTTGTGAGACAGAATTACACAACAGAAAATAATCTATAAAACAAACTCCAGCCAATAGGAGGCATAAGCACAAAGAATGTGTAGATTCATCCACATAACTGTCCTGAAGGAGTGTTATTTCACAAAACAAACTCCAGCAGCTAGGCAGAACCAGCACAAAAAGAAACAAAAGAGGCGCCCAGTTTCCTCGGACAGACAAGTGAATGTTCAGTGAGTCATGCTCACTTGGCTGTTACATGAGTGGAAGAGATGCCCTAATCACTCCAATGTTTTGCAAGAAATATTCCACAGAACAAACTCCAACCAATAGGAGGCATAAGCACAAAGTCCGAATCACCACACTACCAACTCAGGGTGTGAATTAGTGAAAAAACAAAAAATAATAATAATCATTGGTCCGACCGTCATCGTTGTCTAAAGTTTATAACTCAAATGTTTTTGTGGTTAACACAACAGCAATGTTGGAATGGAAAAATCGTGTTTGTATTATATCAATACTTAAACTATTTTGTCGGAGCAAAGCAGTGGTGACAGCAGATGAGCAGAGAAAGTACGTGACAGGGATTTGTCCATGACACTTAACGTTGTTTCACAATGCGTGGCCGCCTGCAGTGACAAAACGATATGAATTTGTGTATTTGACTCCTATTCTGAGTCCCGATCGTTACCATGTTTTTGTGCATGTAACCTTGTTAGCAACACAGTCAAACAGTTCTAATATACTAAAATATTTGCCAGGACAAATAATTATTTTCTAGGACATTTAGGTAATTTTATAATTTTCCATGACTGGAAAACTGCATTGCAAAATACCAGGTTTTCCAGGACACATGGGAACCCTGTCTAGTCTAGTGAGTTTATTTGGTGGATTAGACGATTTGAATCCAGGTGCTATGTGTGTGAATTTGAGAAAACTAGAATTTAACCAAGATTTAATTAAACTATTCAGTATATATTCTATTAGTCCATCTGACCAGTGCACTATGTTCAATTGTATATACTTAATATTATTTTCAGTGTGTGTGAGATGTCAAATAAAGGTGGAGTTCACAGGAAATATCAGATGTACACTGTCACCTTGAATGACACATGCCATATCCTTATTCCAGAGAATTTATCAAACATATCTTTAACAGTTCTACACCATTTTGGGTGATTAGATCATGTTTTCAGCTACAGAAAAGAAACACATTTTACCATGTTTAAATGCATTCCAAAGACTTTCCTCCAAAATCAGCACAGAAAATGTGGAAAAATTCACAGATTCAATCTGGATCAGGTTATCCCCCTGAAATCTGGAATCAGGGTCTTATTAGATCCATTTATAAGAGTGGTGACAAACTGGACCCTAACAACGACCAAGGCATCTGTGCGAACAGTAACTTAGGTTACTAACCTCAGGTTTTCTACAGTATTTTAAACATCAGACTTTTAGACTTCCTAATGAAGCACAATGCCTTGAGTAAATGTCTAAGTGGATTCATCCCACATGTACAAATAGTAAATATTTCAATAAAAGTAAAAGCCCAGTTTTTGCCTGCCCTGTAGATTTGATTCAATCTTCATATTAACCATGAAGGATTGTACCTAAAAAAATAATGACAGCAGGGTAGGGGAAAATCTGTATTTGATCATTTAAATTGGAAACAAGTAAACAGCACTTTTCTTTCAGCAGCATTGAGAGAAAAAGTGTTGCATCCTATTCAACATATCCTGGATAGTATATGTAAATGTTATGGTCTTTAAAATAAATGTTGCTTACATTGATATTATGCTATCTGTTTCTCTGCAATGACATTCAGACAATTTTAAATGTCCAAATACTTCTTGTGGTCATTTTAGGTTACAGTATTACGGTTGTACTCTTACCCCATTGCTCCTGACGTGAGAAACACGACCCACAGATGACCCAAGTCCAAGGTGAATGTGTAGACCACCATCCCAACAAAAGACAGCAGATAAACTGAGAGTGTCGTCTGTCTGGGAAAAGACAAAGAGAAATAACACATATGACTGTTGACAAAGTATATGTGATAAAACGTCTGAAGATGTCAAAATACAATCATCAAACTAACTGTCAGTTACTCTGATTTATTAACACTATCAGATATAACAATAATGTGTTCAATCACATCAAATATTTATCAGACATTTTGGCAAATCTTGCATTCACATTGATAAATAAATGAATTGAGACTACAGGAGGGTTTCAAGAACATCTGCTGACAAAATAACCATCACACATCTATTCAATCCAGTAACAAATGTTTTTCTGATGTTGCAAGATGTTGTTCTACTCATAGAACCTACTTAAAATGAGAACAATTCTTTATAATTTGTGTGATGCTGTTGATTTATAATGGTTTCATGAAACACATGAAAATAAAAGCACAAGTCCCTAATTATATAGCACTATTTTATTTCTTTTAAAGATATACATTATATATTTCTGTTTTTCCTGTGTATAAATATGAATTATTGAGTAACGTTCTGAGGACAGGTGGTTTTAGGAGTAGTGAGTGATAATGAAACTGTCAAAATATTGATCAATAAAGAACACAACTACGAATAAACAAAATGCAATGGCACATCTGTGTTAAGAACATGCTAATGATCATCTATGAAGTGTAAATGTTGCTATTTTCAAAACTGACGGCAGGTAAAGTTGTGGGGAATGTTTTGTCGCATGAGTCACAGCTTATGTCAATCATAACCAGTCTCGTTAGAAAAACAGGGTTCCTGTACATGCAAGAAGGTATTTTTTGGCCGTAGCTCTCTTTAAACAAACAGTGTATTAAGAAGAAGCACCGTTCTGTACAACCACGCGTAAGATAATGCCCCACTTTACTGCTGCTGTTGGGACCCGCCTGGGGCAAATCTGACTGGCGCGAGAGGAAACTCTGGGCCGATTACAAGTGCCAGGATGATTTGTGCTCATTGAAAGGGCAGTTTTTAAACCAGAGCTTCACGATAGATAAGAGAGACCATTACAGTGAAGAGTCTTTATAACGGATATGGAAATATTTGATAGATTAGAGTGTAATGCAAAATAACTTTTCAAATAAATGCTATTTTTAAATGTTTGTTTTTCATTGGAATAGCAGCCAATTTTCATGCCCCAATTCAACACCATTACAATTTAATGAGTTATATAGAATGTATAAAGTATAATTTTACCTAAATTTTGCTTTTATTGAAATTAAATATCGTGCTTTCACTGTCTTTGTAATTTTTTCTAAAATGCTTAACCCTTGTGTTCTGTTCATGCTGGAGCAACACTCACAAAAATCTTTCTTTGTGTAACCCATCTTTGCCAAAATACACAATACTGTTTTCATAGTTATTAACACAATTTTTCAATTTTTGCATTTTTGGGGGGACTTTATGGATTTAGAACTCAATTAGCTCAAATTACACCATTACATTATATATATATATATATATATATATATATATATATATATATAAAATTGTTTAATTCAGTAAAAAGCAAAGTTGAATATTTATGAAAACACTGGAGTGCCATCTGCTGAAAAAGAAAATGTAAAAAAAATTTTGACAATACCATAACAATGTCAAGTATAGCCTATAGGTGGCCTCAGAGTTCCCCTTATTGTGGAATAATGTCTGTAACCTAATGCTGTAACTTAATTTATAGATATTATCACAAGTTATATATTTGGATATATACTGATATATATATATATATATATATATATATATATATATATATATATATATATATATATTAGAGCTATCAGAATTAAAGTGTTAACGCATGTGATTAATTAAAAAAACATTTAATGCGCTAATTTTTCTAAATTGCAATTAACGCGTTACAGTTAATACACCATAAGCCAGCAGAAACACTTGTTGGGAGAGCGGAAACTTTGCGATGTGTCCGCCCAGTGTCATTACACTGATGCATACACCACAAACACACACACAACAGCGCTTCCCTGTCAGTGATAACATGATGGAGAAAGGAGCTCTTAGCACTATTTGATGTACAAAACAAGCACAGATGGGACTTGAAAGAAATCAAGTATTTTAAGCCTACATAAGGTGCATTTTAATTACCACAGAAGCACACCAAATCTTAACTATCACCAAAACGCAGAATGGACGTTTTTGTTTGTAAGCGCTTTTCATGTGGAGTTTAAAGCGACTCTGACATTGACGCTCTGACGCGAATCATGAATGGATTAACAGATTAATATTGTGGATGATGAGAGTTTAAGAGATTTAATGCCCATTGCAATGAATATGCAACCTATGTGGAGACTAGTTCTTTCAATTAGTCAAACTTCCACTTAGACTTTGGGAAACATTTAATGTTACTTGAATTGGTGCAATTTAGTGCATTTCTATCTTTATACTGTGGAAAGCTTTGTTTGAAAATGTTAATAAAGCATTATATTGATACATTTTGTTTTCTTTTCTTTCCTAAGATGGAAATAAATGCATTTTGATAGGAAAAGTGGTAGTATATATCGTGTCAAATTTCAGCATTTTCAAAATCTGTGATTAATCACAATTAACTACAAATAATACATGAGTTTTAACAGAAGAATTAATGTAAGTGCTTTTATAAAATTATAAACTTCATATTTCTGTGTTTAAACCCTCAAAAAATGGACCCCATTGACTTCCATTGTGTGCCTGACTATAACCTTCATTTTTGCTTTTTTTTTTTTTTTAAGATTTTATTTTGTGTGGTAATAAACATTATGCCACAAACACTGTTGATTGAGCTGAATTTGTATTGAACCCGGAATATTCCTTTTATTACATACTGGCCAGGAAATATTTATAGTGGTGATATCATAAGAAATCAAATACTTTTGAGATAAGAGAGTTCACTATAATACGAAAAAATACTGTAACTTTCAGAACTCAAAACTCCTCAATGATTATTAAAACAAAGCTGATGAATGACAATGACTCGTTCTGAAATCACTGGATTTCTGATGTTACACTGATAAAAATTAACACACAACTGTCCACATTTACATGTCTAAGACATCCTTTTGATGAAATACTTGCCCTGTCCAATGATGGTGAGGTATTTAGGAGGAACTAGAATAGATATTATTATTCCTAAACACCAAAAGAACACATGTGGTAAATTGTGTGAAATCTGGTGTTGTTTGTGTGTGTGCGTGAAGCACCTGTTGCTCTGCAGCTCCTTCTGAAGAATCCTAATGTTTATTTTGAACAAGATCTCTTATCATTTCAGTCTGATCTGAACAGTTTAAGCGGCACGTTTCAGCAATGATTGTTTTATAAATCTAACACAGGCTCAATGTCACAGTATAATAAAGGCTTTGCAAAGGAGCTGTTATAAAATATATTGAACCTGACTGCAAACACGCAGCCTGTGTGTAAATGCAGCAAAGCACAAAACATTTCATTTCACATACAGGGGCAATTTTTCAAGACATAGCAGGAAACCTGTTCCTGTTCATTTCTTAGGCACATAGAGAGGGTGGAAAATGATCATGAAAAACTGTACGATATTTTTTTTATTATTATTATTTATTTATTTATTTATTTATTTTTTGCTGCAAGAAAGCTTTCCTAACATTATGAACTACAGTGGCAAGAAAAAGTATGTGAACCCTCTGGAATTAGCACAGCCACACTGACATTATCATGTAGGATATCTTGAAGGATTTGGGAATTCATTTTTCCCTCGATGATGGCAAGCGGTCCAGGCCCCGAAGCAGCAAAGCAGCCCCAAATCATGACGCTCCCTCCACCATACTTCACCACTGGCATGATGTTTTCATGTTGGTATGCAGTACCCTTTTTATGCCATACGTAGTGCTGCGTGTTCTTCCCAAACAATTCAACCTTACTTTCATCAGTCCACAAAACATTTTCCCAGTAGCGTTGTGGCGTGTCAAGGTGGTCTTTGGCAAACTTCAAGCATGCAGCAATGTTTTTGTTAGAAAGCAGTGGCTTACTTCGTGGTGTCCTGCCATGAACACATGCCTGTTTAATGTTTTCCGTATAGTAGACTCATGAACATAGATGTTAACCAGTTCCAGTGATTCCTTCAAGTCTTTATCTGTCACTCTAGTGTTATTTTTTACCTCATTGAGCATTCTGCAGTGTGCCCTTTGAGTCATCTTGCCAGGATGGCCACTTCTAGTGAGAGTAGTCACTGTACTAAATCATCTCCATTTATAGACAGTTTGTCTAACTGTGGACAGATGAATAAATAAGCTCTTCGAGATAACTTTGTAACCCTTTCCAGCTTTATGCAAAGCAACAATTCTTGATTGTAGGAAATCTCTTTTTTGTGAGGCATGGTTCACGTCAACAGATGCTTCTTGTGAATAGCAAACTCAAAATGTTTGAGTGCTTTTTATAAGTCAAAGTAGCTCTAACCCACACCTCCAATCTCGTTTCATTAATTGGATGCCAGGTTTGCCAACTCCTGACTTTAATTAAAAAAATTTCACTTTTTCCACGGCACTGTGAATGTTTAATGGGATGTGTTCAATAAAGACATGAAAGATTATAATTGTTTGTGTGTTTTTAGCACATCGTGTTTGTCTATGCATGTGACTTTGAAGAAGATGAGATCACATTTTATGACCAATTAATGCAGAAAACCAGCTAATTTACATTTACATTTATTATTTTGGCAGACGCTTTTATCCAAAGCAACTTACAAAAGAGGAATACACTGTAAGCAATTCATCTTAAGAAGACAGTGGTATGAAAAGTGCGGTATTACAAAGTTTCACTAGCATTAGAATAGTAGTATTCAAGACAGATTAATGTGCAACAATAATTTTTTAATTTTTTATTTAGTGACTGGTTAAGTGCTCATGGAAAAGATGTGTTTTTAGTTGTTTTTTGAAGACAGAGAGTGAGTCAGCTTCACGGATGGAGTTGGTAAGGTCATTCCACCAACGTGGTACGATGAAGCTGAAAGTCTGTGAAAGTGTTTTGGTGCCTCTTTGTGTTGGTACAACAAGGCGACGTACCTTAGCCGACTGCAGGCTTCTAGTGGGTGCGCAGCTCTGCATAAATGATTTTAGGTATGCTGGAGCAGACCCAGTGACTGTTCTCTATGGCAGCATCAGAGCCTTGAATTTGATACGTGCATCAACCGGCAGCCAGTGGAGAGAGA
Organism: Myxocyprinus asiaticus; assembly: GCF_019703515.2. Classification (NCBI taxonomy): domain Eukaryota; kingdom Metazoa; phylum Chordata; class Actinopteri; order Cypriniformes; family Catostomidae; genus Myxocyprinus; species Myxocyprinus asiaticus. Next base: position 2,648,748 of record NC_059360.1, read on the forward strand.
TGAGGAGTGGTGTAACATGCGCTCTCATTAATCAGCTAATTCCAAAAGGATCACATACTTTTTCTTGCCACTGTATATTACTAACAGTGGAGCTCTGGAAAAAATATATACTGTATATATAAAAATTGTTGGAAATTACCCCTTAAAACTGTACATCTGTAATGTGTGTATATTGTAAAAATGTATAGCTCACTTGTAAGTCTTGGTTTTGTCCAGCCAGATACCACAGATGAGAGAGCCGAACATCCCAGCAACAACAATAGTCAAACCAATCCTCCCAGCATTCACCTCTTCACCCTGTGAGTGAGAAAATAAATATTATAAAATTCATGTATCATGGTACTCCAAGGCTCTTTAAATAATACTTATTTTTGTTAATGCAAGCACCATTCAGAAGTGTCATATAGCTAACAGTAGGGTGTTAAACCCTGAGATCACGTAATGTGACTTGTGGATGTTGACAGCGAGACTCACAGGGTAATGTTCCATGATCATTCTGTTCAACAGTGTGGAAACGCCATAGAAACAGCCCACATTCAGTCCTGTGAAGCACAAAGACACTGAGAAATGTGCTGTCATAGAAATATAAAGGACAAAATTCAGTTTGGGTGAAATTATAATTTGATGATTAAATGTAAAGTTGAAGTGTGTCATTTCTGCGCCACTAACAGAGTTGCAAAAATAGTCATGTTTTCAAACAGGTTTTCCGAGGGCGAAATATAGTCATTTCAATGGGAATCCGCGTGATCGTGAATGTTGCACAATGCATTTTCGGTGGCGAAGAATTTCTCCTCGCGGATTTCGTGTGGAGTTAGAGATTGCTGAACTTTGACAGATGAATTTGCCACGTTAACCAGCAGGAAATTGCTTGGTTTGGCAGTTACCTCAATTACACTGAATATGCACAATGGACAAGGATATCATTTTAGCATCATCACAGTGTATAAACTACAGCATTGAAAAGAGGCTGCTTAGAAATTCGTTTTTTGCTGGTTTTACATGCTCTCAATGTCCGTCCATGCCTTCATTGCTGAATTTTGCTATGCAAAGGTAAACGTGACCGTGCCTTAACCACTTCGTTTAACGTGTTTTACCATCTTTAAAATGCATTCTGCAGATTATCAACAAAAATCAGCGCAGTAAATGCGAGCGTAGTCTGCAGATTCCAACAGCACTACATAAACAGTGATGACAGCTGGATGTATTCTGGGGCAATGTTCAGAAAAGCAGAGTTAAAGCCAAGTTCTTTCAAAGTTATAACAATTGTTGCTCAGGCTTTATGTACTTTGCAAAGTAGGTGGTGCTATCACCAAAATAGCTCAGGTACCCCAAGTAGGTATAGCTGCAGACTACCAAATGGCAAAATTGTCTGTCTTACATGTGACATGCTCACTGACAGCCGATTAATAGCCCTTGCGATGATCTTTTGCCTCTGACGAAGTTTGACACTGTCAGAAATTTTGGGTCGAAGTCTTGCTGTGTGACTAGTCCTACGATGCTGATTAATAAAGAACTAATAGAAGAAACACAGCATCTGATGACTGATACTAGCTTGTCTATGTGATATGTCAACACAAATATAGCTTGTTAATTATGTGTTATCTTCACATTATGATCATACTATCTCTTTTATCAAGTAGGAATAGCTGCAGGCCAGAGAGCTTCAAATGGGGGCGGGATCTCTAAAAGAGGGCGGGTTAGCTCCAGAAGGGGGTGTGGCCAGCTTCACTTCCACACACAGTTAGGGAAAGGGTTAGGTTAGGGGCTCCCTACATCTTTTCTGGTGGTTTGGAGCTCACGTCCCTTTTTGGGGCTCTGCCTGCATTTATGTCCTTCTGTCTTTTATACCCAGCCATGACTTATTCCGGACACTCTGTGTTTTTCTTTTCTTTTTTTGTTTTCCAGGCAAAATATGGAAAAAAATGAGGGCTATAGATTGTTTTTGCTTGTGCGACACCATTTTAATTTCACGCTTTTATGCGGATGAGGCCATGTGATGTGGACTGATGACTTCAAATGCCCAGTCAACGCTGTCGATCGTCAGTAAAATCTGAAAAGATGTATATCGTGCAGTCTGACATAGAAGACAGTTGATGTTGCACAGTCTGTCTTGGCATCTCTACTGGGGTCATATCGTACAGACTGACATGCAGCAATCGTAAAGGACAGAAAAAAATCGTACAGTGTGAACCAGTTTAAAACATAACACAGGAGTCTCAGCATGCTTTTTTGAAACTTGGAAGTTCCTTTAACCTTGACACGGTGTCTAAAAAATGTGGCGGGCCTGTTGCTTTTTCATTGATTACAAACCCGAACCTGAAGTCATAATAAAATTGACCCAAACTCAACAGTTTCTCTGGGCCTTTTGGATCCAACTGCTATTCAGATTTTTATTTTTTTACACAAAATTTGATTAAAAATGCAAAACAAACGTTAACTAAGATGATAACTAGACATCGCTCGCAGCACTAAATTAAACATGCACTAAATAAAGTTGTATGACAGCAATGTAGCATACAACTGTTCAAATATATATCATTGCATAATGCATTCTGTTTCACATACTCTTTTTAAATATATACATTAAATAAAAATAAATGCACAGCATTCTATAAGTAGCAAGATAGTATTCCATTGTGAACATAGGGTGAATCTCAATTCAAAGAACGCGGAGAATGGACTTGCGTTCTTATTAAGACCGGTCTTGCCAAGCTACCTTGGAAGAACTAACTCGGAAGGGAAGGAGAACGTAGAACGCATCTATAAAAGTATAGGTCTCTGCAGAACAGTAATGGGTGTTTTCACATCTGTGGGCGTTTTCAAACCGGGATGGGCGTTTCTAAACTATCCAATAAAAGTAGGGAATCTCAATGGTTTGAAAACACCCACTGATTGGGAAAAGCCCATTTTTGTTCTGCAGAAATACAAGTCTCCATCTATTGGGAGCTTTGAGATGTGCTGCTATCTTTCTGTTGTGCAATTAACCATCACAGCACATTTTAATCCAGTGACAGAACTACTGGCATTATCACACCAGTGACAGCATTAATATCATCACACCAGTGAGGTTTTACAGGACTAGTGACACGTTAAAAGAATAAATTCTGTAAACACTCGTTCTCTCCATGTTTATTACTGTATTAAAATGATGCCCAAAACAACAACAACTGGTGATGGAGTAAAATGACTCTCATGAGCCATCAGACTTTCACGAGCTTATGCAGGAAACTCTTCAGGAAAAACAAAAAGATAAATGTCCTTTGTCTGCCACTGTAGTACCGAGTTCTTGCCTCCACGTCACCATCCAATGCATCCTCGATTTCAAGACACATCCAGGTAATTTCCTGCGCTCTTGGTACTTGCGTTCTTGAGGATTGTAATCGAACTTCGGCAGTAGATGATGACGTAGAACGAGTCCACAAGAATGTAAGAACACAAAAGAATGCACCTTGAGAAACAGTCATACAGCTGGGTTAATCAGAAGCTAAACTCTCATGACCTTTGACCCCAGTTATATGATCTGGCTAACACATTCACTAGCAGAACAGTTAGTCTGCAAATGTGTGCACCACTCAATGTCTTTGCAATTGTTGACCTTTTTTATTGGATTGAATTCTTTTAATATACAATACTTTTCCATTTTGAATTATTTATATTTATAATCAACATTTGATAACAGCAACAACTGATGATAGAATAAGAACATCATTCCACAGAGCTACCATCTAAACATGGCATTGACCTGATGTAGACACACTGTTTAGACCGATATTACATCACAGTGAATCGCTGATAACGGTCTGAATCATCTGATCTGCATGAGATTTCAATTATCTCCTTATCTTATCTGTCTTGTGTTATCAGTGCAGACCTATTAAGTAAAATATGTGTAGAATGTGTTTTAAGTTGATGTTTACCATAACTGATGATGAGTAGGATGAAGGGTTTGTTGCGGAGCAGTCTTCCGATCGATGCCGTGTACGAGTACTGTCCCGCGGGAGCGTTTCTGAGCCTAGCTTGAGCTGCAGACGGCGGGATTTCTGGTTTATCCTGAAACACTGAAGCACACAGTCAGTCTAATCAGCACTGTGAATAATTAACCACAGATGTAAATCAGACTTCAAAAAGCACTTTTCACTAGATCACAATCAAGTATATCACAATAACACTTATCAGCACTGAAAACAATAAAAAGCCCTTAGATCATACAGTGGAAAGTCATTTCAATTCATTTACATTTTATTTGTATATCGGCATTTCACAATATATGTTGTTCCAAAACAGCTTTAATGTATGCAGGCACACGCAAAAATCTGCAGATTTCATAGAACTGAAACACAAACATTTACAAAGTTCTACGCATCTGCCCTCTTGCGTGTTCGTTTATTAATTGTTATAGATAACTTGATTATGAATTCAGCTACCAATGAAAGTAGTATCACATCCCTGTTTAAATTCATTCTAATGAATTCATTCATATTTCCTCCCTAATGCTGATGTTTTTGGGGTTTGAATTATATAGATGAGTACTACAGAGCAGTGTGAGACAATTATACAGAAGACCTTAGCAGAAATGTAATTTCTTTATGTTTAATCCTCCTTTTGTCTAAGGGTCATTTTTGACCCGGGACAGGTAAAGAATACGTTATAAATACTGTATATTATTTAGTATTGGAACCAAACGTTGTGACTGTCAAGACCATCAAAACACACAAAACTGAAAAGAAAATGTATTTTTGTCTATAACTGTTTAAGAGAAATAACAATTTAAAACAAATTGTTCCTTCCTTTGTCTGAACGGGTCAATTTTGACCCGTATGGGAAGAACTAGTTATGACTTTCACCTTTGGACTTTCTGGATGTTACACAGCTTTAGATAGTTTTTTGTCTAGAATCAAATTTGACATAAAAATATTTCAAATATTCTCAGATTTATCTCCTAGCCACATATTGTTCTCTGGCTCCCCCACCTGCTCCACTGGGTTCTGCATCTTTTACACAAATTGCATACTTTCCCCTCAAGCGGGGTTTGTGCACATATGCACGTCCATACACATTCAGAGCCCCTTAGAGGACAGGGCGGGAATTAAAATAAATAAATAGTTTTGCGTGCCCTCGCATAAATTTACCATGGTTTTACTACAGTAACCATATTTTAACCATGATATTCGTAGTGAAAACATAGTTTTTATACAGGAAAATGAAAACAATGGTAATACAAATCATAATTTTGTTGGTATCATGGTTTTACTATGCAAATACCATAGATTAACAATGGTTTTACTATAGTAATATTGTGGTAACGCTTTAAAATAAGTTTCCATTTGTTAACATATACAACATTAGTTAACATGAACTAACAATGAATAATACTTTTACAGCATTTATTCATCTGTCATATGTTAATTTCAAAATATGATTTTTAAAATCAAACGTTGGATATGTTTACATTAGTTAATGTAGCTTACTATGAACTAACATTAAAAATGACAAATGTTATTTTTATTAACTATCATTAACAAAGATTAATAAATACTGTAAAAAAATATTTAGTTCATTGTTAATGATACCTAATGCATTTACTATTGTTAAGAAATGTAATCTTATAATAAAGTGCTACCAATAGACTGTAGTAACCATAGTTTTTGGCGGAAAACATGTTTTTTCTATAGTAATATTGTACCATGATTGTTTTAGGCTAACCATTTTTTATTATTATTATTTTATTGTAATTTATGTATTTATTTTATTTTTTAATGGAAACCATGGTTTTACTACAGTAATATTGTATCCATATAGTAACCATGTTCAGGGGTGCAACTACCCTTTTTCGAGCAAGTATGTGAAATTTTCACACCCCTTACTAGCATTGAGGGTTGGGGGAGTCCGATTTCTCCCCCTTTAGAGTCGCCAGTGCCCCCCTTTATATGGCACCCGTATGCGTTGCATACATTGCATATATGGTAGTTGCACCTCTGATCATGGTCTTACTACAGATTAATCATGGTTAATCTTGTGTTTACTATAGTTTTATTACAAATACCATGGCCATTGTAAACTAATAAAGAATTTATGCATTTTTTATGATTTTCAATACGGGTCAAAAATGGCCCAAAGGACAAAAGGAGTGTGCAGTTTCTTAAGACAATAGGAGGGTTAAGAGCAGAGTAGGTTTTATTCATGAGTTTTATATACCAAATAATAAAAAACATTCATTTAGATTTTAATTTAATTTTAATTTTTAATTTTAATTTAGCGTGAAGCGATCATCTTTGTTGTGCAAATGCTATCGTGTCCTTGAAAAAATATTTAACGTGCGAGAAAGGGCAGCTGGTAGAGTTTTTGATGCCCCCCTAGGGTATTGGTGCCCTACGCAGAATGCATAATAAACATATAGGAAGCAGCGGTACGGTGCGTAAACTCCAAGTTATGATTGGAAGGACAGTACAAATGTACTTCACTAAATTCTGAGCGTTTCTCCACATTATTCATGAGAAGGAACGCTTCCATCCAATCACAGCTCTGCCTCATGCATGAGCTCACATTACTTCAACTAATTCAAACTAATGGACGTAACCGCTGTTCCGCAAGCGTGAGACTTCAACAGTACTCGCGGAACAGAAATGAGAGCTGACTTTTACACTAAACCCCGTGATCTGATCGGAATCACTAGACAGAATGGACCACAGTCCATAACTGGAACAGAGTGAGCGTTTCTTGGCTGCAGTTCTGCTACTCACGCTCCAAACATGATGTTTAAGAGGGGAGGCTGTTAGAGGAAGCACTGATTTCATCCCTTATTCTCCGTGTGTCTAAAAATGTACTGGAAGTCATGTCGGCTCTCTTTTTTTGTATCCTTTACACTGTGTGAAAGTTTTCGTGATTTACGTCTACATGGTTTACCAGCATTACGTTGTCATGTCAATGGAGTTGAAATACTATTTTAACATGCATTATGCTTAAGCCAGGGTTCCCACTCTTTTCAAGGCACAATTTTCCAGGACATTTTATGTGCCCAACAAGTGTAATATTTAAGCAAAAACGCGTCTATATAAATCAAGCTTTTATTTTGGCGTATCTGTGTTTTTTTTATGTTAGTTTCTCACCTCCAGATAAGCAGTTTGCTCCATGGCCCAGTGCGATTATTAATCCTTCTTAAAACTGTGATTTAATTAAATAAATACATAGTCTGTATGTGCTGTGCACTTCAGAGTGCTCTCTGTCTCTGTCATCTCACACAGAGTGTACGTGATGATCATGATGAGGTGTTTTCAGTGTATGAGCGGCCGTCTCTACACATTCATGTTGAAGCGCACATCTCTTGCAGATTATATATTTACTTAATTAAATCACAGACTTTTGCATTTTAATTATCACACTAAGACATATCACAATTTTAATTTAATTCATTGTACATTCAAATGTTCATTTTCGTCCAGATATGTCATATTCCACGACATTCTGCATTTTATTGCTGATGCCATTTTTATGACTACATTCTACATGTGGTAACCGCAGAATAAACTGACTCCGATCACTGAATTATTGAACATTAATTCACATCCCGAGGTATTAAGGCAGAATCAACATGCTATCATTTTGAGATGTTCACCACCGAAATCTGCCAAGAGACTTTATAGTATGTTAGCATTATAAGAAGAAAGCAGTTTATCTATAGTTTCCATTAAGTTTGTGAACCGCTAAGACTTTTCATCCAAAAAGACAACAATAACAGTATAATAGTAATAATGAGTATCAATAATGTCCTTCCCTTCTCCTTTATTAAAATTTGCATGTCAAATCTACTGACTTCAGTAGAATGTTTAAGCATTATAAGAACAAAGCTGTATAATTTTCCTACAGTATTAAAACTGCTGAGCATGACTTTTATCAGAAAAGACAACAGTAATAGCCTAATAATAATTTAATGTCCTCACGTCATTGAAAAGCACATATCACATGAGTTGAGTCGAGGCTTCAATGCTCCACTCAAGAGGCACTTTGCCCGTCACATGACAAGCGTTGCAGAAAGCGTCACGGAAGGGCAAATTTACGAGCTTGCCACACAAGAAAGCGGGAGGTGTGCACAATATACAGTGAAAACGTGTATTTGGTAGAGAGAAAAAAAACCTGCCAATTGCTTTGATTGCAGAAAGTAAAAAGAGTTGGCTGTTGAGGTCTTAGCGCTGTTGTTGTTGTTGTTTTTTTTGTTTTTTTTGGTGAATGTAATTACTGTAGTTCAATAACTGGGGTCTCTGGATACTCAGAAACGATAAGGTAATAATGAATTTAAATAAATTATGAGACATTCAATATCTCTTCATAAATTTGGACAGTTTTAAAATATTTATTGTAGCTTTGTACTCTCAAAGACATCATTTGTGAGGCAAAAACATGTGTGAAAAACACTTTGGTGTGAAGTTGGAGCCGAGGTTGCACTGACACCTCACTTCATAGACTTCAATGTATTTGGCAGCGCTGACGCGAATCCTGTGAACACCCATCAACATGTATAAACATCAGTCACTTTTACACATTAATAGCTCTTCCGCCCTTTTCTCTCCGTGATGAACAAGATAGACTCACTTGCCGATGCTAAAGTAAATGAACAACATGCCCCTCTCATTCAGTCGGTCGGTAAATGTACCAGGTCATTCAGTTTGTTTATGAATGAGAAGTTTCATAAGTGCCGCTTCTCACCATGCACACGCTGCTGTAGCCAAGCACACGATTGGCTGTAGCTGTAACCAATCAAGCGATCTGCTTCAGTTGGACCACGACTGCCAAGCACATGATTGGCTGCAGCTGTAATCAATCATGAGGGTGTAAGCACCCTTAACCGCTGACATTGTTTCACAATGCACAGTCGGCGGCAGCGATAAAACGATACGAATTTGTGTATTTGACTCCTATTCCGAGTCCCGATCGTTATCATGTTTTTGTACATGTAACGAAAACCTTGTTAGTAAACTGTCAAACCGTATTATTATTCTAAAATATTTTCCAGGACATTTATGTATTTTTCTAATTTTCCATTACTTTTCCTTTACTGGAAAACTGCACTGCAAAATTCCAGGTTTTCCAGGATGTGTGGGAGCCCTGTTAAGCATTGAGGCTATACTTTTGAAAAACCGTGTGTTTTTAATCTTTTGTGATTGGACCCATTTATTTTCATTGTATGTGCATTACTGCATGTGATTTGTTTCTTTAGAAAAAGGGTAGAAACTATTTTCAGTGGTTATTAACATGCCACAAATGCTGTCAATAGAGTTTAACTTGTATTAAACCTGAAACACGCCTTGTAAGAATAAATATCTATGAAGTAATGTAAAGTCTCAAAGCAGTGCTGGTTTTGATGGTAATATCTGCTCTGAGTGCTGTTCTTCATTACTTTTGGAAAAACATCCAAATCTTTTTGCAGATTTGCAAACTGTTCTATCATATTCATATTTCACACTTTTGTCCCATGACTAATATACAGAAAATGCCCCAAAACTCTTTTGTTTTCATCTCCACTCATAATGTGTTGTTCAGTTGACCCCTCCTGTCCTCCCACTTCCCTCCCCCGTAATGCCTCCATTTCTACATATGTTCACAACTATTCCGTGAGACTTTTTTCAGTCTGAGGCGTGAACAATTGGTGCTGAACTAGGGGGGTTTTATTACACTTTAAAGGTGCACACCCTAATAATCTTTTAGGGAGTTTTGTTAGTAATTTTCCCTCATTAAAATGTTTTACACATAAATAAATGTTTAGAATCATGTACACTCACAAAACCAGCTAAATAATACTTATTTTACCTTGGTAACCCCACTGGTATTGGCATGGGGGAGCATTACCCCCCTAGATTTTCCTTGTGATGCATGCATGTCACTAAGTGTCAGTATAAGTTCAAGTTGCCTGTCTTATCAGCCAGCACAACATAAACAAAAATGACTGACTGCACCTTTAAACAAACCATCAAAAACGGAGTGGATGGTCTTACCAAACACGACCAGCAGAAAGATGACGGTCGCCACTCCAGCTGTGATGTAGAACATGATGCTGATGCGTTGAGCCATTTCATTGATGTCATCAACATTGGGCACAAGAACGGGTGGCACTAAGAAGCCGATAGCAATACCAAGCTGCAGGGGAAGAAAATAAAGAGTTCACTGCACAGTTTGTGTCCGCCTCAGATGTGCCACAGTCCGTTCACTGACCGCCTGATGCATATGGACTGCTTTCACTGCCTCTGAGCACATGTTTATGCCTTTTTTAGCAGTGAACACATTTCCTGCTATAATTAGAATTTTTGTTTTCACAGTAGTCTATTATTGTTGTATAATCTATTTCAGATAAAACCACCTCCACCTGACAGGTACCAACAAAACGAATTGTATGTTGGTTGCCTTACATGTCAATCAAATAGTCTCTTCCTGTCTAAGTTGGTGATTCTTTGCCAGAAAAAGCAGCAAAATGGAACAGCTTTATGCAGCTATGTGAGACAACAGCACTGCACAACTCTTCATGTCAGTTCAATACAGCTACAGGTCAAAAGGTGAATAGCACTCAGGGTGATGATGAGAAATATTGTTCCCTATCTGTCACTCACTCAACGTTGTGTCGATGCAGTGACACTAGGGGTCACTCTTGGGAGCTCGAGACACCTCTGGTCTTTGATAAAAGGCCAATGAAAATTGGCGAGTGGTATTTGCATGCCACTCCCCCGGACATATGGGTATAAAAGGAGCTGGTATGCAACCACTCATTCAGATTTTCTCTTCGGAGCCGAACGGTCATGCTCATTGAGCTGAATTCTACTGTTCATTCACCTCTGCTGGATCTGACGGCGCATTTCAGCGGCTTCTCCCTCCTCTGCACTGGTGCACTGCAGAGAACGCCCCTGCGACAAAGGTAATGGTTCTACAACCTCCGGGTGGAGCCGGTTTCGTCCCAAGTAGTGGCACGCAACACAAGCGGATAAGCCCGGGATAGCTGGCCGGGTGTATCGCTTGCACATAGCGCCTTCCACCTCCTTTTGAGCTGAAGACGTGCACCATTAATTCCCAGTAGTGTTCACAAACTTTGTTCCCTAGTTGACTTCCTCCAAGCCCTGTGGCAGTCGAGTTTTCGGAGAGACTCGCTGCCGGCCCTAACGTGCTAACTAAGAGTCCTGTTCTGGGGTAGGTGCTCCGCATGTGGTGGTTCCCTGTAAGGCTAACCCCATGCGATATATATCTTCCGCTAGTTTGTTTCCCTGTTGGCAAACTGCGTCTTCCTAGGGCAGAGCCCCTCTGCCCCAGTCTCCATGTTTGTAGTAACTCCTCCCCCGTTGGGTAGGATCTACCTTGAAGACTCTCCACATGGTCGGAAAGACCATGTGATGTATTTTTCCACTTAAATATCCCCCACTCTCTTTGGGCGAGGTGTGGTCTCCGCGGTGTCTTCCCCTTGGGACCTGGCAGCCCAGTCGGATAATCCAACTTCTTTTTCAGGGAGTGGAAAAACAGAAGGTGAAAAGAGGCCACGACTGGGTTAAGCCTGTCTCTATCTTTTGGGTAGTCGACTTGTCCCCAAGGGGCTGTTCGACACTCATAACTATGGTGGGGGAGGTTACGTGTCGACCTGGTGTGCTGGCTATGAGGCACACAGTAGTCTGCCCACCACACACCGCCAGTTCACGTAACACAGTTCAGCCAGTTGTGGCGTTTCGTATAGGGACCCCTAGTGTCACTATATCGACACAACGTCGAGTGAGTGACAGATAGGGAACGTCATGGTTACTTGTGTAACCTCCGTTCCCTGATGGAGGGAACGAGACGTTGTGTCCCTCCTGCCACAACGCTGAACTACCCGCTGAAATTGCCGGACCTTATATCGGCTCCTCAGCATAAAACCTGAATGAGTGGTTGCATACCAGCTCCTTTTATACCTGTATGTCCGGGGGAGTGGCATGCAAATACCACTCGCCAATTTTCATTGGCCTTTTATCAAAGACCAGAGGTGTCTCGGGCTCCCAAGAGTGACCCCTAGTGTCATTACATCAACACAACGTCTCACAAGTAACCATGACGTTTTTGTAATTTACTTGTGCGCTACACATCAGAGCCTTACCAAACAGTCCAGACATGAGGTCACCTGGGTCATATTTAATTTCAGAGCTGCTTGTCATATGTTATAACATCTCATGCCTGTAATACAACTTCAGTGAACCTTATATCCACCCATCTAAAAGATCAAATGGGCGCTGATGTATTTCAGCTGTTTGATTAATATGAAATCATCATCCGCCCCTTATCAAACTCCAAACACACACACCCTGTGTAATGTTATAGACTCAATCTCTTCATATCTCAATCTCTTATTGGTGAAAGAGTCATAAATGTCATATTGTGACCTAGCATGAAATGAAAGCTGTCTGAATAACAACAAGAACAGTTTAGCAGAAGATCTTATAAGACTGCATGACTTTGTAAGAAATGACTTGAACAAAATGCACTACTCAACAGATTGTCAAACTGTAAAGGCAAATTTATTAATGTCAGATTGAAAGTTGTTATTCACTGATTATCTTTCCCTCTGCTAAAGCTCGTAAATCTCATTTGCAATGTCACTGACACCAAAACGGCATCGGTTCTTGCATGTGCATCTTAAGCGAACGCATCACGCCAGTTTGAATATGCAAGATGGACAATAGAATTTTAAAGCTACAAGGGGAGGATTTTCATTTAATAATGACTTAAATTTCATTATGTTCTACCATAGCTATTGAATGACTTGAAACAACAAATGAGTATGGAACGACATGAGGGTGAGTAAATAATGACACAACTTTCAATTTTGGGTTAAATATCCATTCAGGATACGTTTACGGTTTCTATTTAGCAGTTGTAAGAAGTCAAATCTTTTTTACTTGCAAACTCACTATTCAATGAAGCAGGTAACTGGGAGTGAATATGCATATGGCATGAGGTACATTGAACACTACGGTTTTATGAAGCTATCCTTGTACTTCCTATTACTGTGTTGTAATTTGCTGTTCTAGTCACTCCATCCTTTGACCAGAACTAGAATTTTCTTTATAAATTCATCAGGCATTGCACATTATTTATGTATGTCTTCGGTTGACAAGCACAGAATGACACTCAGGAGGTATTCCCTAACACGTGGCATCACAAAAGAAATGTTGGATTAAATGTTGTCTCCAAGCACTCTTATTTATACCTCGTTCTACATTTGCTCTTGCTAAATATCCATTTTCAACAGGAAATAAATCACATTTAAGAAGTTAAATGGCTTGTGAAATGTGTCTCAAATGCAGAAAGTTTTCTATAATGACACATTGATCAGAGTTGTTAGGACAGCACTCTGACAAAACATGTTTTCTTTTTTTTGTGTGTGTTTTGAAGGAGAAGAAAGGAAGTGACATAACAGAGAATGATTGTATTCTAGAAGCAACCTTATTAAACAGCCTGCCAGCTGCAGACTGTACACTAAACTGTGCTAAAGCCAATAAATGATGGGAGCTTGACAATATATAAACCATAAATAGTAAAGATTACAATTAGGAATGCACCATGGTGGTCGTCCAACAACTCATACTGTATTTATTAGCCCATACACTGCAAAAATCATTTTCTTAATGAGGATTTTTGTCTTGTTCTCCAGTAAAAATATCTAACCATTCTTAAAAGAATGAATGAAAGAATAAAAAATACAAAATAAAAAAACTAAATTTAGTGAGAAAAACTATATGCCAATGGGGTAAGAAAAATAAACTTTTAGAGTTTAATAAAGTTTATTTTTCTTACCTCATTGGCAGATTGTTTTCTTATTATTATTATTTTAGGCATACTTTACAGATTTCTTAATATCTTATGTTTTTAATGGAAAACACGAAAAATACTTGAATTTTTGCAGAGTATGACTGTTTATTTTATAATGTTTCAGTTTCTATTGTAATACATTGTAGATAATTGTAAGAGTGCATGTTTTGTTTCCCTTTTGTGTTTGTGTGAGCTGGGCTGCGTTCCACTTCACTTTAAACATCCGCTCGCTAACTTCCCAAAGCATTTCCCCTCTGGGGAATTCCTGCCGCCATTTTGGAAGTCCATTCGACTTCGTTAACTGGGTGAGGGAAGTTTCTGCTGACAGACCCTCAACCCCTTGATTTTTACTGAGGGAGTGAGCCTACAAAGATGTACGCTTCAGGCAGCTCCATATCCCACAATGCAACTCAACTGTAACATCACAGCACAGATCGCGCTTAACCTACCCCACCACACAACTCTAATGTATGATGGAAGTAAAGTTAGGCCAATTAAGCAGTTTAGAAAAGTAACATTGAGATTACAGCATAATGCCTGAAGCCACCTTAAACTGACTGTTTGTTACACAGCCATAGCCTAAATGTTAATTGTTATATTACCATTTTTGTTTTTGTAAAACTTGATTAAACAATGAATTCTAATAAAAGCAATTTTTTTCTTAACAGACAAGATTTATACATAAGCCACTAAAATTATAACTAAACTTTACCTGAATCTGTAATTGCATCAATCTCCAAATATGTTGTCTTCTCAGGTGCAAAAATCACTAAATAATTCCATACATTTACATTAGCTGTCAACGAGCTCCAAGTGATTAAACCCATTGCACAGGTTCCACCAATAGTTGGCACTCGCGCAATGTAAGCAATGGCGTACATCCGAGTCCATGAGATGGAAGTTAGCAAGGAAAGAGCATAAAGCTTTTAAGTGGAACGCAGCCCTGGAAGCACAGACATCTCAGAATAAGAGTCCCAGTGTATTTCGGGCTTCTTTATAGGTAAAAGTCCTGCGTTATGCACCAAATATTCATTTTTTTATATTTTTGTTTGCACAATTTTACTCATGTTGGACTCTTGTAGCCCTTATGTCTGTGCCAGTCACAGTAAGGAAAGAGTAAATGTGTGTCCCAAACCGCAAACTTCTGCAATATTCTATGTCATTTTGTAGTGCAAGTAGTGCGAGTAGTAAGTTAACATTGAAAATGCAATAAAATGAAGAGTGCTACGAATACTCGGATCATGCACTACTTCAACCGTCAAAACGGATCAAAATGGATCCAAATCATTCTGTCTCAGCCCAGTTATTACAGAAGACTTCACCAAATACGATCCAGCGAAGCTTCAATGCTTTCACAAGGAACTTGCCTCGATAGCATCTGTGGTATCTGAACATCACAAGCAGACCTCACTCACAGAGGAACTCATGTAGTCTTCCAACTACTTCTAATACCACTTAAACCCCAACTCCTCCACCCACGGCCGTACCTGTTTTCACATTTCCCACTGGAAATCCATGACTAGCATTTCCAGAGAAATTTGATGGCAATCCAGATAAATGCAAGGGGTTTTTGATGCAATGTACCATCTTCCACTTCCTTCCTGATTGGCAGAGCACTGGATTGTGCCACCACCATATGGGGAGAGAGAGTGACCTTCATTACTCTATCGAACATTTTAAAGCACAATTCAAGAAGGTCTTCAAACATCCAACGGGCTGAAAGGAGACTGGAGAACATCTACTCTTAATAAAACAATTAAGGAGTACAGTCACAGATTGTGCACTAACTTTATGCACTTTGGCCGCTCAGAGTGGTTGGGCAGATGGTCCCTTAAAGACTCTTTATCACAATGTCACGCATGTTGGGATGAGAATCTTAACTTGGATCAGTATATTAATCTATCCATTAAGTTCGATAACCTTCTATGAGCTCATCAGCCCAGCCACGAACACTATCCATTCTCTGATTCCTCAACTGACAACACCCAAACAAGAGCCATGCAGATCGGTCGCACTCACTTGACCCCCGAGGAGAGATTACGGTGCAGGTGACAAGGATCATGTCTATATATTGTGGTCAAACTGGACATTTGCTATCTACCTGCCCCTCTCAGCCCAATACCTCTAACTCTGCTTCGTTGAGTGAATTTTCTCCCATTGATCTAGTAAACTGTCAACTTCTAGTACTCACCACTATTATATACAAATCCAATATGATCGAACTTAATGCTCTGAATGACTCTGATGCTGCTGATCATTTTATGGATTCTGATCTCAGCGTTAGATGGACGGCCTCTTGGCACCGGTACCACATGCCACACTACCGAAGCTGTTACCCTACAAACTGGGAAACTCTCTAGTTTTGGGTCTCCCTTGGCTAGACAAATGCAATCCAGAGATTTCGTGGAGTAGGGGGAAGATTCAGAGGTAGAGTCAACCATGTCATTTGCGATTTCTTCATGCCATTACCCCAATTTCTTGTCAAGTCACCTATGTGGAAAAATCCCCAATGGACCACAAAAAGGGGCATTCCCAAGGTCAAAGCTACTCAGTTACCCCCTCACCAACCTCAGGACTGTGCCAACGAGCTCCTATCAGGTACAGCTCCTGCCAAGAGTAGTGATGGACAACAGAAAGGTCAGAGCAGTCCTGAACTGACCACAGCCCAAATTTGTAAAGGAGCTGCAATGCTTTTTGGGCTTTTCAAACTTCTACAGATGTTTTATTCACAACTTCAGCACCATTGCTGCACCTCTCACCACTTTTTTAAGGGCCAACCCAAAAGACTGCAATGGAAGGGCAATGCAGTGCAATCATTTGAGGACCTAAAGGCCAGTTTCATGAGCGCTTCTATTCTCCATCACACTGATCCCACTTTACCATTCGTGGTTGAGTTCGATGCATCTGAGTGCATCAAAATCACGGAACACCGCTTAAACTGTACCCATGAGCTTTCATCGCACACAAGCTCACACCTGCTGAACATAATTACAACGTGGGCAATCGCAATTAAAGCAACTTTTGAAGAATGTCAGCATTGGCTAGAAGGAGCACAGCATCCATTTAAAGTTCTCACTGATCACAGGAATTTGAAATATATTCGGGCAGCGAAGCGACTGAACCCCTGACAAGCGGGCTGGTCTTTGTTCTTTACCCAATTCAACTTTACCATCACTTAAAGACATGATTCAAATAACACCAAAGCAGATGCGCTACCATTTTTACACGATGCCCCATGTACTAGGGAAAAACAAGACACTATTCTCCCACCAGCACAACTAATTACTCCAGTGAGGTGGGAAATTTAGGATGAATTCCAGTATGCCCAAAACACTGATTCTCTGCCCAATAACTGTCCGCCAGAAAGGGTAGATGTTCCTAAGTCTGTGTGAACACATGTTATTCAATGAGTGCACACCTCTACCAGCTCTGGGCACCCGGGAATACAAGGCACCATCTATTACTGTAGATACAGAACAATTTTTGGTGGCCAACACTTCTTGCTGATGTCTACACTTATGTTAAGAACTGTGATAACTGTGCCCAGTCCAAGTCTTTCAAACTACCGCCACTGGCTTATTACAACTGCTACCTATGCCTCAACACCCATGGTCCCATATTGCTCTAGACTTCATCATGGATTTACCCACTTCACAAGGTAAAACCACCATCCTTGTAGTGATTGAATGGTTTTCTAAAGCATGTCATCTTATCCATCTCAAGAAACTTCCAACAGCCTTAGAAACAACTGAAACTATTTTCTATTATTAAGAATTCTGCCAACAATTAAACATAAATATCAGTCTCACTTCTGGGTACCACCCTCAGTCTAATGGACAAATGGAGCAACTGAACCAAGAAATCAAACACTTCCTTTACTCATATTGTCATGACAATCAACATGAATGAAATCGCTTCTTTCCTTGGGCTGAATATGCACAAAATTCCTTGTTGAAGACTTCTACTTCTACTTTCCTGGGCTTCCAGCCTCCACTCTTCCCCTGGTCAGGCGAACCCTCCGATGTGCCAGCCATGGAAGACTGAATGAGGAGTAGTGAATGGACATGGAATGCAGCACATGTCCATCTGTAGCAAGCCATAAGATGGCAAAAGCATCAAGCCGATTGCCACCACTGATCAGATCCCCAACTGAGACCCAGTCAACCAGTATGGCTGTCCACCCAGGACCTACTGCTTACGATCCCCTCAAAGAAATTAAGTCTGAGGTATCATTATCAAGATCATTAAACAATTTACCCCACTGTCTTACAGACTTCAATTGCTGTCTCATTATCGTATCTCTTTCACCTTCCATGTATTCCTGCTCAAACTGGGAAGATCAGCAAACAACTCCATGGGTCACGAAACCCTGGGCACTTTTTGTGATTGATGGAGAGGAGGCTTATCGCATCAGAACCCTCCTGGATTCTCGGCACCGGGGTCGGCAATTACAATATCTGGTAGACTGATACCAGAGGTCACAATCACCTGAGTACTGACACAGACTCTGACTCACCCCACCTGATGGTCATTCTACGAATCAGTCACCTGTATACACTGTATAAATGATGGGTGTTCTCTGATCTTTGCGAAGTCTAGTTATTCTTTGGAGTGCATTACTGAGCATTATTATTCCTGTCTTTGCTACTCATCATTATTGGATTGACTGCCTGTTCTTGGATTACTGTCTCTGCCTGCTGTTTTGGACTTGTTTGCCTGTTCTGTTGTATGCCTTTGGATTATCAACCCTTTGCCTGCCCTCTGGTTTATGAGTTTGAGCCTGTCCTTTTGTATATGTCTAATAAAGCCTCCAAACTCATCAGCCTTAACCCAATCATTACTCTCAATACATGTTCTTGGTCTTACTGTGAACAATTCAACAGTGTAAATTCCACATGAAAAAAAGTTAATCTTTATAATATTTTACCTCTAAAACGACTTTCTCCTTTATCTGATGTAAAAATCCCTTAGACTTTTAAACACTTTGAGATTTTTTTTGCACCCACCCACTTGGCTCCATTCTGGTATGTAAATACTGTTCACCATCCAATGAATCCCTGATGGGTAAAGTCAAGTACCTAAAAAATTTTCTCATTGAATATCCTGTTTCAGTCAGAAATACATCAGATTTTGGGAGTAAAATGTTTTCCAAACACATGCGCACTAGGCATGTCATAAAATATCAATATACCGATTATTGATCAGCACATTATTTTATCGATATATTTTTGAGGCATCAATATATTAACATTAGCCGACTGTGACGAGGAGGAGGGCGTGGCCGGGCTGTGATGGTGCACGACCGGCGCTGAATCAGCGGGAGAGCAAGATAAAGGGGAGCCGGAGGCACCAGTTTGAGAGAGAGAGAGACGCAAGCAGCCACGTTGCACGTGTGTCTGTGTTTGTTTGTTTTAAGTTAAGTTTTGCATTAAAACTTTATGTTGACTGTTCTGCCGGTTCCCGCCTCCTCCTTGCCTGACCTTGAACTGTTACAGCGACATTTAAATTAGAAGACTATTTCGCGTGCTTCCAATTCACTCAGTTTCCCTTCTGGCATAATAGCATTGGGAGTCCACAAGAGGGTTATATAACATTTAGTGAAGCGGGTCACGGGTAGGACAAGGCACAGGATCACAACACAGGATGCATTAATGCGGTGCAGGTGGTAGTTGTGAATCTAGTCACGATACACACAAAAGTTACAAAAGGTTTTTGTACTTCTTCAGGAATGAACAAAGGGACATTGATGAGTTTCCAGGTCAGTCTATGAAACTAGTTCAACTGCGCAAACTGAATGATTACCTATTATTATGCAATTTCTCTGTGTGTAGCCTTGAAGAGGTTTCATTCAAGCTGTCAGACCACAAAAAGACATACTTGTAACTGAAAATACATTGTTTAGGCTATATGAAATATACATACACCCAATGTATCATCCAGTGATGGCTAGATTAAATAATCTTTGTCCTTAGATATTGATTTGGGTCGAATTGAAAACTATGTGAGTTGATCTCCGTTGCACTACAGAATTTTGAGCAACCTCAAGAGGCAGCGTGCGGTGGTGGGAGTGAGTGTACCTATGTAGAAACTAATTGTTTTTAATTTTAGAAGGCACCATGTCGTCCGCCAGATGCGTACAGTGTGCAGCCCACTTTAAATACCCTGCCACTCATACTTTGGTAAAGTTGTATTGAGAAAAATGTCTGAAGAGATGAAGACCATTGTGCAACGAGCAGCCCTATTTATATCTGAAAAAAACCCAGTATATAATGATAATTGTCAGGAACATTTTCTAATTATCCGTGCGTGAAACAGGCATCGACCCGGGCCTAATGTGCACAAATCACTTTTTTTTTGTATTCAATAAACTGGCAAGTACAAAACTCATTACTCATAAAGCATTTCCTAACAATATTGTTCTCACTGATGACATTTAGCTATTTTGTCAGTAAGCTTAATGTCTCTCATGATTTGAAAGCACAACAGTGGCAAACTCTACACACTCCGGCTAACCCAGTCTGTAGCTTGAGCTGAACTACGTGTATTTAGCGTTTGCATGACACTGAAGTTCTCAAGGAAGGGACAACATGTTTACTTATGGTGTGTCTATTCCTTTGAAACCACTTGAGCATGTGCAAATGTTTGCTATGGTTTCCTTCACTGTTGCCAGCAGTATTTTCTCTCTTCAATTAGCGGCATGCTTTGGTTCAAAATATGATTAATTTACAGATAATCTGCAATTGCCATGTAAATATGGAATAAGCAACTATTGGTCCTATTCAGAAGCTAAACAACAGAGCAACAATCACCAAGACACATCTTACATTCCTTTTACTCAATAAAACACTGAATGCATTTTAAGTTTAACCTAGAAAAGTGCTGAGTGCAAAGCTGATAGTTCATGGATAAACCATTGCAGGTTGTGAAGCTGCTATGTTTTGGTCAACAGTAAATCTTGTGTTAGCCACATTTTCCTAATTCTTTTCAATGTGATTTCCACAGATACTCCATTATGAAAGGTGTACATTACTGTAATGATGACATTTGTGAACTACATGCATGAGAAGAGAAAATTATTTACTTTTGCATGCTGCAGTATTTAAAAGTGCAATGAATGAAACCAGCTCAATTTAAATTGTAACTCTTTTCACTTATATGGCACAAATATGTTACATATAAAATGACTAATGTAAAATACAGGTGACTCAAAGTGCTGTGTGAGCATTTTTAACCAGAGATCAAATTAGACATTCATTTACCTGCACATTTAAACACAAATGTATGTTCAAAAGGGCCATATTAGCGGTCGACAGAGATGGGTTTTTCAATGGCCATTACCGATACCAGGATGCTGGATGAGCAGGATGGCCGATATAAATGCAGATACATAATACAAAGTGAAAAGAACACTTATTTTATGCAATATATCCTCAAATTCACTTAAAATTGTTTATCGTTGATTGACAAATTTTAATAGGTTCTGGAACTGACACAAGGGAAAGTTAACACTTCTGTTTATCTGCAAACAAACACAGTTATCAGTCAATGCCAATAATCACATAAGATATCAGCCAATTAACTGGCCTTGGCAGCATTTCCCAAAAGCATCGTAAGCTTAAGTTGATCATAGAGGCCATCGGGGCCAATGGTTTCTACGATCTACTTAGGCTTATGATGCTTTTGGAAACGCTGCCCTGGCCGATATATCGGTCTATTACTAGGCTATCCTCATCTAAACCCTAAAAATAATTATTGTGGTAATGATATTTTGTGACAAATAAGGTTGTCTGTGATAAAAAAATCTAGTTTAAAACACATGAAGAAAATTTATATTTGTGTGCATGTTGGTTTTACACATTTTTATACAAAAACGGTATTTTATCATGAATTGTTTAGTCGAGAATATCAAGAAGTTTTCTCAGGGTTACTCCGTAGCTATGACCAGGGTTGGGAGGGTTACTTTTAAAAAGTATTCTGCTACAAATGACAGAATACAAGTTGTAAAATGTAATTTGTAACATATTCCATTAGATTACTCAAGATCAGTGACGTAATCTAAATATGTTGGATTACTTATTCAGTGCTGGTTGATTTTTTCACTTTACATTTTTATTAAGAATACAATTTTTGCGGTACATCTTTGCTCTAATATCAAAGGTCTTGCCCTAATGTGAATTTTATTCATAGAATTCATCATAAAATATAATCGTGCCTGGTAAGAGATGCATGTAAAGGCAAGAAATAGCATTTTAGTTTAGCATTAAGCTAAATGTTCACATGACAATTTACACGTGGTTAACTATTTGTGCCACTCCAAACTTACTTCAGAACCCCACAGTTTGTACAACAACATCCTTTTCTGATTGTATGTGGATTCTGTTCAAGGAATGTGGCATAAAATATGGCATAAAATATAATATTTGTAGCTTTCTATACAATGTATTGGTTAGCTACATTGGTTAGCATTTCTTGTAAAAAATACCCTAACCACATAAAAAACATTGATATGGCATGTAATCGTGTATTTATTTCATTTATGTTTAATCTGTCAAAGCATTTCTAACTGTTTTTTGTTAAGCTGTAGAAACATTATGTAGCTCCTCTCTTAAGCTTCCTCAATGACACCATATCCACTTTTTCACTCACAACAGTGTGAAAGCGCTTGCATAAATAAAGCAAATCATAAGGAAGTGTTTCACCTCTGTTCAAATGCACTTTGGATCGCATCATTTATATGTATAAATGTTTTCCATCTGAAAGGATTAAATATTAAATGAAACAAATGACAATAAAATGCAAAGTAATCTCTTCAGTAATCAAAATACTTTTTGAATGTAACTGTATTGTAATTACCAATGATTTAAATTGTAACTGTAGTGGAATACAGTTACTTATATTTAGTATTTTAACAAAATGTCCCTTTGATATTAATATGTACATTTATGCATTTGGCAGATGCTTTTATCCAAAGTGACTTACAGTGCACTTATTATAGGGACAAATCCCCCTGGAGCAACCTGCCTTGCTCAAGGACACAATGGTGGTGGCTGTGGGGATTGAACCAGCAACCTTCTGCTTACCAGTTCAGTGCTTTAGCCCACTACGCCACCACCACTCCGTTGTTAATACTCCATATTAACTCTTTGAGGGTCTAAAGCATCCTCTCTGTATTATGTTTTTCTGTCACATGACAACAAAATGGCTACCTACATATTGGTTACACCACCTGACTTTGAATTGGTGGACAAATGTTTTCAAAATTAAACATATTTTTAAATAAAATTGTTTCAATTTGTTAGTTTTTTTTTTTTAAGAAATACTAATAAACATTATTCTGCACTACTCATGAATTTTTCAAGAATTTCAGCTTTTCTCGAGACTTTCTTTTTTTTTTTTTTTTTTTTTTCCTGTCTCTGAACCAGATGGTTCATGACATTTTTATTTTTTTAACCTTTTGTCATTTCTTCTTTTGATGACAAAGGTGGATAATACCAAGTTACCACAATTGTACAGTAGTAACAACTGTCATGTGGGATCTTTGAAAGAAACTATGGTACCGTGGTAGATTTCTGTAGGGGAACCCTTCTTTCAGGTGCTCGTTTATTGGCAGGAAATCGATATGAAGTTGTATAGAGCCTTGAAACACAGCTTTGATGTAAATAACTAAGTGTCTGTTGGTGCCGTGCGCTTTTACGCACCTGGTTTCCAAACACTCCGATGGCGCAAGCGGTGGACACCTCATCCGAACCGAACCACACGGACGCGACCTGAGACGGCATTCCCAGGATGAACACCTGCGCGAATGAACAGACGAACTGTCCGAGCATCGTGACCCAGAACAGGCTGGGCTGAACGCTGACCACTTTGATCCACGTCCCGACGCAGTTGATGGACGTGGCGACCAGCGCGATCACCCGCAGCCCCTTCCGATCCAACAGCCATGTCACTGGAAAGATGAAGGGGATGTAAGTCAACATATAGATCATTGAGAGCCAGTCGATGGCGAAGGAAGTCACGTTGTAAAACTTCATGAAGATGTTGTTGATGATTCCATACTGGATCCACTGGAACGCGTTGCACAGCGAGTACGAGCTGAAGAGGAACACTATGAGCCATCTCCTCCGGTATAAACGAGTGGGAACTGTGCCGGTGTCTTTGCATTCGGTGATTTCAGTGTGATCAGAGTTCAGATTAGAGCTTCTCGTCTGGTCTGTGTGAATCACTCCGTCCTTTCCAGCGTCATTGTCGCCTCTTTCGCACATGTTGTGCCTCTGAAATCTGGTTAAACCCGCAAGTCAGTGTTTATGAACTCAAAAGCGCGTCGGTCTATAGACTCCTGACGCGTTAATCCAGCTGTAAGTGAGCTGAAGAATCACATTCCGACTGACTCAATAACAGCGATCCAGTGCAAAGGTGGATTCAGAAGTCACGCTCTTCACTCCAGGAAACAATTGTGCGTCTGATATCACTGTGATTCACTCATACGTGGTTCAAACTTCACTTCGTTCATCATCATTTCTCCAAATGACATGAGAGTGAAACTCTAGCACGTGATCTGGGCTCAACCCAACACATCCTGTTAGTGCTATTGTGTATTGCATATTGGATGTATTAAATATATAGTGTATTGCATATAGTACTGTATTTAACACCGTGGCTGTGTAAAGCACCACGCAAATGTTTCGGGGGCCCCACAGTTTTGGGGGCCCCTGCTGGCCAGAAGTGATCTGAACATCTTTTTACACTATCAGCTAATCAGGACTGACAATAAATCATGTAAAAACCCCCTTGTCTATTTATAATCCATGTTGGGCCATATTAGGATGCAGCATTTGTTCTGTGAAAGAGAAATATTTAGTCTGACTGACTTTTTTTAAAACAGATATTCACACTTTTCTTAATCAGCCATTTGGTGAGATTCTAAAGAAAAGCACCCTATCATACCATTAGGAATCAACAGTTTCAGAGATAAAGTGAACACAAATTCAAACTTTGATTGGGGCCCCAGAAATGAGCAGTGTTGGGTAGCAAAGTTCAACCTAGTTTCATAGAATGAACGTTACAAAAATGTTTGCCAACCGAGTTCTACGAGCCGCTTTCTACGTTTTGCTGCAGTACCTGATGAAATTAATATTAGAGGCGCTACAACAACTGTATGTTTTATTCACTTTCACACAAATCAGGAGTACAACAGCTGATTATGACTTTATAAAAACGTATTTTTCACACTATTACTCGCACACTGCTGTTTTGATATCGAAACGCTGTTACTCTTAACGCATCATTTGAAAAACGATACATTTTAATACACTTGTGTTACAAACTCAGCTACATTTACACACTTAATCCAATGTGATTAGCTTGCATGGTAGCTTACCTGATAACGTCGTGGATTTTGGACTTGGAAGACCATTGTTCGAGATCAGTCAAGCACACAAGCTGACACGAGATGACGTGTTTGCTTCAGAAAATTTGCATTTTTATATCACATTTGCTTTTACAACACTATGGGTTGGGTTTTTGTGTTGCTTTAGGGTAAGGATATCTATTTTGTTCACCTCTCATTTAATTTTAGATCAGCATTGATTAGGTGTAGGCTAACGTTTTAGGTTTTGGAGGTGTGATTTACTGTCATTAAATGTAATTAAAACCTCCATCTAATATTCAACTCTGTGACCCGCCAACGTTTACGCTTAAAATGTTCAAGTCTCCAAATACATAACTCAGGCATATGTGGTATCGTTTGAAAGCTTAGAATCAGAACTTTTCATAGGTAACCATCACTTATGGATTTATGTTACATAAAATAACAAAATAAGGCCTGAAATAATTCGCGTCGCAAATCAACACCACCTAGAGGTCATGTGGTAGAAATATTTATATGAATATAAAAGTCTTTCAAATAGCACTTGTAACATGGTTCAAGGATGGGAAAGGAGGCGGGAACCAGCTGAGCAATCAACGTAAACTTTAATGATACAAAGGAACAGGGGCCTGGGTAGCTCAGCAAGTAAATACACTGACTGCCACCCCTGGAGTTCACAAGTTCGAATCCAGGGTGTGCTGAGTGACTCCAGCCAGGTCTCCTAAGCAACCAAATTGGCCCGGTTGCTAGGGAGGGTAGAGTCACATGGGGTAACCTCCTCGTGGCCACTATAATGTGGTTCTCGCTCTCTGTGGGGCGTGTGGTGAGTTGTGCGTGGATGCCGCAGAGAACAGCGTGAAGCCTCCACACGCGCTATTTCTCTGCAGTAACGTGCTCAACAAGCCACGTGATAAGATGCACAGATTGACAATCTCAGATGCAGAGGCAACTGAGATTGTAAATTGGGGAGAAAATAACTATAAAAAAAAAATAAATAAAAAAATAAAGGAACTTAAACATAACATAAAACACACAGACAGACACACACACACACACAGCAGCCATGTGCATCTCTCTCTCTTTCTATCCCTCCAGCATCCCCGGATCCTCTCTTATTTCTCTCCTGCTGATTGGGCAATTCAGTGCCGGGCGTGCATCCTCACGACCCGGCCACGGCCTCCTCCTCGTCACACTCCTTCACTGCCAGATTCAGGACAGGGCGGGCCCCCCCCCCCAGTCTCTGGAGGGGAGACGCTGCCCTTCCGGCCGTTCTGCCACACAATGGTCCTCCCCACCTCCTGAGAATTTGAGAGAGACGAGGGGAGGGAGAGGGGAGAGAGAAAGAGCAAGCGGGAGAGACAGAGAGAGAGAGAGAGAGAGAGAAAAGGGAAGAAAACACTCTTCTTCAGCTCCCGTGGGCATGCCGCCCACTCGGTCCTCAGCCGCTCCTCTGCCCCCTGGAAGATGGCAACGGCTCCTCCGCCTCCTGGCGGACGGCAGCAGCGAGTTCTCCCGGACAACGCGCCCCACCTCATTTCCCAGGTCTCGGCACCAATGTAATGTGATTCAAGAATGGGAAAGGAGGAGGTGGGAAC
The DNA here is from genome assembly GCF_019703515.2 of Myxocyprinus asiaticus. NCBI lineage: Eukaryota > Metazoa > Chordata > Actinopteri > Cypriniformes > Catostomidae > Myxocyprinus > Myxocyprinus asiaticus. Next base: position 2,675,517 of record NC_059360.1, read on the forward strand.
TGGCTGAGCAGTCAATGTAAACTTTAATGATACAAAGGATGTTAAACATAACATAAAACACACAGACATGCACACACACAGCAGCCGCGTGCGTCTCTCTCTCTCCCTCCGGCGTCCCCAGCTCCTCCCTTATCTCTCTCCTGTTGGGCAACTCATTGCCGGGCGTGCATCCTCACGACCCAGCCACGGCCTCCTCCTCATCACAGCACTTTAATAGACAAATAATATATCCAATAAAAGCTCTGTCTGTGAAGTTTATTTTGTTGCTCTAACACCACAGTTCGAAAGATTTTCCAAAGTGAAATATGATTTCTGTGAGTCATCAAATACAAACATCTCTTTTATGCTCTGATAACTGCTGCTGTAAGCCCTAAATAGCCCAAAAAATATTATCTGCTTTTACCTTAAGCAATTTTCTAAAAAAAATGAGTAATTTTTTACTTCTCTGTGAGCTTGCTTAAGTGAATAATCCAATGTTATATCTTAGATGTCCAGAGCAAAATATGAGGTCCAGTAGGAAAAGTATGCAAAACAAATCATCAGAAAAATATGTTATCGACTATAGATGATAAAATGTCTGAAACAATTAGACCAATTTTTGGCAATTAGTCCCCAGTATGTGTAAATGGTGAGCTTTTAAATTTGACAGTGAAAAGTTGCAGAGAGCAGCCCAAAAATGCTCCAGAGTTGAAGAGGTAACCTCGTCTGATTACTGACACCTTTGCACTCGCTTTTGGTGCCCTGAACATTTCACTGGGAAACTGCAGCCAAATGTATAATAAGGCACGTAATTTCATGAGACAAGGCTGCTAAATTTCACAAAAAAGTAATCCACTACAAATGACTAATTATTTCTATAAAAAGTGTAATCAGATTACCCGATAATATTAATCACATTACTGATTACTTTTAAGTTACTTTTTTAAACACTTCACAAAAAAGCTTTTGTTTTTCCCCCTCAACCTTGTTCATTGTCGCACGCAAATCAAACACTCAATGACTTAAAATTACTATTACACTCTTTAAAAAATTTAGCCTATTTTTAAGAGTTACGCATTTAGTGGAGCAGAGCATGTGGGGCAGAGAATCTACGGCCCTCTCGAACTCCACAGCGCCCCTCATTTTTCCCAATGGAGATCTATGGTCAAATATGGTACTGCAACAAGCCCACATTGAGATACTTGGGTCAGAAATGAATCTGTCCATAACGTAGTGCCAAACCATGGTTTGAACCATGTGGTCAAAAAAGATCAAAACATTCTTTTTAAAGGGGTCTTATTTTTTTGTGACCAACACAGTTATAATTAAGTTTTTTTATTACCATTTTTTACCCATTCTCTGAAAATGAACTGTACGTTTTGCAACACTGAAAGAAAGGAAATTTTACATGTAAATGACAACAATATGTACCACTCAAAAAATAGCTATTGCAAAATAATATTATGAATCACTTGTTTAATAATTGTAAAACAAATTAAGTCACAGAAATAGAGGTTATGAAATTGTTGCATAAAATGTATCACATCTAGTGATAAGTCCATGTAACATACAAGGAAGTATAAAAATCATATACTGTATATAGTAGATAACTATAATAAATTGGCAAGATGTAAACAGTTCATACATATGTGCATACATGACGCCTGCGTCAGAAAAAGAAATTCAACTGAAGGCAGCAAATGGTGAAGAAACATTGTGGAGACAGTCCATGAAAACTAGTCCAGTTAACATGATGCCACAACATGGGTGTTTAACCTTTTTTTCATGAATTCCTAACTAGTGGTTGACCGATATGGGTTTTACAATGGCTGATATTGATATATCTAGAGAGCAGAATGGCCAATATAAATGCTGATAAACTTAATACAATTAAACAACAGCAAATCAGTTTTACACAATTTTTTTTGTGAAACTTTACGCAATATTTACTAAAATTTGCAAAAACCTTGGAAACAGAAAGTGTTGACTATCCATTGACAAATCTATTGATGGATTTTGGAACTGACTCAAGGGAAAATTAACACTTCTGTTTATTGGCCAAGTGAACACAGTTATTGGCTGATGCCGATAATGGCCAAATATCGGCTGATATATCGGTCTATCACTATTCTTAACAACCTGTTGACAATTCGTTTGGAACTAAATGGACTTAAACAAACAAATAAGGCACTTTATGACCACAAATGAAAAAAGGTTTTGTAAGTGCCAACGTGCGCCCAATCTAAAGAGGGCATCGGCGTGTTTTTCTTTGCTTTGATTAAGTCTCAATTCTCCAACATCACAGGCCAGAAAAGCCACTCTCTCTCTTTTCCCTAAAACGTCCAAGTGCTTCAAGCAAGTGCTTCAGTTAGCCGGAGAGGAGCAGCCTGTAAACAGTAACATGGAAATGTGTCGTTCTTCTCCGATTCTTCTCATTTGGACTTCAGCTGCTCCAGGAGGGGGTTGGGCTCTTTCTCTGGGGTCTTGATGGTGTCTGTACTCACGATGCAGGTGGGCCGATGGCGATTGAGCATCAGTATGAGCTGCTGTCGCTCGTGTTTGAGCTCCTCGATTTGTGCTTTGAGCTCAGAGTTCATCATCTCCAGACGTTCAGACTCCTTTAACATAAGAGAGTAACTTTAAAGATGACACATGCTCATGCTGTATGTTAACAAAGTACTGTAGCTTACACAGAGCAATGGTTCTCAACTGGTGGGTTGCAGGTCGGTTTCGATAGGGTCGCAGACAACAGTGTCATTAACAGCTAGTTGTTCAGTTTGATCCTGCACACACTACGTGGAATTTTCGGGAGTTAATTCTGTTGTGCAATGCAGTTGTCCCTCTCATAAATTACCGAACTGTGTGTGAACAGAACGGTATTAAGCACTCAAAGACCCCGTTTACACCTAGTATTAAGTTTTGGGTGATTCGATTACAATTGGTTATCGTTAAATACAGGTATAAAACGTTTTGTGATCAGATCATATCTATCATATCGCTTATGAAGACATGGATTAAACATCAGGAGTTAAATGATGAGAGAATGTTCATTTTGGGGTGAACTATCAAAATCAGTGACTGTAATATGATAACTAGAATTTAAATATGTGTAAATGTTTAAATGTGTTAAACTACTTTGTGACATTAAGTAATTACATTAAAGTAACTAATTACTTTGCAATCCGATTACACCCAACACTGGTTGAGAACCACTGATAGTATAAGTTAATATCATATCTACCCTTTGTAGATACTCAGTTCTTTCTTTCTTTTTGTTTCGACATCTTGCTGCTGCTACTTTGTTTTTCTCTCGCCTTCTTTTCCTGCGCTCTTCCTCTTCATCTCTCTGTGCAAGGGAAAAGAGCAAAAATAAGTATAAAAAAACTTTGCAATTCTGTTTGGTGACATAAATTGCCATAAATTACACACTTCACCTTTAAGGAAGTTAAATGCAGTGATTAAAAATAAATAAGGATGAAATAAAGAGTAAAAATGTCTTTCCAAACAGCCGTTACGGGCCGAGCACCTTGGGCGGTGAATTAAGGAGAAGGAGATTTTTATTGTTTACAGCTTAATAACTTTTGATCAGCTGGTGCTGCTGCAACCAGATTTCCACATTGAGCACAGAAGCATGAATTTTAGAAGTTATTCCAAAGTTTTCCCACAATGTTTGGCCAGGTTTAATGTACTTTGGGCAATAGGTGGTGATGTCACCACTTGTGATAGGAGAAACAGAGCTTTCCGAAGCCTTAAATCAAGTAAACCAATAGCTTTGCAAAATGAAACACTGCACACTGAGGACATCTGCTGGTCACAGGCGTGTAAATGCAACAGGAAGAGTCGAATCAGAAGCAGCTACAATGAACATAATGATGTGGAAATTAACTTCCATATATTATTAATTTAAGTAAAATATCCTTGAAAACATAGACCTGAATCTTCTCAGAATATATATAAATCTTCAGGGCCCTTTTTATAATTATAGTGTTTTAATTCATTTGAAATTATGTTTGTCTTCACACTAAACCAATACTTGTTTTTCTGTGTATCATCAAATCATTTTTTCAGTATAGAGTATAAACTGTATTCTGTTGGTAAGCTAGTATTTCATTCCAAATACAGTCCTTGTGTTCCCATAACAGAAGTTTTTCACTGGCAAATTAGCAACATTTTATTGTACATCTTACATTCTGTTCTAATTGTTCCCCACATTTATTTATATTTGACTCTATGTATTAAGTATAAAAATTCAGCTCTGCCTCAATTCTGTTATGATTTCAACCTTGTTTCTTGTGACAGAAATGTCCTGTGTCTACCCGTTATGGTGTGCTGTGTTTGTTGGGTCAGATAGCAATGCTTTTGCTTTACTGTTGGATTTCATGTTTTATTTATGCCAGTGATGTTCTAATTCAGAGCTTAATTGTGTAGGGAGTTTAAGAGATCATACCGCCAATGGAACAATTAAAATACAGCTGTTTATTGATAAAGTTCCTCTCTATCCACTAGATGGAGACACTGCAGTTTAGTAAGTACAGGTGCATCTCAATAAATTAGAATGTCGTGGAAAAGTTCATTTATTTCAGTAATTCAACTCAAATTGTGAAACTTGTGTATTAAATAAATTCAATGCACACAGACTGAAGTAGTTTAAGTCTTTGGTTCTTTTAATTGTGATGATTTTGGCTCACATTTAACAAAAACCCACCAATTCACTATCTCAAAAAATTAGAATACATCATAAGACCAATAAAAAAACATTTTTAGTGAAATGTTGGCCTTCTGGAAAGTATGTTCATTTACTGTATATGTACTCAATACTTGGTAGGGGCTCCTGTTGCTTTAATTACTGCCTCAATTCGGCGTGGCATGGAGGTGATCAGTTTGTGGCACTGCTGAGGTGGTATGGAAGCCCAGGTTTCTTTGACAGTGGCCTTCAGCTCATCTGCATTTTTTGGTCTCTTGTTTCTCATTTTCCTCTTGACAATACCCCATAGATTGTCTATGGGGTTCAGGTCTGGTGAGTTTGCTGGCCAGTCAAGCACACCAACACCATGGTCATTTAACCAACTTTTGGTGCTTTTGGCAGTGTGGGCAGGTGCCAAATCCTGCTGGAAAATGAAATCAGCATCTTTAAAAAGCTGGTCAGCAGAAGGAAGCATGAAGTGCTCCAAAATTTCTTGGTAAACGGGTGCAGTGACTTTGGTTTTCAAAAAACACAATGGACCAACACCAGCAGATGACATTGCACCCCAAATCATCACAGACTGTGGAAACTTAACACTGGACTTCAAGCAACTTGGGCTATGAGCTTCTCCACCCTTCCTCCAGACTCTAGGACCTTGGTTTCCAAATGAAATACAAAACTTGCTCTCATCTGAAAAGAGGACTTTGGACCACTGGGCAACAGTCCAGTTCTTCTTCTCCTTAGCCCAGGTAAGATGCCTCTGACGTTGTCTGTGGTTCAGGAGTGCCTTAACAAGAGGAATACGACAACTGTAGTCAAATTCCTTGACATGTCTGTGTGTGGTGGCTCTTGATGCCTTGACCCCAGCCTCAGTCCATTCCTTGTGAAGTTCACCCAAATTCTTGAATCGATTTTGCTTGACAATCATAAGGCTGCGGTTCTCTCGGTTGGTTGTGCATCTTTTTCTTCCACACTTTTTCCTTCCACTCAACTTTCTGTTAACATGCTTGGATACAGCACTCTGTGAACAGCCAGCTTCTTTGGCAATGAATGTTTGTGGCTTACCCTCCTTGTGAAGGGTGTCAATGATTGTCTTCTGGACAACTGTCAGATCAGCAGTCTTCCCCATGATTGTGTAGCCTAGTGAACCAAACTGAGAGACCATTTTGAAGGCTCAGGAAACCTTTGCAGGTGTTTTGAGTTGATTAGCTGATTGGCATGTCACCATATTCTAATTTTTTGAGATAGTGAATTGGTGGGTTTTTGTTAAATGTGAGCCAAAATCATCACAATTAAAAGAACCAAAGACTTAAACTACTTCAGTCTGTGTGCATTAAATTTATTTAATACACGAGTTTCACAATTTGAGTTGAATTACTGAAATAAATGAACTTTTCCACGACATTCTAATGTATTGAGATGCACCTGTATGTTACAGAGTCTAGTGCTGTCACAGAGACAGGTGTGTTTTCTCAAGCAAATAATACAAAAGTGCTTTTTGTATTACAGTTGCCCCAAAATTTCTTCCAAACATCCCCAAACTAAAGCCTAAAGACACTCACCTCAGTTTTAATCTGGACTGGGCGCTTGCCCAGCTTTCCTAGTAGATGTAAAGGGGACAGCATGACCCCGAGGTTGCAGAGGTCAGCGTATTTCAGCTGGTCAGTTAGTGTGGTGGCAGAGATGCCCGCCAGTGGGCCGAGACTGGGCAGGGAGCCTGCCGTCACCGAGGGGTCCGGGATCTGTCCGGGCATCATGTCACAAACGCCTGTGACCACAGCTACACAACACAGCAGAGGCAGCAGTGAGTTTCAAAACACATCTCAAGGTAAAACATATATATACAGCATATATATATACAGCATATATATATATACAGCATATATATATATATATATATATGATCAGGCATGATTATTAAAGAAAAAAATCTGACACCTAAAGCAGAATGTGTGTTAGTTTTTCATTGTTAAAACACTTTCTCCTATCCTAGCTTAATATGCATAGACAACTATAAGTAAGCCATTTATAGGTTAGTTTTGATGAAAACTGTAAACACTGTCTTTGTGGCACTATAAAAATTCCCATTTGTTTTTAGCAATGCCCACTAGCCAACAGGGTAGTGTAAAAGCATTGATATAACCTCTCCTTCGTATTGAAAAATAGGAAGGAATAGGGAGAACAAATAAACCATTCATGGTAATAGTATAAAAATGACACTAGCCATTCCAGGAAGTGAAACACTGTTCAGAAAATTCTTCTTCGCACGCTAAGAAGGGAAGTGACAGAACGGTAATAGACCTGGAACGTAATACAGAGACACTAGCCGACGGGGTAATGAAACATGCCTGCAGTCAGACTGATGTCCTCAAAGGACAAGTCCTTCACTCACGCCCAGGAGGAGGCCATGCTCCTAGTGTATTGAGCCTTAACACCAATGGAACACGGTATGTCTTGCAAATCGTAAGTGACTGCAATGGCATCCACAACTCAGTGAGAAAGTCTCTGTTTGCAGATGGACAAAACCCTTTGAACGCAAAGCAAACAAAGACCTGTTCAGACAGCCTGAATTTACTAGTTCGGTCAATGTACATGCATAGTGCCCTCACAGGATAGAGCATGCGCAGCCTCTTAGCCTCGTCCGACTCAAAGGGAGGAGGAGATAATGCTTGCATGGTGACAACCTGAACCCTAAAGGGGGTCGCCAAAACTTTGGGCACATAACCCTGTTCCTCAGATTGAGCTAAAAGCAACCGATCCTCGATGTACTTCAATACACGGACACTGATCAGCCTTAATGAAGCGAGAGTGGCACTGACTCATTTCAATAATGTGCGGGGAGCCAGGGACAAGCTGAAGGGCAGGACTTTGAACTGATTTACTCTCTCCTGGAAGGTGAATCTCAAGAACGGCCTGTGGCGAGGGTCTATTTGCACATGAAAAAATGCGTCTTTCAGATCGATTGACAAGAATCAGTCCCATGGACAGACATGAGACCAAATCTCTGATTAACTTCCTGAGTGACTGATTCAAGCGTCTTAAGTTCATTATAGGACACAGCCAACCACCCTTCTTGGTGACCAGAAAATAGCGGCTGTGGAAGCCTTTCTGTGCATTGAACACCGGTACGCTCTCTATCACATCTTTGGCGAAGAGACATTGCACCTTTGAGTGCAAAATCGGTATGTCACGCACCATGACAGTGGAAGAGAGTAAGTTGTTGAAGAAGACAGCCTCCAAGCTAACTGAAGCATATAGCCATCTACAAATGTTTAGTACCCAGCTGGAGATTGCCAGAAGACCGCTACACGTGACCGTGTAGTGGGCAAGAGGGCACAGGTGCTCGCCCTTGATCACGAGGGTCGATCAGTACAACCGTGTCAGTTAAAGCTGTAAATTCACTCATTTTTGTGTGTATTTTTGTGCCTCTTGCAACCCCAATGGGTTCGAAAACTTTATTGGAATGTGACAAACATCTGGCACAGAGCCAACAGCAACATAAACAGAACACACACTATAAATATGTTGTTGTTCCTGGAATGGCAAAATTTTGCCAGGGGTGTCACTCCACAGACACAGGCCTGCCCATAGACCTGCCAATTTCTTGGACAGGGTTGATTTCCTAAGTTGATTACGGTATTCGTTTCACCTGAGCGCATACATGTCTCACTTAATGAAAGCCTAGCGACACAATATCCCTGACATCATCACCACTACCACTTTGCGAGCCGCAAATCACCACAGGCGCACTAAACAGGTGAAGCCACTTGAGATGGAGAAGAGATGAATGAATGAATGAATGTGTCATTTATATAGCGCTTTTCTGACACTACACTCATATTCAAATCTGCAAGCTCTCGAGTTTTGCAACAGATTTCATAAGCGAGTGCTTTGTCAACGTGGACAGTGCTCATGCCTGACAGGGATAATCGGCAGCAATATCACATCCCTCTCATCATAACCTCCACCGAACGTGATCGTATCATGAGCACCAATAGTGGGGCACAGGCACAGCCGTTTGAGATGGAGAAGAGGAGAGATGCAAGGCTAAAACCGGTGACAAATCATCCTCTAGCCTAACTCACAATGCTCAGTATCCCGTCCTCACTGGATATAGGGAGGAGGGGGGACCATCCTCAGCTTTTCGAAAAAAGCAAGCAGAGAGTGAAGCACTTTGAGTTTCATGCGCTCATGGTAAACGCAATCCGTTTTAGCGAATGCTTTGTCAGCTTATGCTGAATAGGCGAAGCCGCAAGATATGAAGGAGAGGAGGCACGCAAGGCTGTGCCTGTGAAAAATCCTCCTAAAATCTCTGCACTCTATTTCCTGTCCTTGGGTGCCTCCCTTGTGTGGTCCCTCGGGAGCCGCAGATGGAGTATAGCGGGAGGAGAGTGGAGCGGCTTCAGCTGTCAGAACGAAAGCGAGCCGAGAGCAAACCGTCTTGAGTTTCATGCGCTCATGGTTAATGCAATCAGTTTTTTCATGTGCTTGTGGAAACATTTTGGAAACACTTAAGCAAAAGGCTCTTTTAGTTTCTTTACACTGAAAGAAAACACACAATGCAAAACAATTCAATCTATATAGAACACGGAAGTGTACAAGGGACACACTGTTCATCAGAGCGCAAAGCAATCTTCTCGCTGTTAAAGGGGTGCAATTTCAAACGACAAAACCATAAGTCAGGCTTCCAGATGACGAGAGATGTCAATCGGGCCCTGAAGAGAAAAAAATCAGATGAAATGGTGCTGTGCTTTATATGTCTGCGATGACACGAGCACTGGGGAAGAGAGCCAAGCACCATCTGGCAATGAGATTGATGTGTTTGTAAAGGGTTTCAGAGAGCGAAACTCCTGCAAGGAGTTCCCATAGCCATAACTTAGATTAATAAGTGCTGTAAAAGAATTGTTCAATGTTAGTTCATGTTAACCAGTGTTGGATAAGTTACTCTAAAAAAATAATTAATTACTAACTACTAATTACATCTTCTACAGTGTAATTAGATTACTGTACTAATTACTCTGTCTGAAAATTAATTGCATTACTAATTACTAATTACTTTCTAAAACCTCGACCAGATGAAAAATACAAGGATAAACATGAATTGTTTTTTAATTCTTTCAAATAAATCATATAAAATAAAATAAATTATTCATGAACTGGCCAAAGAATTTAAGGGGTAGCGTTAAATTATAAAACATATATTTTGGTGGCCTGGGTAGCTCAGCGAGCATTGACGCTGACTATCACCCCTGGAGTCGCGAGTTCGAATCCCAGGGTGTGCTGAGTGACTCCAGCCAGGTCTCTTCAGCAACCAAATTGGCCCGGTTGCTAGGGAGGGTAGAGTCACATGGGGTAACCTCCTTATGGTCATGATTAGTGGTTCTCGCTCTCAATGGGGCATGTGGTAAGTTGTGCGTGGATCGTGGAGAGTAGCATGAGCCTCCACATGCTGTGAGTCTCCGCGGGGTCATGCACAACAAGTCACATGATAAGATGCACGGATTGACGGTCTCAGAAGCAGAGGCAACTGAGACTCGTCCTCCGCCACCTGGATTGAGGTGAGTAACCGCGCCACCATGAGGACCTACTAAGTAGTGGGAATTGGGCATTCCAAATTGGGAGAAAAGGGGATAAAAACAAGAAAGAAGAAAAGAAAAAAGAAAACATAAATCTTAACATTAGACGTTAAATTTCGATTTTAAATTCACTATTGTTTTATATAGAATTGTTCTATAGTCTATACAGTATTTAACACAATTACATCAGAAGTAACTGTAATTAAAATTACGAAAAATTAAGAGTAATCACATACTTTTTTTCAATGAAAAAGTTATTTAATTACAGTAATTAATTACTTAATAATGCATTACACCCAACACTGATGTTAACTAATATTAACAAATACAACTTTACTGTTAAGTGTACCTTTTTTTCTAATCAGAGGAATGATCATTTCAACCAAACAGCCACTGTAGCCAAATTGATTCAAAATGTTCAATCAAAGAAGTAAGGTACAGAAAAATAAAATCTAGTTACAAATAATCATGGCATTTTGTCTTTGCCATTTTTTCTCTAAATAAACACAAAGAAGAATTATATTAAATCAGTGTCGTATCCAACCAATATTACAATACATAGTAATAACTGTGCCAGCATCAACTAACATCTTAAATAGTAGGCTATAGAGCATTACAAGCTACACACAGGTGAATGTCAAGAAGTATATTATATAAAGTATCATATAAATTTGAGCTTTTTTTTTTCCTGTTGTTGTAAATGTTACATGTACACTTTTTTGTCAGCAGTCCAAGAAAGATTTCCTCAAGGGAACAATAAAGTTAATAACTAATAAACTTAACCAAACCAAATAAACAGCAATATTATGTACATACTGTATATTTTTAGTAAAACATTTTAATGTATGAAAAATGTTATGTGGGGACATTTTTGAGTGATGACGCAAATAAACGTTTTAATCAGAGTTATGAATCGATTCATTGAAATGGGCAGTTCAAACTGATTCACAAAAATGAATCAAACTTTCCATAAATAAATTAAAACGCCATTATTACTGCTGAAGTTTTAATCCGAGACGCTGAAAAATAATCTCTAATAATCAGTATATAATCAATATTCTGACAGTTGCTGAACACGCAAATTTAATTAGCAAAACAAAGCCTATAACATGTAAATAGCTCAAATTGAAAGACTCTATGACAGTTCTGTATTACATACACAATTAAAAAGCAGATTTGTGCAAATAATTCCTTCCTATCAACAGGTACTAGTCTAAACAACAGAAACAACTTATTAAGCGCACACTTACAGACTACAGCAGACTCCTGGTGATTATTTAATGCATTTAATTGTGCACCCCTACCTTCTATCCATTCATGCAATGCATTTCACTGTCCAAGCTGCACACAAGAGATCTTTCTGATATCTTTCTCCACTTTCTATATCTGATGAATGCATAGTATATCAACATACAGTATAGACTCCTCGACAAGTAAAGACTCTCTTTTCCACTGAATTTAATGAAAGGCACAAAACTAGACGCAGACACATTTCCCTTAAAGCCGTGGAGACTCAAGTACGTCAGCCAAGATCCGCCCACTGCCCATGTTCCTCTCGTCCAAATCTGTGCACTGTTTTCTGTGTCAGCCCAGAGGAATGCAGCCGCAGAGGAACAGGACAATGTCATTGGCGACATAACTCCCTCAGTGTGCTTCATCAAAACACTGATTCAAGAACTATGACACAATATATCACTGCCATATGTGTACTGTTGTATGGAAGTGCACAACAGTTATGACTCTGAGGAAGTTTCATTATCTAATGCAAACCTCATTTTACTGTTGAATACTGATCTGAACAAATCTCTAATCCTAAAAATGTAACTTCTGCACATATGTGGGCATCTGTGTCTTCTGTCGATGCACGTATTCCAATCCAGTGCATTTCGTTAGGGTTAGGGGCGATACAATTGTAACGTATGCTTCACTTGTGCTTGGGGGAGCATATGTATAATTTGGGGAGGGCGGGAAAGCCCACACCACCAGCCCCCAAAATCCGGCCCTGGTACAGTATATGACTCTTATCTTAATCAGGTATGTTTTTAAATGTGATCAAACGTGTTTCGTGCCAGTATTGCATGTATGGGTTTTCAGAAAACATTGAGGCGTAATGCAAACATGCCCCATCTTACTAAAAGCCCCAATGAAAAATGATTTCCATAGTAAAAAATCACCATCTTTGAAACTTTTAGCACACTTCCAAATAAAACTTCATACAAACCAGTCGAAACAAGCATGTATTGAGGGAATGACAGCATGAAGAATTTGGAAAAATAAACAGAATACAACAGTGTTCTCTTTGTTTAGATTTTCCCTGGAAAGCTCTATAGAACACTGGAGTGTGCTGTCCTGACTAACGCTCTTTCCGCTGTGACCATTACCACATGTTATATTAATATTGTGCTTCATTATCACAGACTGTGTTACTCTAATCGATTGATAGCTCCATTATTGTGGACAGCAATTCTGTAAATGTCTAATGGGGAATAATGTCTAACACAAAGCTAAAGCCTGCAAAGAAAATGATGTAACATACCACAAATGTGATTACACTGTTCGTCCAAATGAAAAAAAAAAATAAAAAAAAATAAAAAAAGGCAATCAAGAACTGAAATTGGTCTAATTTGTTTTCCTCTATCACCTTCCATCACAAAATGCTGATCTGAAATATACAGGTGCATCTCAATAAATTAGAATGTCGTGGAAAAGTTCATTTATTTCAGTAATTCAACTCAAATTGTGAAACTCGTGTATTAAATAAATTCAGTGCACACAGACTGAAGTAATTTAAGTCTTTGGTTCTTTTAATTGTGATGATTTTGGCTCACATTTAACAAAAACCCACCAATTCACTATCTCAAAAAATTAGAATATGGTGACATGCCAATCAGCTAATCAACTCAAAACACCTGCAAAGGTTTCCTGAGCCTTCAAAATGGTCTCTCAGTTTGGTTCACTAGGCTACACAATCATGGGGAAGACTGCTGATCTGACAGTTGTCCAGAAGACAATCATTGAAACCCTTCACAAGGAGGGTAAGCCACAAACATTCATTGCCAAAGAAGCTGGCTGTTCACAGAGTGCTGTATCCAAGCATGTTAACAGAAAGTTGAGTGGAAGGAAAAAGTGTGGAAGAAAAAGATGCACAACCAACCGAGAGAACCGCAGCCTTATGATTGTCAAGCAAAATCGATTCAAGAATTTGGGTGAACTTCACAAGGAATGGACTGAGGCTGGGGTCAAGGCATCAAGAGCCACCACACACAGACATGTCAAGGAATTTGGCTACAGTTGTCGTATTCCTCTTGTTAAGCCACTCCTGAACCACAGACAACGTCAGAGGCGTCTTACCTGGGCTAAGGAGAAGAAGAACTGGACTGTTGCCCAGTGGTCCAAAGTCCTCTTTTCAGATGAGAGCAAGTTTTGTATTTCATTTGGAAACCAAGGTCCTAGAGTCTGGAGGAAGGGTGGAGAAGCTCATAGCCCAAGTTGCTTGAAGTCCAGTGTTAAGTTTCCACAGTCTGTGATGATTTGGGGTGCAATGTCATCTGCTGGTGTTGGTCCATTGTGTTTTTTGAAAACCAAAGTCACTGCACCCATTTACCAAGAAATTTTGGAGCACTTCATGCTTCCTTCTGCTGACCAGCTTTTTAAAGATGCTGATTTAATTTTCCAGCAGGATTTGGCACCTGCCCACTCTGCCAAAAGCACCACAAGTTGGTTAAATGACCATGGTGTTGGTGTGCTTGACTGGCCAGCAAACTCACCAGACCTGAACCCCATAGAGAATCTATGGGGTATTGTCAAGAGGAAAATGAGAAACAAGAGACCAAAAAATGCAGATGAGCTGAAGGCCACTGTCAAAGAAACCTGGGCTTCCATACCACCTCAGCAGTGCGACAAACTGATCACCTCCATGCCACACCAAATTGAGGCAGTAATTAAAGCAAAAGGAGCCCCTACCAAGTATTGAGTACATATACAGTAAATTAACATACTTTCCAGAAGGCCAACAATTCACTAAAAATGTTTTTTTTATTGGTCTTATGATGTATTCAAATTTTTTGAGATAGTGAATTGGTGGGTTTTTGTTAAATGTGAGCCAAAATCATCACAATTAAAAGAACCAAAGACTTAAACTACTTCAGTCTGTGTGCACTGAATTTATTTAATACACAAGTTTCACAATTTGAGTTGAATTACTGAAATAAATGAACTTTTCCACGACATTCTAATTTATTGAGATGCACCTGTATGTGGCGCTATAACACATTTTAGCCCCCTTCGCAGATATGCTTGTTCATAGACATTCAATCTAATTTTCAGTTCATGCACCATCCCAATATTTTTCATTGAATATCTCAGCAGCTGAGTGGACTAGAAACTCAATCTAGGTGTCATTAGAAAGCTGACATTCTCCCCTTTGCAATGATGTATATCATGTTATCAATAGCATATATTTCTGATGATTTGTTTAGCATGCTTTTCCTGCTGGATTGTATATTTTGTTCTGGACATCTAAGATAGTCTGTGCAAAAGCCTTAGGCACATAAGGTGTTTCACAAAAACATTTATCTTAAGATAGTTACATATCTTCAGCTTTAGTGTGTCAATAGGAAATATAATTTTTAGACTCCCAAACATTACTTTTGTAAATAGAAAAGATTAGAATAGGAGAACAGGGAGCCCTGCAACAGATGTCATGGTCCCCACAAAACCCCCCACTGAACATCGAGTCAGTCTGGGATTAATTGAAGAGATAGAAGCAATTGAGACAGCCCAAACAGATTCTCCATATTCCCCAAGAAGCTTGGAGCATCCTATCTGCCAACAACCAAGAAAAACTGTGTTCAGGTGTACCTAGGAGAATTGGGGCTGTTTTAAAGGTAAAGGTAGTCACACTGAATATTGATTTAGCTTTTTTATGATTACTGGACTTTGTATGATGTTAATTGATAAATGAAAACTATTTATGGCATTATTTTTGAAGACATCCTCACTATGCAACATTTTTCACAAGTGCCTAAAACTTTTGCACAGTTCTGTATAACATTGGATTATTCACACAAGCAAGCTCACAGACAAGTAAACAGCGGCTCATTTTTTAGAGAACTTCCTAAGGTAAAAGCAGATTGCGGCAGTTATCGGTGCGTAAAAGAGACGTTGTATTTGATGTCTTACAAATATCATATTTCACGTTGTGAACTGTGGTATTAGTGCAAAAAAATTAATAAATAAATACATAAATAAATGTACAGTCACATTCCTGAGAATGAGAGTATTCATTTGATATTTCACTTTTATATTCATATTAATATTTCTACCACATAAGGTGGCGCATATTTGCAACGCAGATGTTTTAAGGCCGCATTTTGTTATTTTAAGTAACATACATGCAGAAATTATTATCTATGAAAAGTTCCGATTCTAAGCTTTCAAATGATACTACATATGCCTTATGTAATGAAATTTGTTTACTGTTAAACCGGTTCCCGCCTCCTCCTTGCCCGTCCTTTATCTGTTACAGTAAATGTAAAGTTTAATAAGAAACTCAACATAAAACAATCATAAACAAACACAGACACACATGCAATGCGGCCGCGCGTGTCTCTCTCGAACTGGCGCCTCCGGCTCGTCTTTATCCCCCTCCCGGCTGATTAGCCCGATTCAGTCCTCCTCGTCACACATACCAATGTCTCAGAGGTCAATGCTTGCAGGTTTTAAAGAGTTTTAGATGGTTTTCCCTCAAAATGTAGCCTACTGTATGTGCTGCTTTTACAATTGCCACAATGGTTTTTCCACATTAATGTTAAAATGACAATTAATGAAAAATGTATATTACATGTTCTTAGGTGAGCCAACCCTTCTACATTACATGGCTTTTATTATTGCTGGATTGTGCATTTAAATTGAGAGTGGTCTCCTAAAAGCTCATGTCCATTTTTATCATATTTGTAACCCAAGTTCATTTCCAGATCTAAATGGGGGAAAAAATTGTCTAGACTGAACATTTTCTAATGTCTGGACTGTATCTGCAGGGTTTTATGATTATGTATACAAATGGTTAAAAATACTGGCAATGAGTACAAAACATTATGACCATTTACAGGTGAAGCAAATAACATTGATCATCTCCTAACAAGGCCACATGTCAAGGTCTGGGTAGATTAGATATAAAGTGAACAATCAGTTCTCATATTCAACATGTTGAATGCAGTAGAAATGGGCAGGAGTAAAGACCTGAGCGACTTTGACAAGGGCCAAATTGTTATGGCCAGACGACTGGATCAGAGCATCTCTGAAATGGCAAGACTTGTGGGGTGCTCCCGGTCAGCAGTGGTGAGTACCTACTGAGAGTGGTCAGAGGAGGGACAAACCGGCGACAGGGTGTTGGGTGCCCAAGGCTCATCGATGCACGAGGGCAATGAAGGCTATCCCGTCTGGTCCAAACCGACAGAAGGTGTACTGTGGCACAAGTCACAGAAAAGTTTAATGATGGTAACGAGAGGAATGTGTCACAACACACAGTGCATCGCACTCTGTTGCATATGGAGCTGCGTAACCGCAGACCGGTCAGAGTGCCCATGATGACCCCTGTCCACAGTTGAAACCACCTACAATGGGCATGCAAGGACCTTGGAGCAGTGGAAGAAGGTCGCCTGGTCCGATGAGTCCCGTTTTCTTTTACATCGTGTGGATGGCCGTGTATGTGTGTGCCGTTTACTTGAGGAAGTGATGGCACCAGGATGCACTGTGGGAAGACGACAAGCGGAGGGAGTGTGATGCTCTGGACAATGTTCTGTTGGGAAATCCTGGGTCTGGCCATTCATGTGGATGTCAATTTGACACGTGCCACCTACCTAAACATCGGTGCAGACCAGGTACGCCTCTTCATGGCAATGGTATACCCTGATGGAAGTGGCCTCTTTCAGCATGATAATGCGCCCCGCCACACTGCACACATTGTTCGGAAATGATTTGAGGAACACGATGAAGAGTTCAAGGTGTTGCCCTGGCCTCCAAACTCCCCAGATCTCAATCCGATTGAGCATATGTGGGATGTGCTGGACCAACAAGTCCGATCCACGGCAGCTCCACTTGCAACTTACAGGACTTGATGGATATGCTGCTAATGTCTTGGTGCCAGATACCACAGGACACCTTCTGGGATCTTGTGGAGTCCATGCCTCGGCAGGTCGGTGCTGTTTTGGCGGCACGCGGAGGACCAACAGCATATTAGGCAGGTGGTCATAATGTTTTGGCTCATCTGTGAAGTTAAATTTCACGATTTTACTGCCAATATCACATCAGTAACGTTGGAATTTCCACTTAACAATAGCTATTTTTAACCTGTCAGCAACTGTGGCAACAGTTCAAACCCATTTTATCTCCAACTACTTTATTTCTCTTGATGAATTAAAGTAAACCTGTCTTATGAATGGATTAAGTCCTAACAGTGAAAATCAGTAACCTCTGTCTAGTGTGTTCTCAACAAAGTATGTGCATGACGCAAAAGCAGCAGTGACGTTTGAGTAAGTGAAGTTGTTCCGAGAGAAGTTTGAAGTGGAAAATGCTTATCGAGAACGCACCGGACAGGACATGAGATATTAACCCTCAATGAAATATTAACCGCTGACACCAACCGATTTCGTGTTGCATGTAAACACCTTTACTGTCGTTCTTTCCGACTTATCCAATGTGCGCACGTGTTTTGTGTATGCCTCTTCCTGGTTTGAGGTCAAAAGCAGAGAATAACTCGGTTATTTTAAATCTCATTTAAATGTGGTTTTCTTGCTTTATCAGATTTTTTAAATAAACAAATTTTTGGGAGTTATCAGCGTATTGCTGTGAATGTAAATGGTCTAAATGTTGAGTACCATGGAGGAAAGAGAATCAATAAGAGCTGCCTCTGGCTAAAACAAGAGTTTTAAACTGTGCCAGAATATATGCAGCTTTAAAAGGAAATCATCCGATCAGAAAATTTGGACAAGCACGTACATATACAGCACAAGACTTCACGGAACGTCTTCAGTGTGTCTGATATCAACATACAGAGACACAGACTTCTCTTTAAATGTATTTGTTAATATGCCAGATAGATACAGATACCAGGTGTAAACAGGCCATACCAGTGGTTGATTATTTAAGTTCCGTATCTGAATTCGTCAGTGCATCTACTTACAGTGGGGGCCAAAAATGTAGACACTTGACATCTAGTGAAAATGCTTCTATTTTGCATTACATTCAGATTTTATATAATCTTTTATTATAAATTCTGTTATCAGCATAACAATTTTAGTGAATAAATGAATTGAAAATTGACATGAAATTGAGAATGTCTTAGTATTTGCTTTAATGACGGCATGCACTGGAGCTGACATAAACAAAACCTGATGATCATGTAATCCAGCATGATTTGAAAATGTTCCAAAGAGCATCTTGTGTGCTTCAATGGAAACAAGTAAATCTGACCGTATGTACAAAGAGGTCACATGATCAATGTCACAATTTTTGACATTTTATTATTGACCTAAAAACTGTACAGAATTTTAAATATTCGTTCTATATTATGGCTGTCAATTTAATGTGTTAATTCAGTGCAATTAATGATTTAAAAAAATAATACATCCAAAAAATGAACACAATTATTCATGTCCCTGGACTGTAAAGCCTTCTTCATACAGAACTTTCACCCGGCATCACAGCACGTCTTGCGTGCACAGCTCTCGATGGCAGGAGGCATTTATACTTGACGGGCACTCCAGTTGCACTGTTCTCCAAATGATAGACGGCAGTGCAGAGAAAATATCAGCTAATCCAGCAGGAAAAAGAAGAGCTTTGCTTAACTTTACATTTACTTAACCAGGTATGATAATAAATAGTTAATGTTCGCTGGTCATATGCAAGAGTTGAACAAAACAAAAACACTGATGACCAATGATACGCTTATGTTCAATGAAATGGAATCATACATGATTATTTATAATAATTTAATCATTATATATTGAATTATTTTTATTTAGGGACCTTTCTCTGCAAATATTTATATATGTGCTAAATTATGATTAATTGCGATTAATTAGTTGGTATATCATGTAATTAGTTTCATCAGAGGAGTGGTGATTGTGTAGTGGGCTAAAGCACATAACTGGTAATCAGCTGGTTCAATCCCCACAGCCACCACCATTGTGTCCTTGAGTAAGGCACTTAACTCCAGGTTGCTCCAGGGGAATTGTCCCTGTAATAAGTGCGATGTAAGTCGCTTTGGATAAAAGCGTCTGCCAAATGCATAAATGTAATGTAAATGTAAATTAATTTGATTAAAAGTTGTAATCGACTGACATAACCTCTCTTTGTTTTTTGTGTCTTTATTTTTTTAAATCCTAAGACTTTCTGTTTATGTCCAGCTTTAAATGAAAAAAGAAAAATCCCAGATTTTCAGTGTGGTCTTTTGGACCCCACTGTGTAACTATACATAAGACAGTTTCAAGCAATTTGAAGGGGCTAAGGTGATGATTTCCCACAAAGTCCTTGAGTGCACTCTTTGAGCAGTTTTACAGTATGTAGTTTGCATGTGGCAGCTGGATATCAAGCAGAATATGATGCGGGTATCTAACCAAGACTAAGTCTTTCTAAGACTTCAGTGCTGCAATCTTTCACAAGTTAATGAACCATATGCCCTTTGTAGATAAACAATGCCCAGCAAGCATTTCCACTTGTTCAGAACTGGGTTTCAGTTCCACTCAAATAGAAGTGGGTGATAAAATCTGGAAGCAATATGTGAAACTGGTTCTCATTGCATAACAGTGCTATTATAACTAAATGCATAATGCAACAAAATGAAAGTGACCTTTTCGGTGCTGACGCCTTTAGCAATGTTATTATGACACATCATCTATGCAGTGTTGTGATCACAAGTAATTCCACACAGTTAACTTCAGTGCACTATGACTCTCACAGCCATATTATAAACACATCTGTTTTACACAATATAATCCTAAATACGCTATAGTAAGTCATGAAACTAAAAGTGCTTGACCCTTGTAGGCTAGCTGACATGACATGATATCTAAACAGTTTTTAACAACATTTCACTTCATTAAACAAGAAAACTGTTTAAGAGCTTGTATAACTGAGAGACCCCATGAAATATTTGAACTTACACACCACGGGACTATTTAAGGGCGTACTCACACTAGGCCCGGTTGCCTTGTACCATGCCCAAGCACGATTGTCCCCCCTCCCCACTCCCCCGCTGGCCTGCACTCACATTGCACTTAACGTTCTGGGCCTGAGCACACTTACGTCATTATGATGTGACTTTTTGTTTTGAAGAAAACAGGAAGAAAAACGCTCTTGCACAGCACAATGGAGTCCATCATTGTAACGATACTTACTTTGTGGCTTATTTTGAGTCATTTGGGGCACGGTGACACACAGCCCTCTCACATGCCTAATTGTCGACTGCATCGTTACCACTGGAATTTATCCTTTTCGTCCAACGAGCTGACAGATTTACGGAGTGCATCCCATACCTTCAGCTACTGAACCTGCAGTTTTTTAGCATGTCATGTCATTGCTCAATGGTTCTTTGGTATCCACAAGCACGAAGATAGTCGGGAATTTTACCAAATATCTCGGAGTTCTTGTGTGTTGTATCCAGTTGTTCCTGTATACTCTCGTCTGCCCACATTTCCAGTAAACACTGCACCTATGCCATAGACCAAAGTGATCCCTTTGCCCAGTCGCATCATTGACATCATGTTTCGAGTTCCGTGCTCGGTCACGGTTAGTGATCACACTAGATGTGTGCCGTGCCTGAACCAACTGAACCATGCCCGAGCCCACCTCTTCAAGCGGGCTAAGGCACGGTTCAGCGTACCGTGCCCGGGCACGGTATAGAGTGATCACACTAGTCAAAAGAACTGGACTTTGGGGGTCAAACATGCTCGGGCACGGTACAGATTGCCTAGTGTGAGTACACCCTAAGTGAACTGCAGAAGGCTAAAAGTTCAATAACAATGGTAAAACCTTAAAAGTGACCAGTGCATTTTCTCTTATATTCCCCTTTGGTCAAGTTGGATCCTGTTAACACTATCTCAGCTCTCATTGTGCATGTGCAACTAAAGAACAGGCATATATGCATTTCTGTGGATAAATACGTTTATTTAATAATTGAACTAGAATAAGTTTTAATCTTTGTAATTTAAACTGTGTTCTTGTATGAGTCAATTCAAATTAAGTAAAAACAACAACTGTGAAATAGCAAATCTGAGTTAAGTCTACTTACATCTAGTTACCTTAACTTAGATAGTTAAGTTCATTCTATAAGTTAAGTCAACATTATTACAAACGTTTTGGAGACACCATTACTTTAATCAATTTAGAGAACAAGTTTACTCAATCAGTTGGGTAAAGTCAACTTGTTAGGGTTTTCAGTGCATCTAATCCACATTTTTTTAGTCTTTAAAGCATGATGTTTATAAGATCATGAGAAACTATTTTTAACCTAAAATCATTTATCCTTTCCCATGTTATTTCTCAACTATCCTTTAGAATCTAAGTAGCTGACTTCAAAGAAAGACATTCGGCTTCATTGATGCACAATGCCACAGAACAATACACAAACAATAAGAAAATAAAGATAATAATAAAGGAATGTTAATGTGGGAATGCACCACGCCCAATATAGTGACTCAATGATTTCAAAGCGGAAGTTCCTCTTATGTAACATGAACTTGAGCTTACAGCAGTGTAGAGCCTATCTGTCCCATCACTATCATCATCACTGGATATTAATCAATTACAAATACAAAACAAGACATGGACATGGCAGAGTGAAATGTGTTCAAATCTGTAAATATAGAGCTATTTAAATTTATATGCAACTGCAGCAATTGAAAAAAAAAAAAAAAAAAAAAAAAAACACAGGACATGGGGTGTGCTCCAATATCCAATGCTATTATTCAAATAAGATAATATTTTGTGCTTGCATACACTCGGGATGTGTCTCAAAACCTAGTGAGTTTCCTACAAAAGACGGCATTTTTGCGCATCATCAGCGCGTGGAAATGCTGCCGCGCGCTTCTAAGGCGCAAAATTTCGGTCTGCTTTGGCAGCTCACTCGCTTTTGTGGCACATCCTGAGAGAAATGCAGAGTCTGGACGCGAAACCCTGCAGAAGTTCGTCAAAGTTGCGCTCTTACCTGACTTTGGTCCCGCGGTGAGCGCGTGGAATCCCTTTCTGACGTCAGCTGTCGGTCGCGAGTAGATCTTGAAGAGCGGGAATCGTTGCATCAGCTCGTTTCTCGAGCGCTGATCCCTGATCGGGAAGAGCGAGGAATGCGGAAGTCAGACGTCAGCAGGGAGGACGAGAAACGAGCTGCACATGGAGAAGAAGTGGAGAATTGTGGAGAAGCCTCGCTCCACCCCTTAGAAACCAGAAAACAAACATTTCGTTGACCGTCGGCGGTTTGCGTGGTCCGAGCTGGAGACCAACACACAAGTGCAGCTGAGAAGGTCTCTTAAAAAGTCTTGTGATGGTATAACATTGGAATGCCATGGTACGGAATGATTACCGTAGTCTTACACCATAATGTTTACATATTACCTCAAGGTACATCAGATCATTCTGGATGGTACTACTACTACTATGGTGCATGCCTGAAAAACATGGCAGTAGGAGCCTACTTGAAAACGTTCAGATCTATCTCAGCAGAGCAGGTCACTCAGATAGTCATAATACATTGGTACTTTGATATATTCCATGGTTCTAAATTACAATATTTATAGTATTTGTATGTTACCAAAAAAGAACCAAAATACTTAAAAGAATACCATGGTACTACCACGATACGTGTCCAAACAACATGGATAGCACCATTACCTAATGATGCTTTCTCCACTTAGCAAGTCTCTTACAAAAAGTGCTGTGGTGGTACCATGTTAAAGTGATGGTTTTACTTGGCAATAACATACTTTTGGACTTTATACTGTGGGATTCACTTGGTACTCCACCAAATTATCCAAAAACACATGGTACATAATACCATCATAATGGATCTTGTTAGTGGTAATATTATACTGCTCTCAAATGCACATGCAAGATGCTTTATTGCCATTTTGAAAAGCACTGACTGTACCAAAGCATTCATAAACAATAGACAGACACCCTGCAAAAAATGGTAACCTGCAATTGTTACCATAAAGAAATATTTCGGGTTCAAAACAAGTTAAGCTCAATCGAAAGCATTTGTGGCATAATGTTGATTACCACAAAAACTGATTTCGACTCGTTCCTCCTTTAATAAAAGCACAAATGTGTGTTCCAGTGAGACACTTACAATAGAAGTCAATGGGACCAATCTGTAAACATTAAAATACTCACTGTGTTTCAAAAGTATAGACACAAGACATAAACAATATGTGTGTTAACATGATTTTACTGTCAAAAAATCACTTACTAACCTTCCTAACGATGTAACACAGTAAAACCTAAAATGACCGTATAAACGATGATTTAAACAACTCTGCAGCTCAAATAGTTTTAACAGAAGAATTAATGTTAGTGCTTTTATAAAAATTGTAAGCTTCACATTTCTGTCTTTAAAGGATTAGTTCACCCAAAAATCAGTATCAGAATGAGCTTTATTGCCAAGTATGCTTACACATACAAGGAATTTGTCTTGGTGACAGAAGCTTCCAGTACACAACAATACAAAACAGCAACAAGACTTTTAAAAAATAATTACAAATTGAATAATAAGATAAAATATTGAAAAGAAAATAAAGTATAAATAGAATACACAATAGACAATATATATATATATATATATATATATATATATATATATATAGATAGATAGATATACACACACACACACACACACACGCATATATACATACATACATATATATACACTACCGGTCAAAAGTTTTGAAACACTTGACTGAAATGTTTCTCATGATCTTAAAAATCTTTTGATCTGAAGGCGTATGCTTAAATGTTTGAAATTAGTTTTGTAGACAAAAATATAATTGTGCCACCATATTAATTTATTTCATTATAAAACTATAATTTAATAAAAATAAAAAAAAGTTTTTGAAATTGATGACTTAGACCAAATAATAAAGAAAAGCAGCCAATAAGTGCCCAACATAGATGGGAACTCCTTCAATACTGTTTAAAAAGCATCCCAGGGTGATACCTCAAGAAGTTGTTTGAGAAAATGTCAAGAGTACATGTCTGCAAATTCTAGACAAAGGGTGACTACTTTGATGATGCTAAAATATAACACAGTTTTGATTTATTTTGGATTTTGTTTAGTCACAACATAATTCCCATAGTTCCATTTATGTTATTCCATAATTTTAATGACTTTACTATTATTCTAAAATGTGAAGAAAAAAAAAATTATAATAAAGAATGAGTAAGTGTTTCAGAACTTTTGACAGGTAGTGTATATATACACATACATACATATACATATATATACATATACATACATACATACATACACACACACACACACACACAGACACACACATACACATATGTAGTGCAAACCTAAATACAAATCGGTTATATACAGTGCAAGGGAATGTAATGGCAGAAGAGGTTGGATGTGTTGGATAATATAAAAAGACTAAGCTGAGTATTGCACATTAATTATTGCTCAATGGGGCAGTTTTAACTGTTCATGAGATGGATAGCCTGAGGGAAAAAACTGTTCCTGTGCCTGACGGGTCTGGTGCTCAGTGCTCTGAAGCGTCGGCCAGAAGGCAAGTTAGTGGGCTAGATGAGTGGGGTCCAGAGTGATTTTTCCCACCTTTTTCCTCACTCTGGAAGTGTATAGTTCTGGAAGGGAGGGCAGGGGGCAACCAATAATCCTCTCAGCAGTCCGAACTGTCCTTTATAGTCTTCTGATATCCGATTTCATAGCTGAACCAAACCAGACAGTTATTGAAGTGCAGAGGACAGAGTCAATGACTGCTGAGTAGAACTGTATCAGCAGCGCCTGTGGCAGGTTGAATTTCCTCAGCTGGTGAAGGAAGTACAACCTCTGCTGGGCCTTTTTCACAATGAAGTCAATGTGGGTCTCCCACTTCAGGTCCTGTGAGATTGTAGTGCCCAGGAACCTGAATGACTCCACTGCTGCCACAGTGCTGTTTAGAATGGTGAGGGGGACAGTGTTGGGGGGTTCCTCCTAAAGTCCACAATCATCTCCACCGTTTTGAGCGTGTTCAGCTCAAGGTTGTTTTGACTGCACCAGACAGCCAGCTGTTCAACCTCCCTTCTGTATGCAGACTCATCGTCATCTCGGATGAGGCCGATGACAGTGGTGTCATCTGCAAACTTCAGGAGCTTGACAGAGGGGTTCTTGGCGATACAGTCAATGGTGTAGAGGGAGAAAAGTAGTGGGGAGAGCACACATCCCTGGGGGCACCAGTGCTGATTGTACAGGTGCTGGAAATTAATTTCCCCTGTCTCCCAAGCTGCTGCCTGTCTGTCAGAAAGCTGGTAATCCACTGACAGATAGACATGGGAACAGAGAGTTGGTGTAATTTAGTCCGGAGAATAGCTGGGATGATGGTGTTGAAAGTCAAACTGAAGTCCACAAAAAGGATCCTTGCATATGTCCCTGGTCTGTCCAGATGTTGCAGGATATGATGCAATCCCATGTTGACTGCATCATCCACAGACCTGTTTGCTCGATAAGCAAATTGAAGGGGATCTAGAAAGGGTCCAGTGATGTTCTTCAGGTGGGCCAACACCAGTCTCTCAAATGATTTCATGACCACAGACGTCAGGGCGACAGGTCTGTAGTCATTAAGTCCTGTGATTTTTGGTTTCTTTGGGACAGGAATAATGATTGAGTGTTTGAAGCAGCATTGGAATTCACACTGCTCCAGTGATCTATTGAAGATCTGTGTGAAGATGGGGGCCAGCTGGTTAGCACAGGATCTAAGACATGCAGGTGAAATGCCATCTGGGCCCTGTGCTTTCCTTATCTTTTGTTTTCGAAATACATGGCACACATCATCTTCACAGATCTTAAGTGCAGGTTGAGTAGCAGGAGGGGGGAGGAGGGGGGTTGCAGGAGGTGTTGGTGTTTGTGTGAAGTGAAGGTCAGAGTGGGTGTGGGGTGTGAGATTGGGCCTTTCAAATCTACAGTAGAACACATTCAGGTCATCAGCCAGTTATTGGTCCACCACAGGGGACACAAATAAAAATTCTCTCATGATTTACTCACCTTTAAGTCATCCCAGATGTGTGCCTTTCCTTCTTCAGCAGAACCGAAGTGAAGATTTTTATAAGCACATTTCAGCTCTGTTTGTCTATACAATGCAAGATAATGGGTGCCATTAGACTGTTGGCTGTTTGACGGTCCAAAAGTTATATTTAGGCAGCATAAAAGTAATCCACACGACTCCAGTCGATCAATGAATGTCTTCTGAAGCAAATCGATAGATTTGTGTAAAAAAATAAATTGATAATTAAAACTTTATTAACTTTAAAAAACGCTTCCTGCTACCAATCAACCCATCACGGAGCTGTCGCGTGACTTAAGTGCAGTGGTGCATTCAGCGCGCGCTTTGTATACAACACAGGAACGAATGTCATGTGAGAGTTAGGTCATTTCAAACAGAAATACAGCAAATATCTTTACATCAGCAAATAATTTATTTATTTTGAAACAAAGAACACAAGCACGCCAGTGCGTGTTTATCGTGAATATTTATTCAGCAATCAATGCTTATTTTGCTCTTTTCATTTGACAAAGAAGTCAAATTTAAAATGTAGAAAAATAAATTATCATAAAATACATCTCCATCAATATAGCACTGATGTTTTCATGGAAAACTCTAAACATTGAAGAACGATGTGAAAACACAGTAGAATGATAGCACTGAGGTATGCGATAACTGTGATATGACTTTATATAAAGCACAACAGAGTCGATTAACTATTGCCATAAAAAACAAACACAAAACTCGGTCAATTCCACAGGACACAACTTAGCACCAGATCAAACAAATATGGAACTGATACATATATACTCTTTCTATATATATATATATATATATATATATATATATATATATATATATATATATATATATATATATATACGTATTTTATATGTATTTAGATATACTCTTGATATCTCTGTGCATGCTTTTCAAACCAGAACATAGTTCATATCTGCTCAAAAGATAATTGTACATGCTCTTGTATTTGGGCTACATCAAATGTATCTGGAAGAAGGGAACACCCCACCTTACACATCACACTTTTCATGGATGCAGCCATTAAACAGCTGGCTTCACATTGACATAACACATCTGGACATCATAACATGGCGATATCCAATAGTTAAGAACAACATCATGACATTACATCATCTACGCTTGCTTTTATAAGGCAAGAAGGGTTGGAGAGTTGAGGATATCGACACTAGATTCTGCTTTGGTCACTCCACCTTTGCAACCGTCAAGTCCCTCGGCCAGTGAGTCCAGCTCTGGGCAAGTGAAGGTAAAGATGGACAGGTAGTTGCTGCAGGTTGGCGTGGAAGTGCTCACCACCGGGGTGCTTAGAGGTTCGAGATCATTGGCCACCGACTTGTACAGTGTCTCCCAGTCTGTGATGCCCAGCGAGCCGGTCAAGTCAATGTCAGGGACGGAGCGGGCCGTTTCCACACATACGTGGTCCTCGTCGACGGTTGCGAAGAGCTCGTCCCTGATGTCGAGAGAAGGCTCGAGATCGCACAAACTGACCTCCGCGCTTGAACACAACAGGAGGTTGGAGTTCCCAGAAATAGCGGTGGATGGAACCATTGGGATCTCCAATTCCTGAAGAGAAGTGGAATCTTGAGGACTGTTCTCCGGGAGTTTGGTGGCCGCTTCTGGCATTGGAAGAGGCTGAGGAGATTCTGGGAACATGCAGTCCAGCTCTTCAGGCAGTTGGCAAAGGGGTTTATGAGTGGCAAGAACATACTCAAGCCTCTCCTTTTCCTTCAGGAGATTCTCAATTTCAGCCTGTAGAGCTGCTTTGTCCTCTTCTAGCTTGTCGGTTTCCTGGAAAAATCGAAAATCTCATTATTCCACAGACAGACAGATTTGAAGGAATAGTTCGCCCAGAAAATTTACTCTAAACCCATGTGACTTTCTTCCGTGGAACACAAATAGTAAATTTTTGAAGAATATCCATTTGCTTTTTTCCAATAGACCTTTTTGTTAGACTGTGATGACACGTTTCCGCATTTTAGCAGCGTAAATTTTGAAACCTTTTATATTTAACATTTTTAGATGATTTAGTGTAAATGTATAACATTATGCTTTGTGTTATATTACCCAGGAAAAAACTAGTTACCACAGCTGTGATGGGGATTTTGCTGCTGAGGGAGTGACAGTAAATTGGGCATTTTCTCTCTTCTAATGGTCGTAATCCACCGCTTTTTTTTCCTCTTGTGGAATGTTGTGAAAACGTAATAGTGGAATTTATTTTTTGCTGTTGGAGCAAATATTTGTTGTGGGCCCCCCTTCACCGCTATAGAAGTTTTCCCTATTGTTTACTTCTGTGTTCCAAAAACTGGAAATGTGAAAAAGGTCTATTGTGCGGAATATTCCAAGTCTTCTTAAATCATACAATATGCTTTTTTTTTTCTAAATTACTAAAATTTGACAACAATTTAAGTCGTTATTCACTGCAAATGTCCTCTCAAATCAAATATGGCACATTCAATGACGTTTGTGTCAAGAGACACTAAAGAAACAATACCATTTGATTTGAATTGCATTTATTTGAAAATCGGACTATCGCAAAAACAATTTGCGAATAAAGCAGCGTTTCCATCCCATTTGTTTAAGAGAACAAAATTGTCACTTCCGGCCTGGGAAATTTGCATAATATACTGTATAAATGGAAATGGAGGTTGAAGCCATCGTGGCTCTTTTATTAAATGTAATGAGCGTACAGACAAAATGCTCAGAGATCTTTATGTTTGCTAGCATTCAGCGGCAGATGCCTAATGTTTTGGAGCAAAAGAGAATTTAACAATAACCAGAGCAACATTTCAGATGCTATGAGATAATATTTATGAGACTGTATATTTACATTGATTGCTGAGGCAAGGTCACATGGTTTTCAATGTGCATCCTGATCTATTCCTGATAAAAATTCTATAAATGTGTTTCCATCGTAGTTTATCTGCATATCTTCTTATCAAATAAAAAATGTATCCACATCAAGCAAGCATTTTTTATGTGCATTTTTAAGATTTCACTCGCATCTTGGTGTTTCCATCCAGCATTTATTACGAGATACCCCAAAATACACGTAAAAATATGTGAATGGATACTGGTATCCATTGGTGCCGACGTGCCTTTTTTGACAACCATTCAACTTTTGCCAATTTCAAAGCTTCGGTGGAGGAGAAGATTATCAGAGATAATCAGATATAGGTCTGTTCCCTTACACTAAAATATTACTTCGGAAGACTTGTAATATTGAATAATCATGTACTATGTAACATGCAAAAGTCTTCCAAAGGGAAGCTTAATGCATTCTATTTTACAAAATACAGAGCTGCACAAGCAGACCAAAACAATTTGCTCAAATCAAGAGATAATTTGTTTTGATGATGAATGGGTAATTTTGAGTAGAAAATGAACTTCAGACTTCACAAAACAATAAGTTACCAAACGTAACAAAACTTGCAAAGAGTGAACCCAAGAAAGCTCATTAATTATTCAAGCCTAGTGCATGCTGGGAACATCACTTTCGAAAAGTGAAGTAAAATGTACTTATTTTATTTACCAGTGAAATTTACTCAAATTAGCAAATAAATACAACAAGGTTTTTTACTCCAGGATAGATACATGATGCATTGTAAAGATAAAAAACAATTATAAATAATATTTACTTGTGAGGTAGACCATTCTTTTTTACATTCATGAATTAAGTGCAAATGTAGAATTTATTTAATATATTCAAGTTCACGCTTAAACAGACGTATTCAATGTAGAAAGTAGCTACTTGTGATCTTTTCTGCTATATTTACTTATCTTTTTTTTTTTTTTCAGTGGACTACTTTTAGGTTACATTTATGGTGTTTATCTGTAATTTTGGAGCATTTTGCAGACCCAGTCTACATTTACTTTGCATTATTTCAAAATTACCTCTTGTGTTCCACAGAAAAAAGAAAGTTATATGGATTTGGAACAACAGCAGGGTGAGTAAAATACAGAATTCTTATTTTTAGCTATTTATTTTTACATTTACTATTCAAATCCTCATGTTTTTAATGTATGTAACTCACTGCCTGGAGGGTGTCTGTGAGTTCTCGTCGTCTGTTGCGACACTTTGCTGCAGCCATCTTATTCCTCTCCCTCCTGATCTTCTTCTTCTCCTCTTCCTCTGGTGAGAGCTAGTCAAAGCCAACATTACACTTATTAACTTACACACTCAATGCACAAATCCTTGACTTCTGTTGCCAATTCAATCCAATGGCAAAAGCATCCCTCTCTGCAATGCGTCTAAAAATAGCCTATTGTTGCAGACTCGCTGTGACCTGAATATAAAGTGGATGCTGGTCTAGGCAACACGCCAGAACCAGAGCTGCATCCCCATCAATCTCATCCGGCACATGCTTCACAGATGAGCATGCATGCCTATTGCAAAACAAACATGTACCTGCTCGCTCTTGCCCTTTCTGGCAGCGCATTTCCCCTTGTTCCCAGCTGTCTTGGTCTTTGCCGGTTCGTTGCTTTCAGCTCTACCCAGCGACGGAGATACAGACGTGATGATGGTTGGCTGGACCATCCACTGCAGATCCGGGGTGCTGGTGATCGCCGTGACAGTCGGAACAAACGAGCCTGAAGACTCGGCATCCACGCACGAACCCTGGACAAATAAACTGCGCTGTCATAAATGCATCGTAACGCATTGTTTTTATCTCATACTTTTAATGCTTTATTGCTAAGGTACTTTACCTCTATGACTGGTTCTTAAAATACTCTCAAGCATCTAAAAATAGGCTGGCCCTGATCAATATTTAACTTTTGCATAGTCTCTGACGTCAATGCCTACGCAGAGCTGCTGTGGGCTCTCCTCAATGGATTTATTTTTCTCAATGAACAGCTGCATTTGTACAATGCTTTACCATGTTGCGATGTCTTGCAAAGGATGCGCAATTAAGCATCACATGCAACATCACAGACTGAAGGATGAGGCGTCACGAGGCTTTAATGATGACAACACCATGCAGGCTAATATTTTTAAGCAGAAACACGGTCTCCAAATGAACATTATACATGTTAAATGTTATATGAAGGGTCTAAATGAATATGCACCAAATAGATCTGGTTTAATGATCACATTGCAGCTTATGATGACATGAGCTGTACCTGCGTGCTGTCCATCAGCGCATCGGTGCGGGGTTTGAGGGTGTCCCCGCCGGGAGAGGATGAGGAGTCCGCTTCAGTCTTCGCTTTGCTCAGGAACATTTCTTCAGCGCACACGGGCAAAAATGTGTATTAGATCCCAGGTTATAAAATCCAAATCGCTCGAGTCGTTCTCTCCAGTTTTATTAACCTGGTCAATGATACACAGCGCGCCGAGCTCCTCCTATTTATAGTCCGCCTGAACTTTATGAATGAAACGGGATGTACCATTCCAGCTGTGGGGAGCGACTCGGACAAAAACACGATGCATGTTCCAGGGAAACAGCCTTTTTTATGAGCACATTGTTGTATTTGAATCCGTTTTAACTAATGTGTCGATCGGAATGCATGCTTCTGAGGTAAATTTGGGCGCAGGGAGTTGAGCACCCCTGTGAGGGGAGAAATGTGGTACGTGCTATAAACTCATTCATAAAATTCTGATGGACACACAGAAAGCACATAGTCTCCATGAACAATGTATGGCATGTGCATTACTTCATGCAAACTGCACACGTGTCATGTCATCATTAGGTGAATCGACACTATAAATGTATTTGAGCTGATATTGTCTTCTGTTGTCATTTCATATAATCCAACTCAGATAGGTTTTGTAAACAGAATCATTTCTGAAAGACAATGAGAAAATGGGACCGTCGACTAAAATGTAATGCATTTTTTTAGCGACCAAATGAATAATAATTAAAGATTTTGCTATGATTAAATGTATATTTAATGTGCTATCTCTTTCTTCTGACCCCTCCGGTCTCAGCATCAGCACCTGCTCCTACGTCACACAGTGACGTAACAGAGTCAAACAGGAAGATGTCCATATATGGATACCTACGTATTGGGATTCCAATGGGCTGAACCTAATGCTGCTTCTTTGTGTTTTGTGGAATGTGCAAAACGCTTATTTATATGCCGGCCGGCAATAGAATGAGCATATAACAATTTAAAAATGCACCCAGTGTCTATCATTGCTGATGTCATAATGTCAAGAGATTCACAGATCTGAAGATACTCGTGTGTGAGAGGGTGCAGTTGTGTGATGCTTACGAAAACTGAACGTGAGCTAACAGCACATTTTCTTTTCAAAACGAATTTTAAAAAAATAATTCAAAACGTTGTTGAGCACTGAAAAAATGCTTTGACATAATGGAATAAAGTTATTTTAAAATGACCCAATTAAGTAGGCTTAAAGTGATTTTAAATGTGTCCATACTATGATTCATTTCTTTAGTTTTACATAATATTTTGGATCACATTACAGATTTATATTATAAACTAAATTTTAGTTAGCAATAGCATTAACATGTTAAATACTAAGTAGTAATTGCTCCTTAAAGCAACATATAGCATGTTGTTTGTGTACCCATCCTCAAACTAAGCAAAAGCTCCACTCTTCGCCACAGTGGTAAACCAGCATAACAGAATCTGTTCTAAATCCTAAAATAAGAACATTAAACACTTTTAAGTCTCCCCCTTTTCTCATCTTGCTCAAAAATACTAAATATAACATTTAATTTCAACATTTGTACTCCCTGCATCAAGTACAAAAAGTATTCATGTAGTTCTAACACAAATGGTTTAAGGAAACTTCCAAAAGTGGATTAAATGCAATGAAATTAAGTTGTGAAATTTTTTTTTTTTTTTTTTTTAAGAATTGCTTTGCATGGGGGCCTGGGTAGCTCAGCAAGTAAAGACGCTGACCCTAACCCTGTTCGAAATCAGGGCGTGCTGAGTGACTCCAGTCAGGCTTCCAAAGCAACCAAATTGGCCCGGTTGCTAGGGAGGGTAGAGTCACGTTGGGTTAACCTCCTCGTGGTCGCTATAATGTGGTTCTCGCTCTCGGTGGGGTGCATGGTGAGCTCTGTGCATGGATGCCGTGGAGAATAGCGTGAAGCCTCCACAGGCGCTAGGTTTCTGTGGTAACGCGCTCAACAAGCCACGTGATAAAATGCGCGGATTGATGGTCTCAGACGCGGAGGCAACTGAGAATCGTCCTCCACCACCCGGATTGAGTCATTACGCCACCACGAGGTCTTAGAGCGCATTGGGAATTGGGCATTCCAAATTGGGGAGAAAGGGGGAGAAAATCCCAAAAATTGCATTAGCTCATTTTAATAAAGTAAATTTAACAAGCAAAAATTATTTTTGTGCTATTGTTGAACTGGTTCACATTTACTCTACATAATGTAATCTAGTAGAGTGCATGTTTTCAAGAATTACATTAATCGAAAGCAAAGAAAACAAGTTTTGAAAATAAACAATTTTGTTGTGTAGATCACAAATAATATGATTCAGTAAATCAGACAACTTGCGTTTTCACTTTTTTTCAGTGAGGAAACATAAAGAAAAGAAATTAGATCAAAGATAGGCTTTATTTATTTAAATATTTGTATTGAGTGACTACAAAACTGAGTGTAAATATAAACTGAGTGACTGTACAATTTGCTGATGTCAGAATCCTAAAATATTAAAAAATACCAAAGGACAATGCATTTAAACAACTGTATTAAACACTAGACTTAATACACTATTTCAAGGATGCAAACAATAAAGGAATTAGAAGAACGCTACTGTGCATTTCTGGTAGCGGCAACCTAGAACTGTCAAAATGAAATGACTAGTGCATACTTTTAGAGTCTAGCTAAACAGAACAAATTAGATATTTTCAAAAACTGAAAATAAACTATGAGGTGGTCCACATTTTAATAATGGTATTTTATGACAATCGTATTAACGTTAATCATGTTAAAGTCACTATGAATGAAGCGCCTCTCGCTGTTGTTTTGAATAAGGGTGCATTCCATTCAGAAGTGAGCATCCCTATGCCCTATTCCATTCGAAGACTTCATCATCCACTGTGAGAGCTTTGAAAGGCTAAAGGTGTGGGGCTGAAAAATAAGTGTCATTCAGAACAACACTGCCTGGCCAAAAAGAAGGTCACCGTTTGTATTTTAATAAGCAGATATTTAAGAGCCTATGATTGGATCATTATTGAAGTGATTAATATGTTTCAGCTGGCAACAATTCTTTTAACCCTAACTGATGCAGTGTGTAGCTTCTCATTTCAAAAAAAAAAAAACATGTTGAAAGACTTATCCCATGGTTGTGGAAAAGATGTCACTGTGTTTCAGAAGGGGCAAATTATTGGCCTGCATCAAGCAAATAAAACAACTAAGGAGATTGCTGAAATCACTGGAATTGGGTTAAGAACTGTCCAACGCTTTATTAAAACCTGTAAGGTAGTGTTGAACCGTCAGCTTCACTGAAGAAATGTGGTTGGAAAAAAAATCTTGAATGAGCTTGATCAGAGGTCACTAAAACGCTTGGTGAAGTCACATCATTAAAAATCAACAGTAGAACTCATGGCTATGTTTAATAGTGAAAGTAAGAGCATTTCCACACACACACAGTGTGACGAGAACTTACAGGATTGGGACTAAACAGCTGTGTGGC
Source organism: Myxocyprinus asiaticus (assembly GCF_019703515.2). Lineage (NCBI taxonomy): Eukaryota > Metazoa > Chordata > Actinopteri > Cypriniformes > Catostomidae > Myxocyprinus > Myxocyprinus asiaticus. Next base: position 2,710,661 of record NC_059360.1, read on the forward strand.
TACAAGAAAGCCACGTGTTAGTGAGGTTAATCTGAAAAAACAACTTCAGTTTGCTAGGGAGCATAAAGATTGGACTGTGGAGTAATGGAAAAAGGTCATGTGGTCTGATGAGTCCAGATTTACCCTATTCCAAAGCGATGGGCACGTCAGGGTAAGAAGGGAAGCGCATGAAGCGATGCACCCGTCATGCATAGTGCCCACTGTACAAGCCTCTGGATTCAGTGTTATGATCTGGGGTTGCTTCAGTTGGTCATGTCTAGGCTCAGCAACATTATGTGGCATTAAAATGAAGTCAGCTTATTACCTGAATGTACTGTATGACCAGGTTATCCCATCAATGGATTTTTTCTTCCCTGACGGCACGGGCATATTCCAGGACGACAATGCCAAGATTCATAGGGCTCAAATTGTGAAAGACTGGTTCAGGGAGCATGAGGAATCATTTTCACACATGAATTGGCCAACACAGAATCCTGACCTTAACCCCATTGAAAGTCTTTGGGATGTGCTGGAGAAGACTTTACAGAGTGGTTTGAAATAAGTGTTTAAAAGCGAGCATAAAACCAAGGTTACATAAAAAAAAAATAAAAAAAATAAAAAGTCTAAAAACTAGACTTGTTTTAGGTACTAAAAGCCTGTACCTACTCCCCTCCCTAAACATTAGAGGCCAGAGTTTTGTTGCACTCAAGCTGTGCTAGCAACCTTGTCCCATGTGCTCCAAATGCTTGTCATCCATCTTGTTTTCCCTCTGTAATGGCGGCTGGTTTAAATACATAATTTTCTCACCATTTCCAATTGGACCATACCATTATTTTAAATAAAATTAACCCTCAACTCCCCATTCTTAAACACAATATAATTGAATAAATACATAAGAACAAGAGATAAATGAGAATTAAAACACCAATAAATACATTCAACAGGATGAATAAACCATTTGCTCAATAAAACCCTGATAAATATTGAAAATGGAACAAGAAACAAGTCCTTTAGACACATACAAATCCTGTGAATGAGACTAACTCGCAGGCTCTCCATCACATTCTGATTTCCACAACTAGCAGCAAATGTTCAGGAAACAAAAATAAGTCACTTCCTTAAACCGTCTTGAAATGGTCTATTAATAGACTCACTGCTTCAAGACAGAATCTAATAGGATTTGATTTTAGCTGAACTTTTTAACCTTCATTTCACAATGTTCATAATAAAAAGGTTGATACTTTAATAATGGACATACAAAAACAAAATCTAAACAAAAATCATAATATACAGTATAATCTATGCAATATTTTCTATAGTGGCTGCATGTGTGACACCACTGCACAGGTGCTTAGACTTATTCCACTGTCACACAATCTTGCTGCTAGGCTACAAACACATTTAAGCAAATTCTCATAACAAACAAATAATATGACTGTAAATGTATAAAAATAACGTTTACTCACTAACAAATGAGAATAGTTTCTGATGGTGAAAACTGCTCGTCTGAGGGCAGTTCTGTGTCCTCCAAAGGTCCTATCCAACAGCATACTGAACTTAATCACATTATTTGATAGGAATTTTCTGTCATGATTTACTCACCCTCATGTCACTCCTAACCCATATAACTTCCTTTCTTACTATATTGGACTTGTGCTCTGTTTACATTAATTTGGTTTGATTTGATCTGAGAATAAAAAAAACTGAAATTTCAGCCTGTTTATCATACAAGGTGATTGTATGACTTCAAAAGACAGAGCTGGAAAATGGGCATGTAAGGGGAGCTCTGTAGCACCCCCATTTTCACCTACAGTCACCAAAATTGGTACATATATAGTTCTCACTAAGCCAGACAACTTTCATAATCATAGTCATTAGCTCTGCCCAACAGGAAGTCTGACATTTTGGATTTTCATAAAATCACAAGCTTTGAACATTTAAATACTCCTCCTAGGGGATTCATGTGACTGGCACCAAATTTGTGCAACTTCATGCCAAGACATTGTAAATGCTAAATTGGGAATGGATTTTTGATATTTTGAACTGTGTCGCCATAGTGAAGCAATACATTTATGGTGAAAAATGGTAAATAGGAATGGCCTTATATCTTCTGTGTGCATTGTGATTTTGATGAAAATAAAGCTGTGTGTTTGGTAATGGAGGCTGTTCACACTGATGTGGCTATTATGGGTCACGGTCATATTGCCACCAACTGGAAGCAGGAAGTATGTCACTTTTAACAGACTTTGAAATAGCCCTCTTATGTTTACATGAATTGCTTCAAAATTCTTTAGAATAATGTCAAGACACAGCTGATGTAAAATTGTAAAGGAATATTTGATATCTTAAATACTGTTGCCATGGCAATGCATTAATTGTTATTATTCTTTTCTTCCTATATTTGGGTGATTTTGAGGCACTTGGCATGCTTAAAATTTCATGAAATCTTTCACACACATCAGAGTCCTCGGCCATTAGGGCTGGGCGATTTTATTTTATTTTTATTTTTTTTGTGATTTTCTCCCCAATTTTCAATGCTCAATTCCCAATGCGCTCTAAGTCCTCATGGTGGCGTAGTGACTCGCCTCAGTCCGGGTGGCAGAGGATGAAACTCAGTTGCCTCCAGGTCTGAGACCGTCAATCCGCGCATCTTATCACATGGCTTGTTGAGCGCATTACTGCGGAGACGTAGCGCGTGTGGAGGCTTCATGCTATTCTCCACAGCATCCACGCACAACTCACCACGCACCCCACCAAAAAATGTATGTCTAAAGATATGAAACAGGAAGTTCCTTATATCTTCTGTGTGCAATGTGTGATTTAGATCAAAATTGAGATGTATGTTTAGTCTTGGAGGCTGATCACATAGATTTGACTATTTTGGGTCACGGTCATAGCGTCACCACCTGACACGTCCCCCGCACTCTTTAAAAAGGTGATTTTTGTCCCCCGCACTCTTCCAAACTAAACCCATACCAAGTCCAAATGGGGGATTTGTATACAGTATTCTTTGCTTTTTTTGTTTGTTTTTTTTTGTGTTTTTTTTTTTACTTTGGGCTGATTGAGCAATGCTCCAGCCAATCACAGGTGAGTTTCATGAGCTGAAACAACACTTACGTAACAGGCCGTCAGTCAGACAGTCTAATCAACACGGCTTTGTTCATTTCTACAAAGCTGCTTTCAGCAATGCTCATTTAGCCTTGTTTTTTATCGGCAGTGATGTTGATCTAAATGAATAATCTAGAGATGAGGAACACGCAAACGAGAGTTATTTATCGGTATATCGTTCTTGATTGGCAGCATTACGTGAAATGCACTGCAGAAAAAAAACAAAGGACAATCCTTCTTTTAAGCACACATTGTAAGTGGAGTTTATAACAGCGCATGAGTCTTCTTTAAGTTATGCTTTTTACATTATGTTTGTGAGGTAATAGTTTGATCAGTTGTTTTTGCCAATTTAAGTTGATCTGTGTTAAATATGTAAAGCTATTTTTAATATCAGCTCCTGTTTTTTACCTCTATGTTGGTGTGCAGTCGACAAACTGTAGGAATAAAGACAGATCTGCTGTGTTCTTAGAACACTTATGCATTTTACTGAAGTCAATAGATATGTAGACATGTTTTTTATACATGAAAACGTACGGACATTATTCAAACTTATTATAATTGTTATAACACTATTATTGTTGTCTTTTGATAAAAGTCATGCTCAGCAGCTCACAAACTGTAGGGAAATGATAGATTTCATTGTTCTTATAAAGCTTAAAACCTCTACTAAAGTCTCTTTGTAGATCTGTAGACATATACATTTTAAAGGATTCAAATTTTCTTTTGATCGTTGATTCAGTGACTAACTAATTTCACACAAGATACTAATTTGTCACCACCTTCTGGCATCACCAGAAACAGTCACTGAATCATTAAATGGATCTGAACGAATTTTGGTGAACGTAGTCAAAACACTCAGACACTTGGATACATTTAAATCCCACAATGAAAAAATAAATTGCTCATGCACAATTTTCATTATTGTAATTGATTAAATAATTTATTCAAGGACCAGCTTGTGCTCAGTCTTTTATTGTCAAGTGCTCCACAAGATGCCCTTTATTTTTGCAGCTAATTATGTGAAATTTTGCAATTATTTTGCAATACCTGAATCTTTAAAATACTACAAATATTAAAAGTAAATAATATGTATATATTAATATAATACTTATATATTAATATATAGTGTAGTATATTAATACTGCACTGTAAGTGTAAGGTCTGTGCGAGCCACCTACTGACAGCTGTGACCCCCCCCCCCCGCCCCCCATCCACCCAACACACACACACTTTTAAAATGATTGCTACATCCCTGTCTATAGAGTTTGACATTTGCATGCTTCCAAACTAATAGTAAGACACTTCAGTAAGCAATTAGAGTATACGTAGTATACACAAATATTTGCTATAACAGCCTATTTTAATAAGATAAAATTTCTTTATCAATATATTTGGGTATTGAATTGTACGTATATTCATAATTTTGACTCATCCGCCATCTTGAATAAATATTTTCACTGAGTATAATGCCTTCCTTTTGAAAAATGATTTTGCTGCTTGTTCAGTTTACTTAATTACAATAATCACAATTCTAGAACATTTTGTCACAACTTGCCACATCGTAAATTTCATTGTGTTACATCCATTTAAATTTGTGAAATGGAAGTTTATTTAATCCATTTGAGTTGGGACTACATGAATATTTTTTTTGTGGGGTTAATGTAGCATTGATAAAACTGGGGGATTTCCATTTTCCAGCATGCTTTGGGACTCGATAGGGAGAGAAAAGTGTTATTTTATGTGTTTTTGTGCAAGATGAATATAAAGGGGGGTTCTTGTTAGTGTTTAATGTTTTGTATGTTGTGATTTAGAAGTTTAGGGGGTTACCATTACGGTGAAGAGTGGAGCTTGAGCTAATGATGAGGATAGGTAGATGGCACACATGAGATTGATTGCTCGTTTCGTTGAGCAAATGCTGAGCTAACCATATCATAGTTACTAAACTACACTGTGTAGTGCTTCAAACCAGCAGGTATTTAGCATGTTAGCATTCACTTTCACTAGTTAGTTCATAAAGAAATCAAAGAGATTTATTTGAGTTACACTGACACGTCTAATTTTGTTGGGTTTACCCAAATTAACTAGGTTCTTTCTACACAAAGTGTTTATGTTGAGATTAAGAAAACTCTTTTCAAACACTTGGAACCACTGTCCACAACTGAACCAATTTCAGCCAAAGAGCTATTTTTTTAGTGTAGATTTTAGAAAAGAACTGGATTCTGCTCAAACCAGAAAGTTGTGTCCATAATATTGTGATCCATGCCTTCACAAAGGACATGTTTTTGTAATTTCATTCGTACTATTTTTTTATCACATGGTCTCACAGTTGGTGCATGGATCCATATGGATGGTTGGGCCTTAAAAAAGCTCCTGTCGAAGGTAAGCAGCTGAGCTAGGCATTTGGAATGAAGCAGGGGGTTGGATCTCAAATTTCTTGGAATGTTTGGCTCCCTCACAATACGTCCATTCATTCTGGAGTCTTGGTGTTGGGAGAACACCAGGCGAACTGGTCAATACAGACATGAAACATGGCATAAAATGGTGTAGCAAAGAATTATGGAGAAGTATGTTTTTTTGGACAGCATGCAACATCATCATGTTCCTCCAGCCAAAATGTGAATTACATTTCCTCTAGAGGGGAAACATACTAACCTCAAGTGACAGGCTTAGTTTTGTTGTCACAATAAAATAATATTTGAGGTTTAATACAAGTTAAGCTCAATCGACAGCATTTGTGGCGTTAAGTTGATTTCCACAAAAAGACTCATCCCTCCATTTATTTAAAATAAAAGTGTTTACAGTCGCACTGTGTAAAAATTGGGGCCAATTTTTGGAGGGTTTAAAGACAGAAATATGAAGTTTATAATTTATAAAAGCACATTAATTCTTCTGTTAAAACGTGTGTATTATTTGAGCTGAAATTTGTTTAAATTGTCATTTTTATGGTCAATTTAGGGTTTCAGGGTTTACCATTTTTACATCGCTATGGCAACAAAGTTGTAAAATTTGATATAACTTTACACAGAAAAGGTTAGTAAGTGATTTTATCAAACTAACATTATGTTAACACACATAACCTTTATGTCTTGTGTCTGTATTTTTGAAACAGTGAGTATTTTAACGTTTACGGATTGGCCCAATTCACTTCCATTGTGTATCTCACCGTAACCCAGATTTTTCCTTTTTTTTTTTTTTAAAGAAAAGGAGGGATAAGCGGATTTTAGTGGTATTCGATATTATGCCACAGATGCTGTCGATTGAGCTGAACTTGTATTGAACATGGAATGTTCCTTTAGAGAATTTTAGTTACATCTACTTATTCATGAGATTATCTAATCAGCCAATCGTGTGGCAGCAGTGTAATGTATAAAATAATGCAGATATGGGTCAGGAACTTCAGTTAATGTTCACATTAACTGAACATTAACATATCAGAATGGGGAAAATTTTTTATCACAGTGATTTTAACCGTGGCATTACATTTACATTTAGTCATTTAGCAGACGCTTTATCCAAAGCGACTTACAAATGAGTAACATAGCAAGCAATTTGTCATACAAAGTTCAACAACATCTACAGTGTTGTACTGCCAAGCCCTGAAGGTGGCTGTAGTATAGGTGCTAGCGCAGAAGAAAGAGACTGAAGTATTATTATTATTATTTTGTGTGTGTGTACAGTAAGTGCAGGTTAAGTTCAATAGTAAGTGTAATTAGTGTGGATTGGTTAAGTGCTCGCGGAACAGATGTGTTTTCAGATGGTTCTTGAATGTTGAGATGGTATCTGCAGATCGTGTGGATGTTGGAAGTTCATTCCACCACAGTGGAACAGAGAACATGAAAGATTGTGAAATAGACTTTGAGCCTCTTTGTGATGTGACCACCAGGCGCTGCTCGTTCATAGATCACAGAGAGCAAGTTGGAGCATAGACATAGAGAAGTGAATAGACGTAAGAGGGTGTGGTTCTATTGGCTGTCCTGAAGGCCAGATTCAAAGTCTTGAATTTGATACGGGCAGTTACAGGTAGCCAGTGAAGTGAAATCAAGAGTGGGGTGACATCAGCCCTTTTTGGCTGATTGAAACCAGATGCGCTGCTGCATTCTGTACCATCTGCAGTGGCTTAATTATGTTAACTGGGAGGCCAGCAAACAGAGCATTACAGTAGTCCAGTCTTGAAATGACCAGAGCTTGGACCAGAAGCTGTGAAGCATTTTCAGACAGAAAAGGTCTGATTTCCCTGATGTTGTAGAGCACGAATCTGCACAGCCATTGACCAGGAAAATAAAAAATTGCACTTCATGTCAAAAAGGTTGACGACCCATGCTCTAGAGTGTAAAGAGAATGGAGTAAAAAACATCCAGTGAGCGGCAGTTCCGTGGACCGAAATGCCTTGTTAATGAGAGAGGTCAACGGAGAATGGCCAGACTGGTTCGAGCTGACAGAAAGGCTACGGTAACTCAGATAACCGCTCTGTACAATTGTAGTGAGCAGAATAGCTAATAGTGGATGGGCTACAACAGCAGATGACCACGTTGGGTTCCACTTCTGTCGGTCAAGAACAGAAAACTGAGGCTGCAGTGGGCCTACCATTTGTGTACATCAGCAAAAATCCAGATTTGTCAGACCAGGTGATGTTTTTCCAATCGTCTACTGTCCAGTTTTGGTGAGCCCCACTGCAGCCTCAGTTTCCTGTTCTATGCTAACAGTAGTGGTACACGGAGGGGTCTTCTGCTGCTGTAGTCATCCACCTCAATGTTCGACGTGTTGTACGTTCAGAAATGCTTTTCTGCATAGCACTGTTGTAACGCATGTTTATCTGGTTTACGGTCACCTTCCTGTCAGCTTGGACCAGTCTGGCCATTCTCCTCTGACCTCTCTAATTAACAAGCCGTTTGCACACACAGAACTGCTCGCTGGATGTTTATTAATTTTCACACCATTCTGAGTAAACTCTAGAGCAGGGGTTGGCAACCTATGGCATGCGTGCCAGCATTGGCATGCAGAGGGGTAATCACAGGCACGCCAGTAATGGCGAGAGAGGAGCAGGCTATTTTATTTATGTAAATTCCACACCTGCATTCCAATCTACGTCTTGATGTAATTCTTCCTCATGATCACACAGCGTGTTTTCATGAGCTGAATGGGAGACTAAACAAATAGTAAAAATGTGACAAGACTGCAGTATACACAACAGACTCGTGCAGCGCGGGCAAGCCATTCGTGCATCACGAGCCGGCAGCGCTTCACTTTCAGTTAATCGCGCGAGTAAACACCCGCTTTGCATTCGGTCAGGCTGTGTGGATGACAGCCTACATTCCGTGTTTCATTTGTTTCTATTTGCTTTCAGAACAACATGTGATGTAATAAGTAAAACACCACTATTAACCCTTGAGATTTACAACCCAGCATACAGGTACACCCTCCTTAAACCACAATCACACTTAAAATTACATTAAACAATTAAAAGAGAAAACATGAACCCACACCATGGGGTTCAAAAATCTGAGTCTATTCAAAATATAAATTAAACCTGGAAATAAAGTTTTAGGATTTTGCAGGTGCGATTCACTGAAAAGGGCTAAATAGTTGATTGGGTTGCGATGCGCGTATGTCTTGCACGTGCAGCGCGAGTCTCGTCACACTTTAATAGTGTTTAGCCTCCCATTCAGCTGATGAAAACATGTTACGTGATCATGAGGAAGGATTACATCAATATAAGATTACATGTAGATTGGAATGTAGGTGCAATAATGATTATCCCTCTGTGTGATTTTGAAAAATGTATGACATTTTATAAGAAATATTTAAGATTACACACAATTTCGTGATCAGTAATCAAATGAGCAAATTAACTGTTAACTCTTTTTGTACAAAAGTACAAGCTTTTTTTCATTAAAGCACTTTCACAAGATGCTCTGTGAAAATTCACATGCAAGATTTTTCACATGCGGGGTTTGCAAAGAAATTTCACTAAAACTGTTATTTCACTAGAGATTGTTGTGTGAAAATCCCAGGAGATCAGCAGTTACAGAAATACTCAAACCAGCCCATCTGGCACCAACAAACATGCCACGGTCCAAATCACTGAGATCACATTTTTTCCCCCATTCTGATAGTTGATGTGAACATTAACTGAAGCTCCTGACCCATATCTGCATGATTTTATACATTACACTCCTGCCACACGATTGGCTGATTATATAATCGCATGAATAAGTAGATGTACAGGTGTAAAGTGGGCGGTGAGTGTACAGTATAATGTGTTGATTTATCACTGAATGTGAAGGCATCGTTTCTTACATTTTTCACACTTATTCTCATCTATGAAGTATTCTAATGAATACATGTAGCATTTATACTGTAAGTAGTGTTGACAATCTCAGTTCTTTTGTTATGTGTTGTGTTTGTTGTGTCTTTGCTTATGTTTGGTTTTTAAAAAAAAATTTTTTATTTTTTTTTAAATCATTTTCCACAATTCAATATCACAAAACTGGAAAAAATCAAAGCAGCTGAGCTGAAGAAACTACAGGACTTGTGTTGTCACTTATTACGTCCATTAATCATGCACATATATATATATTTAGGCCTTTTAAATTAAAAAAATTGGTTTTCATTTATGTATTAAAAATTGCTCAGTTCTTACAATTTAAATGTCACCATGGTAACGTTATCTAACTGGCTAACAGAGGAGTCATGCCCATTCAAACTGAGGGGGCACGTACCACCTCAAATTTTTAGCTGAGTGGATTTTTAATGGATTACTTTGAACTTCCAAACATATTTGTTCTCTCAATTATTAAACTGAATGTTGACTGCATGTAAAAAAATAAAAAGAAGCCTGTTTCAGAAATCTTTATTCACATATCTAAATTTGGTCAGTCCAATCGAGTCACAAGTTTCGATAATAATATCAGTAACAGATAAGTCGGAAAGAAGTATAATAATAAATATATCTATTGAAATAAATACTAATTGATTTGTTATTTTCATTAACGAACTACTTTGAAATCCTTAAAATCCAGTTTGTCAACAGTACGCTCGTTCTTGAATTCGGCTTTGGCAATTCGTGACTGCGGGCTGCCGGTGGTTTGAAGCCACTGCTGCATCTGTTGGACTTTAGAGACGGGACCCTGGAGCTGCCCCTGAACCGTCCCAGCATCAGTGTTCTGCACCCAGCCCACCAGACCCAGCTTCTTCCCCTCTGACTGCAAATACAACACACACACACACACACACACCTGGAGTAATGAACTAGACATAGTCCTGGTAAACTACTGATGCTCAAAAAGTGTTCCCATGTAGGTAGAGGAGACTGGGGCTAGTTGTCACATTGGTTGTATCTCAGTAACTGTTCAGTCAAACGTACAATTTCACAAATGCATGTTTTCTCTAGTAGTGGTTATGTTGGCACCACACATCTAGTTCAAAAACTCCAATTTAATCTTTTTATTAATAGTTGTTGGGGAATTAAGAGGCCCAATAAAACCACATTTTCAATCCGGCTCATGGCATCAATAAACTACATAACAAATGCAAATTTTAACCTTAAAGTTGAACTGTGTTCTTAGGAGGCAGGTATATGTCAGGTGTGTTTAATGTTGTAATTTTATTACATTTGTTCATTACCATTTCTGTTGGCCAAAACAATGGTTACCTTTTATATCTTGTTGTTTCATAAATTGCTTAGTGTTTCATCATCATTTTACCACTTTAATTTAGCTAGAAGCCATATGTTTTATACAGTATATAAATATGTTGTGGAAGATTGCTTTTATTTATTTTTTAACTCTGGGTAGTAATTCATATTTCACATAATAAATCTTCTCAAACCAGTGTCAATAAACAGCAGGTTCCCATTTATTGACAATATCTGTATTTTTGTTCTATAAAGAAATTCACTTTTGAAAATAAATCTACCCTAAGAATATTCAGTTGAGTAAAAAGTGTGACAACTAACCCCTACACATGATGTAGTGTACATTACCTGTGTGTATTTTCGAAAGAACACCCCCTGCACCCTCCCATACACCTCATAATCTACAGACAACAGTTCTTCAGCAGACATGATCACCTGAAACACAAAAATATCACACAGCAGTCATTATCATCCTTTTATTATTATTAATGATGACATATTACAATAATTACAATTATCGTTCAAAGACAGCATACAATAACATAAAAACAAATACAAAAAAAGAATATAAATGCAAGCAGCAATTAATGGGGTTCAAGCTATTAAGTTACTTTAAGAACATATGCAACCGATATTAAGTATTAATTAGACAGGCCTTTAGCACTTAAAACAATGATAAAGTGCATTAATTATCAGAACCATCAGACTAGGAAGCACAGAAATATGGCATTTTTTACATTCCTGGCTGTTATAATGCCACCAAAAGGCAGAGGTGCAAAATTATTTGTGAGTGTCGTCAGAATGATCCCATACATAAGTGTCCCAAATTTGGTGATGATATCTAATTCCGTTCAAGAGTTATAACCAATTTTGTTAAAGTGGCCATGCCCACTATGTATGTTTTGGCATACCTTTGAGATGATGAATTGAAAGTTCAAACTTTTCTTTATAATTATTTATATTGAGACGCCAGAGAATCTCTCTTCACTGGATTGGTTCCTATCTGGCAAACGGTATAGGACTAGTTTGAAAAAGTAGTTTTTTTTTAAATAATCTCAAATATTTAATGAATGATTTGATTCAAACCAATGGTACAAAGTTGTTCAGAATGAGGAGATCTACCATATGGTATGAATAACGTTTGTCTGAGTGAAACACAACAGTATATACATCGATTTAGATGCATGAAAAACACGATAGTGCCTACCGGTGACCAAATTTTTCACATTTTGCACACACCTCTTGGACCAAGAAAAAATAGGCCTACCAAGTTTCGTTCCGATCGGCCTTTTCTAACCCTATCAAATAGCTGCTAAAAGTTGATTGGTCAAAGGCGGCCATGTTTTTCAAGATATGAGACTGTCCTCATAGACCTTGATGGCACCTTGGACAAAGATACTGCATGCAAACTTTCAAGTTGATTGGATCAACGGTTCCATTGTCAGAGCCATTTTTAGATTTTTAATTATTATAGCACCACCAAGAGGCAGAGGCGTGCAATTTTCTGTGTCTTCAGAATGACCCCATACATATGTGTACCAAATTTGGTGTTAATATCTCATTCCATTCATGAGTTATATTAAAAAATACGTTTTAGTGAAAGTGGCCACGCCCACTATATATGTTTTGGCGTACCTTTGATGAATTGAAAGTTCACAATTCCTTTGATAACTTTTCATAAAGGACACTGGTGAATCTTTTTGCACTGGTTTGGTTCCAATTGGGTGAACAGCCTAGAACTAGTTCGTTTTTAATCTTTTCAAACAATCCAAAATAGTGGTAAAAATGAAAGGGCGGAGCGGACATTTGATGGTATTCCAAAAGATTCGCCATGACGCAAGGAATCTCAGGGAAAAAGAATTTTGTTTCTAGAGTCAAGGACCAAAATGTGTTTTTTTTTTTTTCAATACAGCGCCACCTATGGGCCGATCGGGGCGAGTCCATGCGTATGGAGTACTACCATTACCCAAAGTTTCAAGTCTCTAAGGCTTACAGTTTGGTCTGCACGATCAGTTTTAGGGCAGAATAATAATAATAATAATAATAATAATAATAATTTCAATAGGGTTTAAAAAACAGAAACAAACAAACAAACAAAAAAAAAACAAAACAAAACAGGGGCATATAAATCAAAAGATCAAGAATTAAGTACTTTTGCATGTTTCAACTTTTTGGATTTTAATAGGCCCCAGAGGTTAAATATAAGAGTACTGTTTTCACAGCTTTGGGGGTTTTAGAGCAGTGGATAACTGACGTGCTCATCAAGTTCACTCTTTTGAATAATCAAACACTCCACAAAACAAAACAAAACAAAACAAAAAAGTAATGAATAAAATATTGAATAAATAGCCTATACAATTTTCTGTGTGGGCACAAAGTCATTATCATCTTCATTGAGTCAACACATGAGCGCATGAAAACCGGAACATCATCGTTTTTTATCATAAGTTTTTCCGTGACCATAAGAACCATGATATCATTATAAAGCATACTGTATCACGTACCGACAGATAGGTGATAATAAATCTGTTCTCGTTTCTGAAATCCGATTAATTAAATGCGCTTTTTCGGCTTCGATTTTTCGCTCATCGACTGGCACATGCGCGCCGACCGGTGACATCATCGCAGCGCGTCATTCTCCCGGGTTACGGCATGACGTCAGACGGAAGCAGCCAATAGTAAACATGCAGTAAGTTTGCGTGGTCTAGTTTCTAGGCAACGAGTGTAAACACAACTGGAGAGATATTCATTTCACACTCACAGAAAACACTCATATCTGGTGAGTTTGATGCTCAATTCACATTACATATTTTATTCGAGCAGGGGTTGTCAAACTTTTCAGAGTCAGGAAATTGATTTGAAAGTGTTGCATAAATACTCTCACTGCTGCAAGGAGGACATCTCACCTCATGCTCTTTTATAATCCTGATTTTGAAATCGTTATACATTTATTTTGCACCTGTTATGACTGTAAAGACTTCTGGAATCAGCTCTCTTTTGTATATTTGATGCATTTCGTAAAATAATTGCCATGAATGACAATATGATCCTGTTTTTTAGACAGTAATTAATGACACGTTCACTTACACAAAGCTATCGTAATGTCTATTAAACCCTGTCTTGAGTTGTTTTGAATAGATTTTTAAATGTTTTAGAGATTACTTTGACCATTAATAAGAAATCCACTAAAACTATTCTATTAGAATAAAGTCAAATTAATTTTGATATTGTGCGACTCTAAGAATATACATATTTGCTTTGCTTATGAATAATTATTATCGTGTTTAGTTTATAATTTTATTTATGGACAATGTGAAGAATTGTTTTGAATCCCCCTGTATGCCTCTAATGTGTTCGTATGTTTTTTCCATAAAAAATAATAACAATAATAATAATAACAGCTGAGAAAGACACCTCCTAATGTAAAAATGATATTAACACTTTATAATCATTTTTATTATGACAACCATTACATTTTGTAAACTAGTGTTGACCTAGTTTATCAGTTAACCACCATGTCCTGGATTCATCGCAGAGATTTACGTTTTTTAATACTTTTACACTCAAACAGGTTGTTTCTTTTGGCTAAAAATGTATATAAAATTAATGCTATAGAAAAATAATCATCATATTTTGAAACAAAATTTAAAATATATCTTGATTAAATATTTGTACTATATTTTTAAAAGAGATTTTATAAAAAAATATTTTACACTTATCAAACAGGTTGTTTCTTTTGTCTATAAATAAATATAAAATAAATACTACAGAAAAATAATCATCACATTTAGAAACAAAATTTTACATTTATATTTACATTTTGTTTGTTTTGTTTTTTTTTAAAGAGATTTGATTACAAAAAATATTTTACACTTCTCAAACAAAAGTTGTTTCTTTTGGCTATGAATAAATATAAAATAAATTCTATAGATATAAAATATCACATTTTGAAACATTGTAAAATCTATATTGATATATATATTTAAGGAGATTTTATGAAAAATATATTTTACACACATAAAACAAATTGTTTCTTCTGGGCATAAATAAATATAAAATATATGCCATTGATAAAATAATCACATTTTGAAACTAAGTTTTAAAGGGGTCATGGCATACTCTTTTTTTTTTTTATACATTTTTTTTTTACTAATTTTATTAACTGATAATGTTAGTAATGTGTTTTTTTGTTTGTTTTTTTTTTTGCATTAAAACAGTAATAATTTAGTATTATATGATTATTTTCCACCCTTTCTCTTTCCCTCTCAAACTGTCTCTTTAAAACGTCAGCGTAAACGCCCACTGTTATGATTGGCTTATATCGTGCAACCTCTCGAATATAGCCATATTTGAAACTCAATTGGAAGAAAATGAACCAATTTTGCAATAAAACAAATCTTATTATCAGGATTCACACATAACGCACACCCAACACATTTCATCGAAATGTATTAAACTGTTCACTCAAGCACAGCAGCGCCTTGAACTATTGAACTGTAATGGTATTTGAAATATTCATGAATGAAACTGTTTACTTACATTTTTAATCTAGTCCAAGTGTTTTTAACTGCCCCATCCTTCAATAACAGTTCCTTTGCAAAGCTTGAATCGTATTATGACTGTTTCACAAGTAATCCATGCTAATTTGGGCCGAAAACACATACAATCCACACTGAAATGTTATGAACACACAAACATAATACAATGAACTGTGAAACTGCACTGACGCAGTCAGAAACTTTTAGCTGTCATTTACTCTTTTCCTGATGTTGGGGTGCTTCAGCAGGCCAAAGCAGAAATGCTGGTCTTCACAGGCAAGACATCTCACATCTCCCATGTCTGTTTACATACAGGAGGGCATACAGTTCTCTCAGCCAGCGGATGAGTAGTTGAATAGAGCAGAACAGATGTGTCTTTAAAATCTGTTCCGCTTTTAAAACTTGGCGCACTTTGCTGTAAACTCATAAAAACAATCAAAGATGTCCATCTAGTGCATTTTTACATAGATCAACATTTAGATGGGAGCAAAAACGCATGCCTGATGCGTTTATACTCAAAACAGCAAGACGCAGAATGGGGTCTCTTTTTAAGAGTTATTACTTGACATTGCATCTTTTAAAAGCCGTGCGAGATACATGATAATGGTCAAAGAAGTTTGTCTAGTGCACGTTTATATAGAAAAACATTTAGGAAGGTGTCACGTGTAAATCCCCTTTGGTATAGATGAATCTCCCATGACAGGCTCATCTCTCTCCTCTTCACCTGTGTGACAGTGGGCGGAGCCAAGGGTGCAACATTGTAAAAGTGGGTGTTGATGTCTTTCTGTAGAGGTTGTCTTTTGCTAATGTAATGGTCCTTGTGACGTCACAAAAAATTTTGCAGCTTAGTTTAAATAAATGCTCTTTTTTTTTTTTTATTGAGGAGGACATTTTGAGTTCTCAAACTTACAGTATGTTTTATAGTAGAATGGCCTCTTATATGTTAAAAGATCAAGGAAAACTTGATTCCTCACTTCTTGACCCCTTTAAATATATACTGATTAAATATTTTTTTAATCTATTTTTTTAAAATGTTATGTCTTACATATTGGTCCACAGACCCCCTAAACCCTCTAAACTTCTACGGACCTCCAGTTAAAAACACTTGCATTAGACTTTAAACTCTTGCTGGAGCTGAGATCTATTTACTGCATAAACACGCAAATGGTGCCACACCATCATCTCACACATCATTTTTGGGAAAAAGAGACTCTATCTTCAAAACTTCCATTCTAGCGCAGAGAGGACATGAGTCGACAGCGCAATCCCTCAGGAACTCACTGCAACTCCAAGCCGGATATGCCAGAAGACCAGGAGAAACAGATGAGCTCCATGAGAGAGAGGCAACATCCCTGGCAACATCCAGACAACATGTTCCCTGAGGAGCTGAATGAATATGTTCCTTCACGACGAGCTTCTGAAGTGGAGAAAGTGTTTCCTCTGAAGCCAGTCCTCCACAAGAGAGCATACAGCCTGAGCAATGTCACAAATTCAGAATATCAAGAGAGATTTTACACAGGTTTGCCCAGACTGAATGTTAGACAACAAGAGAAGTTTGTAAGGAAACCAGATGCTTTTAATTCAAGATATCATCAACCATCAATAAGGAGAACTGATTTCGACAATGAGCACCAGGAACCAAGATTTTCTGAGAAACACGTGTGGTTGTCCAAAGAAATCCACTCAAAGGAGATGATGCTGCAACAGAAGATTTTCAAAGCGGAAGAGACTGTGAGGAGACTCCAGAGAGAGCGGTCGAGCCGTCAGGACAGTGCGATGAGAGACGAAAGAAATACAAGATGTTTAGAGAAGGAAAAGCAGGCAAACAGATGTTATAGTGAAGGATATGGTGACTGGGAGGAGAAATCTGTGGAGCAGGACAGATATGGGAATGAAAAGAGGGAAATCAGAGATGATATGGAAAGATGGGCGAAATGGGAGCGAGAGAATGGTGGCCAGGTGGAGAGCAGAGGCAGGAGACGACCTCTGCCCTCCTCAGAGATGGCCAATCTGAAGACGGTCAGAGAGAGAGCGATGGGGTGGGATACACGGGACAAGAGGGAATGGGGGAATGTGGAAGGAGTAAAGGAGACATATGACAGAAGACGGGACATGCAGGACCTGTGGGACGTGAGGAAACCAGCTTCATCCAACTCAAGGAGACTGGACAGACCTCACCTCAAGCAAGAGCATTTCACAAACGAGCTTAAATCCGAGAGGAGGGATAATAAAGAGGGTTTATATCAAACTACATCAAAAGATGCCACTGGAAGCAGAAAAAAGAGCGCCATCCCGGAAAGAAAGCCGAGCCAAAGAGACAGAAACAGACTTCAGCAGGTGGAACTCAGTCTGGACGAGAGTCAAGATGCTCCTCACCATCTCGTCGCGTGCGGCGTGTGCCAGCGACACTTCTCACGGGACAGATTGGAGACACACATGAGGGTGTGTGAGAGAAAACGCCCTCAACGCAAGATCTTTGACATGTCACAGCACAGAGCAAAAGGAACAGAGCTGGAGGAGTTCATGAAGACCAACAGAAGGAGCAAGAGCCCAGAAGTAAGAACTTGTGAAGTATTATATTCATTTTTGGGGGGGGGGGCAAAACTCTTGAACGACGGTTGATCTTCTGTATGAATTCATGAGTCTGCACGTGAGCTTTAGAGCTCCTTGCACTGGAGCAACAGTAGTTATGCTACCGCTCGCGAGGTGGGGTGTTCATGCGAAAACTCATTTTGTTTCGCTTCAACAGGACCACCAGCGATATTAACAACAGATAACACAACATAGCTGCACACAAACCAGTAAACAGAACTTACAAAACATGTCTGATGAGTTTGTAGTCGAAAAATAGATGCATTTCAATGTCCAACCTTATTTGTTTGAAAAGGAGTCCTCAAACAAAGTGTGATGGAGGAGGCTGAAGGTAGCTACCAGTACCGCTGCTCCCTATACGCATATTACGCAGTCTGCGTAGGGCACCAACTCCCTATGATGGCACCATCTTACCCTAGGGGGGCACCAGAAACTCCACTGGTTGCCCTTACTCGCACCTTGTATGTTATTCAAGGACCTGAACGCAGTTGCAAAACACAGATGATTGCCTCATGCTCGCACCATGCATCGCATTTTGGACTGATGTCAGTTCATAGCGGACAGGGTTACCGGGCACAACGGCAAATATAGAAACCAAGCAATTGATAGAATGTCCCATTGCTCGTTGCAGCTGCTTAGGACAAAAAACTCGAACTCGCGACTTCAGGGGTGGTAGTCAGCGTCGATACTCACTGAGCTGCCCAGGCCGTGTTTTCTGTTGTTAATATCGCTGGTGGTCCTGTCGAAGCGAAACATAACGAGTTTTCGCTTTAACGCCCCATGTGCTGCGTAACTACTGTTGATCTCATGCAAGGAGCTCTAAAGCTCGCGTGCAGACTCATGAACGCACCAGAAGATCAACCGTCGGTCAAGAGTTTCGCTTAATAATACGTTACATTTCGGTTTGTTTCTCACCAAACCTTATCGTATTCCTTTAGAACAAGACATGAGTCGCATTCAATAAATTATTAGACTTTTTAATTATATTTTGTGTCCTTTTGAAGCTTGAAGAAGTGGTGCCATAAACTGCCACTGTATGACATCACTGAGCACAATTTTTTTTTCACAATTTCTCCCTTTGTGTTAAGAAAAAGAAAATCATATGTGGGTTATAACAACACAGGGGTGAGAAAACACTGACTGAAGTTTCTTTTTTGGGTGAACTGTCCCTTTAAATAATGCATGTTGTACCGAAGATCCAATGGTAAATAAAATTATTTATTTGACATTTCAAACATCACTATTTGTATAATAACCTGGTATCCATTAAGCCGTTTTTCTGTACTGCAGCACTTTTAGGCTGCCTTTTCGAAAAACAAAATGTATGTGATTTTTTTCTTTTTTTGCTAACTTTTTTGTAGTTGAGCCTGTATGACTTGCAACTCACTTTATCATTACAGTAATTATAAAATATCTGTTTCTCAGTATTTTAACGTACTGTATATTTGTCTGTTTAGTTCTAATATGAATGCATTATTAATTAATAATGTAATATATTGTTAACTAGGTTGAAAAAAGAGAGCTGCGTCTGGAATTATGCATAAACAAAATGTATGAAAAGGAATATGTATTAACATCCATGCACACTTTAAACTGAGTGTCATTTCGATTAAGTGAATGGTGTATCATGAGCTTTTTTATGCCTTTTACCAATATAATATAATATATGGTCATTTCAGTATGGCCAAATATCAACAGATTAGCAGACTTGGTAGATCGTTCTATCACTAAATTTAAGTATTTTAATATTATTGTGTGTGAGAGGTTGTTATATGAATTATATCTATCAGAGAAAGGTGTAGCTATAGTCTTTAATTGTTTTTGAGTTGGTTTTTACTATAAATTATAAATAATTCTCAATACCACAACTAGGTTTTCATTACTGAAACATGAACCAATATCTTATTTAGACATACTAGAACATTTTAACAATTATTACAGTAAATGCCAAATCTGATGATTTAACCTTAGATCAATGATAGACAAAATATTTATCTGAAACATATATAATAAAAATACAGGGTTGGTGTGTTTTGGTAATGAGATAAATTGTTTATTTTTAAACAAATTTGGTGATTAATGATTATTTTTTTAGTGCCTCTGCTAAATGTTGTCATGTAAAGTTCAAATAAATTTGAAATATTTTTTTTTTTTTTCTTTTTTTGTATTTATTTAAAACGTCCTAATTATACTGTTTACAATGATTTCAGACTTCCCTTTTCATGTTGCAAAAGAAAAGACACAAAATTATTAGCTTAAAAAAGATCTGAATAAAATTAGCATTTTGTGAGAATTACCAACTTATGCAACTACAGTATAATGTTTAGCCATTCTAACTCATGCTTTCAAAACTACCTCAAATCATTCTAAAAAAAAAAAAAAAAAAAAACTAAATTTATATTAGCCAGCTACATTATTTTACAAAGGTGACATCAGCAGAATTCACAACATTGTTCAAAATATCACAGGAAATGAAATCTTTTTGTTTGCAGGATATTAAAACACATGTATTTGATCAACAGACGTATGATGTGACAATGCATCACTGGCTCGATATGGCACGTTCTGTCAGTGAGCCATCAGGCAATAATTATTGCTGGACTATTTAAGTGAACTGCAGTAAATCAAAGAAAGGTGATTAAAGCTGGTGGAAAAGCCTAAAAGAACAGTGACAAGCTTAAGCATCTAAAAATATACACGTTTTTACATTCATAGAAATTGTAACCTAAAACCTTGATGGTGAAGAGAAGTTGGTGAAGTTCATATATATTTGTCAACTACCCATACTGAACAATGTTGAAGAGATAAATCATTTTGTTTAGCAATGGTACTATTCACTTCATTACATTGCACTTCTACTGTCTGTGTGTTTTTATCATGTTGTTAATATCCACAGCTGAAGAAGAATAACTGGCGTCAGAAACATGAGGCCTTCATTCAGACCATGCGGCAGGGTCGAGGTGAAGAGCCACAGTCCGTTTCAAACCTGAACTCTGAATATGTGACCTGCCCTCACTGCGGCCGGAGATTTGCCCCAGGACCGGCAGAGAGGCACATCCCAAAGTGCCAGAACATCAGGAGCAGACCGCCACCACCCAAACAACTGCCCAACACCACCAGGAGAAAAATGACTCACTGATATGATGGATATCATTCTGGAACTGTAATGTGTCTCTTTTGGAAGACAAGTGATATGTTATTGATGCTTTAAATTAGCATAACATTTTTAGTGTAAGATGTAATGCTTCAGCCTGCATTGACTGTGACACCTTAGAATAAAAGAATTAATACATTTTAAGTAAAAATATTTATGTATGTAATTTATGACACAAGTGATAATCTCACATTTATCGGCATATAGCATAATAAGGTCATGAAGGCACATTATCTTTGCATTACAACAATTCAATTATTTATGTATATGTACTGTATATAAATGTTATCTTTTTATAGTGTTAGATTTTAGAGTTCAGGGGCTGAATAATTAGTGTGAGTTTGATGTTATTTCACAGAACAAAATAACAAACCCATGTTGCTTCTCTTAGCATTCTCTTACCAGGTGATAACTGACAATTATTTATTGTAAACAGTCAAAATAGTGAAAAAAAAATGTACTTTAACGTTCTGTAACCAAGCAACTCATTTTTGTACTCTGTAGTGGAAATTAAAGTTTAGTCAATTCTCTGAGACCATACATGTCACTGATCTACAAGTCCTTGTCCTGGGCTTTAAAAGGACAGTTCACCCAAAAATGAAAATTCTCTCATCATTTACTCACCCTCATGCCATCCCAGATGTGTATGACTTTCTTTCTTCTGCAGAACACAAATGAAGATTTTTAGAAGAATATTTCAGCTCTGTAGGTCCAAGATGCATGTCAACAGGGTCTAAAACTTTGAAGCTCCAAAAAACACATAAAGGCAGCATAAAAGTAATCCATAAAACTCCAGGTGAGTAGATTTTTTGAGTGTTAAACCAGGACGGGGGAAGGGGTGCCATTATATTCATACACACACACACATATAAGTACATTTTATTTTATATTCCGTTTACAACTATTTTAATCACATTTAAGCCTCTTAAAAATGTGAGTTGAAAAAATATTTACACATAATTACAAATCATTTCCTTTATTGTCATGAACATGCATGTAAAATAATACAGGTTTCATTCATTTTTTTAAATACAGCTAATTGTTAATGCTTGCATTTTCAGTCATGTTCATTTGTGTATATCAGCAACCATTGTATTTGACCAAAATACCATTATCGTCAGCAAGCTAACTGAGTAATACGTACTATGCTGTCAAAATAAAAGTTCCTCAAAAAAATATGTTTGAATGAACCTGGTGTCTTCCATGTTTCCTGTTCTTTCCGACTACAAAGGACATAAACGCGACATACTCGTAATTACCACTTCAGAAGTGGGAAGTAGGATAATTACGATAGCACATGAAGGCAGCATTAATCTCAGTAACCATCCTGTTATTGGACACTTTCACTCACTGATTAAAAAAAAAAAAGACATCTGAAACTGAAAACTATTGATTTTAAATGATGCTGCATCCACACCGCTAGGTGTCAGTGTAAGTCCAAGATGACACAAAGACAAAAGTTACTGAGTGCACCTTTAACACAGATGCCATGTGATAACTGACAATTATTTATTGTAAACAGTCAAAATAGTGATGTAAGCGATTTTATCACACTAAAATCATGTTTACATCATGTGACGACACTTTTGAAAAAGTGAGTGTTTTAACCCTATTTTTAAAACTAGTTTATCAATATAGTATGCAGTGTACACTACAGAATGAGTATTCCATTGTGTATTCGTTACATGTTTCAGACGGTGTAACGTGAGCCCTCCAGTGACTGTGTGAGAAACCCCGTACAACCGGAAGCGGAAAAAAACTCCCGCGGCATGAGTTTCACCGCCATTTTGCATCAGCCCTGTGTGAGTGTGAGCGCAGACACGGCGGGATCTGGCCACTTTATTCTCTTTCGGCTCGTTTCCCTCTGGATTTATCACAACATAATCCGAGATATTATCTGACAGGTATGAGAACCCTCTCTTCAGATTTCATTAGCGGAGAGTCCGCTGTGTTTGACGGTGAACTGATGCTTCGGTTGTTTTCAAACAAAAGTCGCGCGTGATCGGACGCCTCACACCGGCTTTTCGCAAATGGACTCTGTGTCGGCACGCGGCTCCACTCGTCACACACAGACACGAGGGACATTTTCACACATTCACTTATACTAGTATTCTTTCTGTGCACTTACCCTGGTAAACTGCCATAGTGAAGCGTTGATGTGGGGTGCTGTTTGCTGGCTAGTCAAGCACGATGTTGCCCCTCCTTCCCTCAACTCAAATACACTGACACACGTTATCATGCAAACAAACTTAACACGTCCAACCGTGGTGGAAGTGTGCTATAAAC
This sequence comes from Myxocyprinus asiaticus, assembly GCF_019703515.2. Classification (NCBI taxonomy): domain Eukaryota; kingdom Metazoa; phylum Chordata; class Actinopteri; order Cypriniformes; family Catostomidae; genus Myxocyprinus; species Myxocyprinus asiaticus. The sequence continues at coordinate 2,733,951 of NC_059360.1, forward strand.
GTGTAAATGTGTCATTTGAAGGTAGAGAATGTGTCCGGTGTTCTTAAATGACACATCAGTGGTAGTTAAAGGGGCATTGTTGGAGCGCAGAGTGTCCACGTAGCTCGTGTTGTGGCCTAGTGAATGTGCGCGGACACAACAAAGGGACACAGCCCGTTTGGAGAAGAGTTAGTTAGTAAAACAAGCCGAAAACATGCACAAATAATTATTTGTCAAGGAACGTGGTCAGTTAAGTTTCTACATTCTCTCTTATAAACCAGGCTGTAATAACCAGTTCTATTACGGTTTGCATTAGAATGTATTATCGTTTCGGAGTTTGTGTAATTACACTGTTGTAACACATGAATTGTTCTCAGACTGAAGCAGTTATATGTAGACAGCATCTTTCAGAGCACATGCTCTTGAGTCGTGCAGAAGCGGAAATGATGCAGACATAGTAACACGTGGAAGTCTCGGAGGTGTTGTGCACTTACAAAAGTACTGTTAGTCTTGATGTACCATGTAAATACCAAATCCAGAGTTGTATTGTACATTTGCTTTTTGCTGATGTCTGGAATGATACAATCTTGAGACATTTCGATATTTGTGATGGTAGTGTTGCTGTTTTCGTGGTAAATTAGAAGAGTACTTGACACATATTCCCAGCATCAGTATTTTAGGTTCATTTATATGAATGTATAATTGTATATTTTCTATTTAGACTTTGTTCAATGGCGTCACACTCAAGTAGCACTCTGTAATTTTTGGAATGTCATCTTGGACTTACACTGACACCTAGCGGTGTGGATGCAGCATCATTTAAAATCAATCGTTTTCAGTTTCAGATGACATTGTAGAAATGTAGTATTCACAGTCAGTCATGATTAATGTAATCCATGAGTGAAAGTGTCCAATAACAGGACGGTTACTGAGATTAAGCGAGTAGTATTCAGCTGGTCATGTGATTCTAACATGGCCGCCCCCATGTGTGGACCCTCTCCATGTAGAATAAAACAGCTTTTATAAGGTTACTGATATGACTGGAGTCTTTATTTTAATGTGAGTGCTCATGATTTTATACACGTTTTAAAATGACAATTTCTTTCTTTAGAAGAAAAACGTTTTAAATGAAGAAAAAATTGTAAAAAGAACAAATGCAATTCCCAAATCGGTTACTTGAATACACCCCTTTTAAGATTGAGTTCAAAGTCATTTGATTATTTGTTTTGAGGGGCTTAAGTAAAAAATGTCATGTGGTGTAACCGTCCGGAAACGGTTAAAAAAAAAACACAAAAAAGTCTCATTAAAAGATGTCATTCTTGAAAAAATAAATGTTGGCATGAGCAGTGTAGAATCTTTATATGTGTAAGTATATATATATATATATATATATATATATATATAATTTGATTAATATTATGAAAATGTATCCACTAAATCAAAGTCAGGTGGTGTTACCAAAATGCAGATAGCAATTCTGATATTATGTGATAAAAACCCCTTTAAACCCTCAAGACTGTTTAAAAATGGACAATTTTATCACATCTTTAAAAATCTATATTTTCACATTTTGAAGTCAAATGGAGTAACCCTGAGAAAACTCCTTGATATTCTCGACTCAAAAATGTATAATATTTGTAAAATATTTTTTTACTTGAAAAATCTTTTTTTAATGAATAATTTGTGTATTTATGTATTTAAGGTACAAGGACAGTATTTTAAAGGAATATTTCCGGTTCAATACAAGTTCAATCGACAGCATTTGTGGCATAATGTTGATTACCACAAAAATTTATTTCAACTCGTCCCTCCTATTCTTTAATAAAAGCACAAATGTGTGTTCCAGTGAGACACTTACAATGGAAGTCAATGGGGTCAATCCATAAACATTAAAATACTGTTTCAAAAGTATAGACACAAGACATAAACAATATGTGTGTTAACATGATTGTGGTGTGATAAAATCACTTACTAACCACATCTGTGTGAAGATATATTCAATTTAACAACTTCATTACCATGATGATGTGATTCAACAAACCCTAAAACCCTGAAATGACTGTAAAAATGACAATTGAAACAACTTTACAGCTCAAATAATACACAAGTTTTAACAGAAGAATTAATGGAAGTGCTTTTATAAAATTATAAACTTAATATTTCTGTTTAAACCCTCCAAAAATTCACATCCCCATTCACGTCCATTGTAGGTGTCTCACTGTGACCTCCATTTTTGCTTTTTAAAAAAATATATTTTTAAGAAAAGGAGGGACGAGTCTAAATTAATTTTTGTTGTAAACAACATTATGCCACAGATGCCGCAGATAAAGCTTAAAGAGCACCTATTATGGTTTTTAAACATGCCTAATTTTGTTTTAAAGTTCTCCTACAATAGAGTTACATGCATCTAAGGTCAAAAATCACTTTAATTTGCTCATAATTTAAATTGCAGCATTACCTTTTTTCCCCAGTGTCAAAAATGACTCGATTCATTCTAAACTCCTCCTTTCAGAGAGCCTACTCTACTCTGCTCTGATTGGTCAGATGTCCCAGTCTGTTGTGATTGGTCTACCGCTTAGTGTAGTGTTTGAGGGCGGGTCAAAGCTGTTCGCGAGCAGCCAATGAAGACCCGAGGCGGGTTTTTTGTTACCAAATTCTGTAGGTTAGTACAGGAAGTAAGTCTGGAATTACTACCGACTCGTTTCAGGTGTTTAGAATCGTTCTTTCTTTTGGGAGTCAATAACTCCATTTGTCTTGCACTTTGATTTTTGAAACTTTGCAGACTTTTTTACATTCACAAACAGCTATATAACACACTACATGAAAGGTAATATTTGAAAAACCATAACAGGTGCTCTTTAACTTGTACTGAACTAATATTCCTTTAATATGTTTTACTTGGTTACACCACGTGACATTTGTGTAGTCTTTCAGTCAGTTTTGTATGTAGTAAATGCTATAGCCTAAATATGTTTATAAAAAAAAAGGTGAAACCGACATGAACACAAAGATAACATTTCTGCTATCTTGACACGTGTTATATAGTAGATTTTAAAAAGGATTTCTCCATTTTTATCACCTCGAACAACCTTGTTTGTCAATGACCGACTCATTTAGTTTTTCACAGTTTTACATTTTTTGCAGTTCACTGGTGTATATAAATAGTCCTAAATAGTTCATTTGATATTTCATTAAGTCTGTCAATGAATAAGAAAACATGCATAATAACACAATTATGAAAAAAAAAATCGAAATGTTTTAAGTTTCACCTGAATATGGCATATTACACTGTTTGGCAACTACCCTCAATCAGAATCGGTGATTTTATTGTCTGTGACGTATTCTGTGCTGATGAAGACAAGAACTCAGGCTTCACATCACTCAACATTGATCCAGTTGTGGTGGATTCATTTGGCTCTTTCTTCATATCTGCACAGATCACAAAGACATGGCCACAGAGCATATAAATGGGAATGGTACGGATGAACCGGTTGATTCTTCGACTGCAGTTTCTCATTCAGAGCACTTCCAGACGCTACTAGACGCGGGCTTACTGAGAAAAGTTGCTGTCAAACTAGATGAAATTTACATAGCAGGTAAGACATTAATCATATTCTCACTACATGATTGCAGTGGTGAAATGGCATTGTTAGGTGCTATTCTGTACAGACCCACCAAATGGCACCATTTATTGGTAGATCTGTTATTAAGAAACCGATCACTGTATGAATACTGGTAAAAATGTTAGGCAAGTAATGTGTATAATAAAATACAGTTCTGATGCGTTCTCTGTGTCTGGTGTCAGAGGAAGTGTGCTGCCAAAAGTGAACATGCAGGACAATGACAGCAGCTGGTCGTGATTAGATGATGAGCGCTTATAAAGCGTTGTTTACATGAGATGCAGTGAATGGCTCCACTCGACTGTCAAATCACACACGACATGAGCTGAGAAAAGTGCTGCAAAGTAGACCTGATTATAAAACCATATTGATAACTATCAGTAAAGTGAACTCTACTAACAGATTGTTTGGATGTTTTTGTATCGTGCAGGTCTCGTTTCACACAGTGATCTTGATGATCGAGCGATTGAAGCACTTAAAGAGTTCAACGAAGAGGGCGCGCTGCAAGTTCTCCTGCAGTTTAAAGACAGTGACCTCTCACACGTTCAAGTATGTATGAGACCGACATATCAATGTAAATATAATGGCTAAGAACGACTTGAAGTATACATTCAAATGAGTTGGGGTTTACAGTAAGCAGACATCTTGATAAAACCAATTGGTGAACAATAAAATCAGTAGTAATCTTGGATATAACCAAAGGATTGATTGTTTTTAATCTCAGCCCACTGTGACATGCACATGTAGAGCACATAAACACACGTCACTTCTGTTTTGAACAGAATAAAAGTGCCTTTCTGTGTGGAGTAATGAAGACATACAGACAGAGGGAGAAGCAGGGGACCAAAGTGTCAGATTCCACTAAAGGACCAGATGAGGCCAAAATCAAAGTAAGTCTGGAGTTAGAGTTCCTTACCCTTTAACTTGGTCAGTGGTTTTAGCTAGGTGTATCAATTTACTGCTTGTTGATACCTAACGATGATGAACTTTTGCTTTGCCAGGCTTTGCTTGACAGAACTGGTTATACACTTGATGTCACGACCGGTCAAAGGAAGTATGGTGGCCCTCCTCCGGGGTCGACCCATGCAGGGGTACAGCCCACCGTTGGCACAGAGGTCAGTGCGACACACAAGCACACTGCTGCTTGTTTATCATATCACTGATTTACTGCTGTATTACTCTGTACTAGAGTCAGAAATCCCTTCTAGGCAAAATAATTTTCAGGGACATTTCTTTTTTACCTCGTACTGACAATAGTGTTAAAATGTTCATAGATTTTTGTGGGAAAGATCCCAAGAGATCTGTTTGAGGATGAGCTGGTGCCTCTGTTTGAGAAAGCTGGACCCATATGGGATCTCCGTCTGATGATGGACCCTCTCAGTGGACTCAACCGAGGATATGCCTTTGTCACCTTCTGCACTAAAGATGCTGCTCAGGAGGCAGTCAAACTCGTAAGTGACCATCAGTCTGTATTCTTGAAGTTTTTACCACACTTTATCCGAGTCAGTACAGTCATTTGATTTCTATTTGTGATGTTTTCTGCAGTGTAACAACAATGAAATTCGACCGGGTAAACACATTGGTGTGTGCATCTCTGTTGCCAATAATCGTCTTTTTGTGGGGTCAATCCCCAAGAGCAAAACTAAGGACCAGATAGTGGAGGAGTTTGCCAAAGTGACTGGTAAGTGTTGGCCTCATCAACTGTTAAGAGATGCATGTATTTCAGATCAACATGAAGTCAGTATTTACGGCAATTACTTCCTTAATACACTTCTCTGGACTACATAGGTGCGCAGGCTGTTGGTTAATGATTACCAATAGATAAATGGATATTTATGCATTATTTGAGGCTACTGTTGTAGGTAATGCAGCCTTAAGTTTTGCCTATAGTTTGTAATGATTACAGCAATAATAGCAAATAATGAAAGATTTGAAAGTTTTACTATTGAGATATAGTGTTGATGCTCTGGAGGGTGAACTTTACCTTCAGCCTTCATGTCCTCTGTGTGCCAGCAGTATTTCTTGAGGGGAGTAGTCCTCTGCAAACTCTCATTCAGCTCTCACTTCATTCAAGTGTGACATGCCCAGTTTTCACCATCCAATCGATTCCTGATGGATACAATTTTGTCCCATCTCTCACCCCCCCCATGTTGAATATCCCTTTTACTCCTGTAACATTATGTAATTAAAATGGACCACTTCATGTTGACTTGCCTCCTTGTAGTGAACTGAAGAATTAAATGTTGACTGTAATGTTCTATTGTAGATTTGAGTAAATAATCGTCCTTCCTCACTTCCAACAGAGGGCTTGAATGATGTCATCTTATACCATCAGCCCGATGACAAAAAGAAGAATCGAGGCTTCTGCTTCCTAGAGTACGAGGATCATAAAACAGCAGCTCAGGCGCGCCGCAGGTTAATGAGCGGTAAAGTGAAGGTTTGGGGGAATGTGGTTACTGTAGAATGGGCCGACCCCATAGAAGACCCCGACCCTGAGGTCATGGCAAAGGTAAGTTGTCGGCCCTGTAACTTAATGCAAGAGTAGCATGTTGTGTCTGAATGTCACAAAACCTGATAAGAACATGTGTGGGTCATATTTCACCCCCGAATCTAATATATTGCATAAATAGTCAATTTTTTTTGTACTGTGACTGCCTTCTTGGCCAAACGTTTTATGAAATTTTTGCATTGTGACATTTTCATTACAGTTAAGCAGATATCTCACTAAAATGTAATATTAAATAGTAATTTTAAAACTAAAATATCTGGACTGTCGATTTAACATGTTAATTTTGATTCAATATTGATACCCATATGGGTATGTTTCTTTTATAATGTCCATTTTCGCTTACATGTGAAAGAAATTTCCTCCCAGCTAATGCTGTTATAAAGGTGACCTTTTAACTAGGTACATTACTTAATTTAACATTATATTTTAAGTGTTTTTCATCATTTTGGTCACATTTTAGCTAAATGTATTATATTTTACATATGTATTGTGAAATGCATAATTTATACTACTAATTAGTATTTACATTGATTTGTAAAACGTGTGCAAAAAAAATCTGTAAAAAAAAAAAAAAACCCGGCAGTTCTGTAAAGAGCGTCTGTAAATTAATGCACATTAACGAGCGAGGACTCGATGGCTTTTGCGCATGATTAGAATTAAATGTTTATTTTTGTTGTTTTTGATCATCAACTGACTGTAAAGAACAAATGATATTAAAAGAGACATTATTCAATGACAAATGGATTGTGTTGATCTCGTCTTTGGACACACATTATACAGAATGAGTCAAACCAAACTTTTACTCTGAGATCTCTCTGCTGAACTTCACCACTACACTGCTCAATCACTGAGTGAAATCTCAACATTTACTAGCCAGTGTCTAATCACAGACATTGTAATTCATATAGCACAACATTTGGTCTCTCATGTGAGTGATTTTACTAGCATTGTAGAGAGTTGTGTATATAGTAAAAAATCATTCTTGTGATTTAAGATCGTAGAAATGAAAATCGCATCAGAAAATCGCTATTTTTACCCAGTCCTTATTGGAGCGATTGAAGTGTGAAATACTTGTAACATTTTTCATGAGGATCATGAGGAAGAATTACATCAAGATGTAGATTGGAATGCAGGTGCAAAAAATGTCATATAAATAAAATAATCTACTCCTATTTCGCCGTTACGGCCGTGCCTGTGATTGCCCCTCTTGTGTGCCAATGCTGGCACGTGTGCCATAGGTTGCCGACCCCTGATCTAATGAGAATCATCATTGAGAATAATTAGTAACAAAAACTGAAAAGTAAAACTTCACGTAAAAAAATGTAAAAGCATTACGGAAAAGATAATTTTGGGGGGCAAATGTAATTGTCATGAAATTGTCACAATGCAAAATACCTACAAAATTAAACTTTTTATTTAAACGTATTAAACTCTTTTCATGCTTTCATGAGATTCACTTGTCCAGGGCCTTGAATTATGCTGCAGTGATTCTCATATGTTGTTTTTGCGTGATATTTCTCAGGTCAAAGTCCTTTTTGTCAGAAATCTTGCAAGCACCGTAACGGAAGAACTTCTAGAGACGACGTTCTGTCAGTTTGGCAAACTGGAAAGAGTTAAGAAGTTGAAAGACTATGCTTTCATCCATTTTGAGGAGAGAGACGGGGCTGTAAAGGTCATTATCTCATCTTGCTTTATCATTATAGAGGATGTCAGGAATTTATGCACAATTTTTCAACCAAATGTTTTTCAATAGGCGTTGGCTGAAATGCACGGGAAAGATTTAGAAGGAGAACAAATTGAAATTGTCTTTGCAAAGCCACCTGATCAGAAGAGGAAAGAGCGAAAGGCCCAGAGACAAGCTGCTAAAACGCAATTGTAAGTTGATTTATATACATTCCCATGATTACTTTCAAATGATAAGAAGGTTTGAAAGCAACACAATGTTATAAGATTAATGTTACCATTTACATTTCTGGGTGCACGACTTTGCAAAAGATGGGGAAAGAAACAGTGATGGTTAACAGCAGTCAGAAGAGAGATGATGCCAACCCACAGCATTGCTGACTTAAAATAATAATACCAGGGTACAAAAAATGTATCTAAAAAGTTTGCTAGATCTACTCTATTAAGGTGGAAATGCGTCATCACAGTTTGTGAAAAAAATCCATTAGCCACTATTAACCTGACAAGTGTTCACTGTTCCTCATTACAGTGATGCTGTATATTTAATGTAAATGTCATTCTTTCAGGTATGATGAATATTATTACTACGGGCCACCACATATGCATCCTCCAACAAGAGCACGAGGCAGAGGCGCTCGAGGTTATTCATATCCACACGACTATTACAGCTATGAAGATTATTATGATTATTACGGCTATGACTATCACAACTACAGAGGAGGTTACGATGATCCGTACTACGGCTACGAAGACTTTCAAGCTCATGTGAGAGGAAGAGGCAACAGAGGGGCCCGGGGCCTTTCACTGACCAGAGGCCGCGGCTCCACCGCTACCCGAGGACGAGCCGCTTTCTCTCAGCGCGGAAGTGCGGGGTTCAGCCGAGGTGGCCGTGGCTCCAGAGGAGGCTTCCAGCAGAGATGTCGACTGGTACGTGATGCGTGGATGGAGCAGTCTTGGAACAATGACAGGAGGTTTTAAAACGCAGTAGGCTAGTTGTTGGTCTATTTGGGGTATTTTTTTGTCATGGAAATTTGTATTTGCCCTTTATCATTGTTTTCATGGCAAAAGACCTAGTGATCAAAATACATGTTTTGGCTTTTGTTTCCTCCCCTTTTCAAATTGCTTACACATGCAAGGCACCTTGTGGACGAAACGGACCAAAGGTTTGCACTTTTCCTTTATTTCTGGGAGATTATTGAAAATTGCAGCATATTCAAATAGAGTCTTCCGAACTAGCTGTCATGTGTCGTGGTCGACCAATATGGATTTTTCAATTGCTGATGCTGATACATGTTTTATATGTATTACAAAATATTTGTATTAAATGTTAAAAAAAATTATAACAATATTTAATTTTTTTATTGCATCTTGCTATATATATATATATATATATATATATATATATATATATATATATATATATATATATATATATATATAAACCTTTTTATTATCCATTAACAGGGCTGTTTGGCTGTTTGGATGTGACACAAGGGAGAGCTAACGCTTCTGTTTATTGGCCACAGTCTCAAAGACCATTATGTGGTCCAGCAAATACTTCCTCAAATGAAGTGTTTAAATGGGTGATTCTCACAAAACCTGTCAAGAAAATGTCCTGGTCCAATTTGACTCAAATCAAAAGAAACAAATAAGAAATTATATTTAGCATAAATAAAGAATTTTTTATTTTATTTAATTCATTGTTCTTTTACATTGTGATATTATTTTCATATGATTTCATGTTATTTTAACCCTCAATTCTTATTACTGCAATGCAAAAAAATATGGTTATGATGATATTCTCATTACCACAACATGAAAAAATATATTACTTAAATTATAAAGTATTTACACATCATAGCAGCACTGTCAGCCTTTCATTTTCTCAGATATTAATTGAGGAAAAAAAGGAGGCAAATTTTAAGGAATTTTCTTAACAAACATTAATGTTAATGAATAAAAATGGATGAATCATTAGTGATAATAAACCGTATGTGGTGAACAGCTTGACATACAAGACATAGTTTTCTTCAATCAAAGATTTATTTATACAAATTTTGATTTATGACTAACCGTTCTAATGCAAACTTATAAACATCAACATTGCATCAGAAAAATTCAAACATGAAACAGCCACCGGAGTATGTACATGTAATACACTTAAATGTGAGTTGATATTTTCCTTTCAATACATTTTCAGTTCAGTGTAATTTTTTTTTTTTTTTGTTCATTCAGACTTAGTGTGAATTTGTGAATTGTTTAATTTACTGTTGATGTATTGCTGTTAATAACTTGTATAGAAGATACAGATTTGAGTTCATTAAAACTTGTGAATACAGTTAATAACATACCTCTACACTGATGAATGAATGTGAATGTACCTCTCATGCTGTCCCAGCAGGAACTGATGTGATTGTCAGTGTGAATGATACTGGGAGACCAGTGAATCAGCACTGCTTGTCATGTTTAACACACTATCACGGTTTAGGGAGTAAACGAAATGTTGATCTGCTGAGGAAAGAAGCGAAAGATTACACGATAGTTGTTGTTTTTTTCTGTTGCTGACAGGACGTGACGTAGTGCGCAAGCAGCAGTGCTCCCTGGGATACAATGAGAATAGTAAATGTCTGGTTGTGCTACTGTAATGAGAATTGGGGGGTGTGTCCTGAAAGTAATGCCACAACACAAAAAATATTGATGGTCCTAAATATAGGCTTCATTAATTTACTAAGCATAATATATAAAAATAAAAAATGTAAATATGATTTTTCTTGACCGGTTTCGTGAGAATCACACAATGGACAACTTGCACAACTGCATCCGTGTTCTACTTAATGCGGTTCAGGCGTTTCCAGCAACAACGTTCAGTGCATGCATGCAGAAATGTTTTCTTGGGAAGGCAGATTATTTCCATTTTTTTAGGGCTGTCAATAAATATTTTTTTGGTGTTAACGTGACTGATCTCAAATTTATTATTTGCCTCTATATTTTTTCCTTTCCAAATGTAGCTACACTACACAGCGTCTGAATAAAAAAATCTAGTTAATTTGACTTCTCATTAACGGCCTGTTTCATTCATTGATATTTCATACCTTTTGAGCTTCAACCAATATTAAATTCCACAATGCACTGATTCCAAAAGACTTTACTTTTAATAAATGTCCCATATAAATTAGGGGTTTAAAAGAAATCAGCCATGCTCTTACTCTGCTCAACTGCAGTTTTAATGTCAAATTGAATAAACAGATTTAACAGCATTAAACACATTTAATCTCAAACAGTATAACTCGTAATCTTTGGCAGCTCTTCTGTTCTTTACATATAGCTATATGCAAAAACGTGCATTTTCATTTCAATTAAACACAAAATAGATTAAAACATATAAAGACGTATTGCATGTGTTGGTTACGTTTCCTCTCTCTGAAGCGTGTGGTTTCATTTAAATAGCACTAATACTGACACTCTTTAATAGTCTTCAACCTTCTGTCATTTGTGGTTCATCGGTTCGGCTTGTGCTGAATTAAAGCTATGAAAACTTTTATTTCAGTAATGTTCAGGATATTTCTTCTCTGTCGACAAATGTTCAGACATTAAAATGTTCTTCCTAACACTCATTTAAAAGGGAGTTTCAGCAACTACGGCACATTGTAAACACACATAACCAAAAACTAGCAAGTCGCATTATTTCAACATGGAAGTACAGTTGTGCTCAAAAGTGTGCATACCCTTGGAGAATTGGTAATATATGTACCATTTTTAAAGAAAACATGAGTGAGCAGGCAAAACACATTTCTTTGATTTCTTATGGGATTCATATTCAACTGTAGGTTATAACAGAATGGCACAATCATAAAACAAAACATGGCAACAAAGAAAAAAATGAAATGACCCCTGTTCAAAAGTCTGCATACCCTTAGTTCTTAATACTGTGTATTGCCCCCTTTAGCATCAATGACAGCGTGCAGTCTTTTGTAATAGTTGTCTATGAGGCCCCAAATTCTTGCAGGTGGTATAGCTGCCCATTCGTCTTGGCAAAATGCCTCCAGGTCATGCAAAATCTTTGGTCGTCTTGCATGAACCGCATGTTTGAGATCTCCCCAGAGTATCTCGATGATATTAAGGTCAGGAGACTGTGATGGCCACTCCAGAACCTTCACCTTTTTCTGCTGTAACCACTGGAGGGTCAACTTTGCCTTGTGCTTAGGGTCATTGTCATGCTGGAAAGTCCAAGAGCGTCCCGTGCGCAGCTTTCGTGCAGAAGAATGCAAATTGTCTGCCAGTATTTTCTGATAACATGCTGCATTCATCAATTTTCACAAGATTCCCCGTGCCTTTAGAGCTCACACACCCCCAAAACATCAGTGAGCCACCACCATGCTTCACAGTGGGGATGGTATTCTTTTCACTATAGGCCTTGTTGACCCCTCTCCAAACATAGCGCTTATGGTTGTGACCATAAAGCTCTATTTTGGTCTCGTCACTCCAAATTACAGTGTGCCAGAAGCTGTGAGACGTGTCAAGGTGTTGTCGGGCATATTGTAACTGGGCTTTTTTGTGGCATTGCCACAGTAAAGGCTTCTTTCTGGCAACTCGACCATGCAGCTCATTTTTGTTCAAGTATTGTCATATTGTGCTCCTTGAAACAACCACACTGTCTTTTTCCAGAGCAGCCTGTATTTCTCCTGAGGTTACCTGTGGGTGTTTCTTTGTATCCCGAACAATTCTTCTGGCAGTTGTGGCTGAAATCTTTCTTGGTCTACCTGACCTTGGCTTGGTGTCAAGAGATCCCCGAATTTTCCACTTCTTAATAAGTGATTGAACAGTACTGACTGGCATTTTCAAGGCTTTGGATATCTTTTTATATCCTTTTCCATCTTTATAAAGTTCCATTACCTTGTCACGCAGGTCTTTTGACAGTTCTTTTCTACTCCCCATGGCTCAGTATCTAGCCTGCTCAGTGCATCCACGTGAGAGCTAACAAACTCATTGACTATTTATACACAGACACTAATTGCAATTTAAAAAGCCACAGGTGTGGGAAATTAACCTTTAATTGCCATTTAAACCTGTGTGTGTCACCTTGTGTGTCTGTAACAAGGTCAAACATTCAAGGGTGTGTAAACTTTTGATCAGGGCCATGTGGGTGATTTCTGTTATCATTATAATTTAAAAAGGAGCCAAACAACTATGTGATGATAAATGGCTTCATGATCACTATCCTTAAATAAAAGACAGTGTTTTTTTTTTTTTTTTTTTTTTGCATGATCAGTCATATTTTCAAAATCAATGCCAAAATTTCACAATTTCTGCCAGGGTATGCAAACTTTTGAGCACAACTGTACGTCATGAAGGTCAGTGCAAGTAGTCTGAAAATAAGAGGCTTCTTGCAGCATGACAGTTCAGTAACCTCTAAAAATCAGTCCAAGTAGACATGCTTTTACATTTTGAAGGTGCTTTTGAATGGAACAGCCTAAACCTAATGATTCATTTGAATGTGATGATATTTCACACTGGTTAAGTGGCACAATGTCTTGAGACAAATGCTTTCCCCTTTAAGTCGTTTTACAATAATCTGGATAACTGGACATTTTCCAAGACTTAATATAAAACTGTCTCCTGTGGTTCAGTTTCGCTAGTCATGCATGAACTTGCCCAATTATTTACCATTGTTTGTATAAAAGTAAATAATATTGACATGTTTTTCTGTTCCTCCAGGGAAAGGGGGTCGAGGCTGGTCCTGACCAGGTAGTATGAAGACTGACTTGTATGGGGGGTTACACCAGATGCTACCAGTTTTCATAAGGTTATGGTAGACTCCAATGATATTCCAGCCTTGATTAAAGCATATCTCCTATACTGCCACTCCTGACAAACCATAAGAGTTTTATAGTCACAATCTTGGACTTGCAGGTTTTTTAGTTTTTTTTTTTTTTTTTTTAAATATGGAGTCCAGCTATTAAAAAAAACAAGCTACCCCCTGGTTATAATCTCCAAGCCTAAATATGCCACAATTGTTTTAATTTTATTTCACATTCTCAAGGATACCGCTATGTTAAATGTGTTTGCACTTCTATTTTTTTCTTTCCTACTCCTGGGTTTGAAGTGGCTCACAGGAGCTTGATGCTGATGTATATTTTTGTGCTAATTTGTTGTCGGAATATCCATGTTAACCCAAAATGTTTGGATTTGGATGGAGAACATCTGCAGGTTTTTGGTGTAACCGCCTCGCATGGATAAGTCAGGCATTCCAGGAACGTGGTTCTTTTGAGAACTAGTCTTTTAAGGGTCGGTTAACTACCTCAGTAGAGAGGATTCAACTACCCTGCCTGTACTGTACATAGAGACACTTAAACACATAGGAGCAGGGCTTGTTTCTAATGAAATATGCACGAGGGCAGCAGATAATGTAATATAGTCAAATGGCTGCTGCGCTCACATTGCAAACAGTGAAACTGGGCAAGCAAATGAGTCTCATATGATGAGCTGGAACAAGCCCTGCTTTTATCCCATTTTCAACTGAATTAGCTGCTTTGCTTCTTCAGATTATGTAGTTACTGGGTGTATGATTGTATAATAGTTTGGATTAAAATGTTACTTTTTGTATTGGCTTAAACATCACAAATGCATCAGCTGCATTTGCAAAGCCCTGCAGTATCCGTTTTTTTTTTTTTTTTCTATAAATACCAGTTCAGCTCTCTGAAGAACAATTATGTTCCGTTCCATCAACTTAAGGTTTTTAATCAATCATGAACTTTGTCGAGCGATCATTGCCATGGTCACATTTACAGACAAGATATGAAATGAGTTGTATATAAAAGTGGATACTGCAGTTTTGGTTTATATTCCATATATAGCAAGCAGGTGACCGAACCATTGAACCGGTTTTGTACACAGTTTACTCCCTCTCGATAAAGCTGTAACATTGCAACCTTTTGAAATGATGTAAGCAGTTTTAATCTATTGTTGGTGGCCAACAACGTTTTTGCATTCCAGCAAATAAATTGTTTTATACTGTAAAATGAGGTGAGTGTAACTTATTTTTGTAATAAAGGTTTTGAATTCTATCTTAAAACTGTTCACTGTCATCAATCCTGTCGTCTGAAAAGCAGAAGTCATTTCTGGTGCTGCTAGTTATTCTTTATTATTATTTTTTTATATCACATGATCAGGTTGTATAGGACATGCTTTAGTGCACAGCTCCTGCCTATATTGCTTCGCTAAATGTGGTGTAACGTACTAAAAAACAAAAGTGTTAGGTAACGTTTTACCTTGGTCGTTTGGATCTGAAACTGACAGTATAGAGAATTTTAAATGAAACAAATGTGCATCATCTGGTGTAGAATCCACACATTAACAGAAATATTCAGGAAAAAATATTTTGATTTCTTCATTAAGTAGCATTTCTGTCAATGGATATGGCAGACTTAAGAATAATAAACAAGGGAACGTATTTAATTCCAGGTGCATAGGAAACCCAGCCAATTCTATCTTTTATCTGCTGAGACGATCCTTCATGTTGAGCAAAAGAATTTCATTTGTTGCACTAACTGAAATGTAGATTTGCAATCATGGTGATGCATGTGAAATACTATCATCAAAATTATGAAATTATCTTGTTTAATTGGATACTTTAACATAAATGGCAAAAAAGCTTTTTATCTGCATGTCTACTTGACCCACAAAGATGGCATGAAATATTACCGTGTATTGGCATGCATTTGTCACAATTTTGAGAAACTGCATGTATTGTTCTTAGCTTATGTTTTATCTGTTTCTATAATTGTTTTTGAATGAATCTTTTAACTGTCCAGGGCTGTTCAGTCATTTTTTTCTGATTTCAAATTGTGTTTTAAATAAAAAAATCCTCAAACTGAGTGGTACAAGACTTTGTGACTTTTCTTGGACTTGCTATCAGCACATACAGGAACATTTGGACTTGATTCGATGAGTCGAAAACACCTTTGCTGTTTGCTGCAGCTTTTTTATTTCTTAGATTAGTTGAATAAAATCAATAAAACAACACAATGCCAAACATAACACACAGAAATGAAGAGGTTGGACTGTAAAACATCCTATGTGCAAAACATACACTCAAAATTGAATTGGTGAGACTATAACACAGCATTTTTTTGTTATTTTTATTTGTCAAATAAATGCCACAATGCAGAACACACAGCTATGATGGGGTGAGAGTACAATACACCCACAATGTAGAACATACACATACAACCGTGCACACACACACACAACTGAATGGGTGAGACTAAAGCTCTATTTGTATGGGATTAGTTTTCCTGACATATGTCTGTAATTATTACTGCAGACATCTGTAATATTTATTGTTGATATGCACGGGATATGCTGAAAAAAATCACTGAGATGGGTGTGTCTACAGCATTTACACACTGCTGTCACACAGAACTGATCTAATAGAAAGTGTATACTGCACTGAATAATTATGCAGGAAATGCTAAACATGAGCATATACTGTATCTATGATTATAAGAAGAAATTGATCTTAATACAACAGAACTGGTGACATTAACAAGCCTGTAATCGTAAATTACACTCTTGAATTAAACATATGGACAGTCCCTTCACATTATGTCATTTTAATTGTCCATCTGGAATATATGTTCCAAAACCAGTGCTGGGAAGTAACATATTGTATGTAATCTGGATTATGTAATCAGATTACAAAAATCAAGTACATGTAATTGGATTAAATTACATTTTAAAATATTTATAATCGGGACTGCAGTTACTTTTTATAAATTAAATTATTACATATTAACAAGGCAATGGCAGTAAACTGTTAATAATGTATTGATCATTTTCATATCAATATCATCATATTCTTACCCCAGAACTGCAATAGTCTCACAGATGAACATTTTGAGCATGTGCTCCTTTTACGTTACAACAGTAAAATATGCACCTCAGCTAAGGTATAGGTGATGGACTATTACTAAGTAGTAAGGGTTAAAAGTGTGTCAGAGTTTTGAACTGTTAGCTTTGACCTAGGCACCGTCATTGCTGTTGATTTTATGGTCATTAATTCATAATGCTGCTTTTGTTTTTTGCATTTGAAATGAACTTGATGTCTCAGTGATTTGAATTATAAACTTTGGCCATGCACTGTCATTGCTGTTAGATTTAATGTTTATTTCATTCATGTAATGTTTAATGCACCTTTTAAAAACGTCATGAGGAGCTCTTTTTGTTAGTAATAAAGAATGAAATACATTTTCTTTCTCTTTGTACTTTTATGTTAAAATGAGGATCCTACTCAAATACATATAACATAAAATAAAATAGAAATAGGTTGAAAGTAATCCAAAAGTAATTGGATTAGATTACCCCAAAGATTTAATTTATGAGATTACGTTACTGATTGCATTTTTTGTCATGTAATTTGTAATCAGTACCGGATTACAATTCACAAGTAATCCACACAGCACTGTCCGAAACGTGGGGTTTAACAATTTCCCGCTCTCACTCTGCTTAAATAAATATAATAAAAACATGTGTGCATGTGTTCTTTCTAATTTTCTTAAAAAATGTTTTAAAAAAATACTGCTCGTTTGTTGTTTCTCTTTTACATGGGTACATAAACACTGGACAGCATAAAAAGCTTAATAAAAACATGCATCAGTCCAAACGTAACAGTCAGTGTTATCTGTGAAGCACGTTTTATATTTTCTAGTGTCTTCTATTGACCAACATCCACTTCAGACACGGAGAACTTAAGAAACAGCAATATTTAAAGGGCTAAAGGCCTAGAAAGTGCAGATTTACGGCCATTTTATAGTAGGTAGAACATGGTGTAATTTTTACCAGTGTGGAATGCACATTTCGTAAGAAGTCAGGGAAAATGACTGACATGACAGATTCACATGGGATTAAAATTACTGAGAAGATCTGGTAATTACTGCATTACCCAACATCCCCATATAAAACTAATCCCGTCTGAATAGGGCTTAACACAGCCAGACAACAGAATGCAGAACACACACATACACATAGATCAAAGAACAAAAAACAAAGCCGGAGAGAGTCTGAGCCAATGTATATGCTGCACTTTCCAGACAAAACACTGCATATTTCTGTTATGGAAGCAAAGAAACAGTAAACTAATTTACTTTATTGAGTTAATGAATTTTTATATTTAAAATAAATAATTGGTAACAACATGCTTATTCTATGTCTTCTCTTTGTAACACCATGGTCAGGTTTGATAGTAAATATACAGTAATGTCACATTACTGCAAAAACTGACACTCGAAAACAATAAAAAATGCTTAACTTTGACAAACAATAGTTTATAAATGTTGTTATGACATGATTTTCAAATATGTTCTTTTTTTTCCAACAGATGTCAGCAATCTGCCCCCAATATATGACACATTCTCATATTTTATTTATGTTTCAACTTATAGAAGTGTAGGTTTTTACTTGAAGCGAAGTTAACATAAATTTGCTTATCATTAATGGATCTTTATAGTGAATAGATTTAAAATGCTTGAATCACTGGGATTAATCAAAATCCCCACCATTATGTGGAAACCGTTATTTTGTAGATAATTTGTATATAATATTTCCTAAAACTGGGAAAATGTATGAAAAGTTTAGCATTTTTCACTAGGTGTTAAAGGGAAATTCACCAGCTGTATTAGAAGACTACTTTAGCAACTGCTACAAAATATACAGTATAACAACATGTGATAATGACACTGTCAAGTAGACAAGTCGATTTCCAGTAATTATAGAGCAAGCCCCATCATTTTTATTTAAAACCTTTAAACACAGAGAAGAAAAGACACACACTGTGAATGGATTTATTGGGATACTTTATTGTTCTCATCATAAATTACAACATCTCTCTTGTGTTTTGTTATTGTTAAACACTAGATTGCTTTGGCAATTTTGTAACGAAACACAGTAATGCCAATACATTGTTTGAAAAAGGGGCTCGAAGGAAGCAAACTTGCTATAATAGAAGGCTATTGTGAGATATACTGTATGTCCACTTTAAACCTCGGTTTCTGCACTGAAAATAAAAGATAATTCTACACTAAAGTAAGCCAAGCCACACCAACTGAAAACAATAAACAAACAAACAATATATACCAGTGAAATGTGAAAGGCAGACATACAAATCATATTTGAATTCATCCATTTCAGACTTTACTGTAAAAATTGGTTGCATGCAGTCGTTACCTTAAGGTGCAATATTTACTTGATCCTTAACAAACCTTTGGTGTAACCTAATGTATTCAGGTTGATTTATGCATATTAAATAATATTTTTGACTTGAATAAAACCAGTTCATTTAGATGTTACCACAAGAAGCACATTTTTTAAGTTACCTGGCAAAACAGTTTTACAGAGTATTATAGGATGCAGGAAAGATACTACATCTGAATCTTATAAAGCTACTAGTTGAATGTACTATTTTCTCCTCAGACTCCCAGGAGTTTCTTTGCCATATAGCCTGGCATACTGTAGAGGAACAGGCCCAGAATGGCAAGAAGTAGCAGCGCCAACACAATTTTGATGACCAGCCACTTGTATTGCTTGCAGATGAGATAGCGGATTGCCTTTAGCGGGCTAATGAACCACAGGAATGTAGTGTCGGGACGGCTGGTGGGACAAAACCATTGAACAAGCGTTTAAAGAATTTGTTTTAAACACCTTTGAACATTCCCACTACAAATTCCCAAGCAATTTAAACGGCAAATGCACTCAGAATTAATCAACAATTGTATGAGTTTTCAGAGTATAAGAACACATAAGAACACATAAAGTGGTAATAAATGCATTGTTTAAAGAAATGTTAATGTCTAGTTTTTATTGATTTATTAGTAGCATCCAAAGCACACAATAACACATCACTCAGTTAAGAAATACAATGTCCATGCCAACAATTAGAATACCCCAGAAACATATGAAATGATATAAAAACATTATACACCAGTGTTTGGAAATGCAAATCAGACAAATGAGACAAAAAAACTACAAGATTTTAGGTTATGTGAGTTTTCTTAAACTTAAAGAGTTTACAATTATGCTCAGGAAAAAAAGTTTTCAACAGATTTTGCACAGCAAAAATGGTTTTAAAGTGTATTTCCAAAAATGTAAATGTGTCACAATCCAGCATCAGTAGTTTATATGGATGATCAGTTACGCATTGCCCTGTAATAGTACGTTTCAATTTGCATGTGTATTTTTTAAGGTGAAGTGGGTAATTTCTGCACCACTAGCAGCTAAAAACAAAACAGCAATCTGTTTGTGTAAGTGGCACCGACTGGGCCGGATTTAACAAAATTGGGATTTTTGCAATTATGTTTGACAATGCAAGTGGCACAGAAATGACTTACTTCACCTTTAACAAAGGTGGGAAACACTACTCTGCATACTACTTCTCCAACAAACAAATACAATGTTCCAAAAACATACATTTTCCTTGCATCCGCCATGTGAAATGCTGCAATATTGAATGTCGCAAGAGGATGGGAAAGCTTTTCAAGCACCCAGAAGTTTTTTCACCATGTAGCCTGGCATACTGTACAAAAACAAGCCCAGCATCGCTAATATCAACAGAACCACCACAATTTTGATGATAAGCCACTTGTAGTTGTTGCAGATTAGGTAGCGGATTGCTTTGAGTGGACTGATGAACCACAGGAAGGTTGTGTCAGGGCGGCTGGTGGGACAAAGAAAAACGTGTGGTAAAATCTGTGGCACAGCGCTGCAGATCTGTTCAAGTAGATCATAATCCTGTTGATTGTACTGAATATTTTACACCTCTGTTCTGCTTTCCAAGAATGGATGCACATGTGTATTAAACAAGACAAGATGGGAGGAAGTAGGCAGTATAGGAAGAACTCTTATAAGCATGAAAGTGCCATCAAGGCTTAATGCAGCATATATGAAGTTGAGGCAATAAGTTATAAATTGTTGTATATTGTTGAGTTTAGTGCTTCTGGAATAACAGTACACAGATCTGCTCAAGAGATGCTGAATTTTGCCAGGACCTGCTACTGTATGTAAGATAAAAAGGCATGCCGATATAATGCTGATATTTCACACAATTTACTATAGAAAATAATACATTCTTAAAATTGCATTTATTTAGCATTACAGTATATTTACTTACAGTTGTGCGCAAAAGTTTGCACACCCTTGGAGAATTGGTAATATATGTACCATTTTTAAAGAAAACATGAGTGAGCAGGCAAAACACATTTCTTTGATTTCTTATGGGATTCATATTTAACTGTAGGTTATAACAGAATGGCACAATCAATGCCATTCAAATGCACAATCAAATGCAAAGTCTTTGGTCGTCTTGCATGAACTGCACGTTTGAGATCTCCCCAGAGTACCTTGATGATATTAAGGTCAGGAGACTGTGATGGCCACTCCAGAACCTTCACCTTTTTCTGCTGTAACCACTGGAGGGTCAACTTGACATAGCGCTTATGGTTGTGACCATAAAGCTCTATTTTGGTCTCGTCACTCCAAATTACAGTGTGCCAGAAGCTGTGAGGCATGTCAACGTGTTGTCGGGCATATTGTAACTGGGCTTTTTTGTGGCATTGGCGCAGTAAAGGCTTCTTTCTGGCAACTCGACCATGCAGCTCATTTTTGTTCAAGTATCATCATATTGTGCTCCTTGAAACAACCACACCGTCTTTTTCCAGAGCAGCCTGTATTTCTCCTGAGGTTACCTGTGGGTTTTTCTTTGTATCCCGAACAATTCTTCTGGCAGTTGTGGCTGAAATCTTTCTTGGTCTACCTGACCTTGGCTTGGTATGAAGAGATCCCCGAATTTTCCACTTCTTAATAAGTGATTGAACAGTACTGACTGGCATTTTCAAGGCTTTGGATATCTTTTTATATCCTTTTCCATCTTTATAAAGTTCCATTACCTTGTTACGCAGGTCTTTTGACAGTAATTTTCCACTCCCCATGGCTCAGTATCTAGCCTGCTCAGTGCATCCACGTGAGAGCTAACAAACTCATTGACTATTTATACACAGACACTAATTGCAATTTAAAAAGCCACAGGTGTGGGAAATTAACCTTTAATTGCCATTTAAACCTGTGTGTGTCACCTTGTGTGTCTGTAACAAGGCCAAACATTCAAGGGTGTGTAAACTTTTGATCAGGGCCATTTGGGTGATTTCTGTTATCATTATGATTTAAAAAGGAGCCAAACAACTATGTGATGATAAATGGCTTCATATGATTACTATCCTTAAATAAATGACAGTTTTTTTGCATGATCAGCCATATTTTCAAAATCAATGCCAAAATTTCACAATTTCTGCCAGGGTGTGCAAACTTTTGAGCACAACTGTAAAATTCCACACAAAACTTTTTTGTTAAAAAATAAAAAAGTAAATATTGAAAAAATATATATATATTTTGTGTTTTAATCTTCAACTCTGAAAAATTTTTGGGCTGCTGCCAGCATTTTTTCACTCTCAAATTTAAAAGCTCACCATTTACACATACTGTGAACTAATTGCCAAAAATTGGTCTAATTTCTTTCAGAAAAATACTCCAATTATTCATAAATAATATTGTATATGTTTACAATCTTATGATGAATAAAAACAATTTTGTTGTCCTAAATATGTAAGCATGTAATTCTGGTTCTGTTCACCCCATCTCCCTTCAAAAAGTCTCATTATATTCCACTATGTGGCAGCAAGTACTAGAAAAAAATATTTTTTCTCTATCACATTCCATCACAATATACAGATCTGAAATGTAGGTGGCGCTTTAACGCATTTTAGCCCTCACAGATGTGCTTGTCCATAGACATTCAGTCTAATTTTCAGTTCAAACACCACCCTTATTGTTTCACAGAATATCTCAGCCTCTCAGTGGACTAGAAGCTCAAATGAGGAGTAATTAGAAAGCTGAGATCGTTTCCTTTATGGTGGTGTATAACACTTTATCACCTATAGTCAATAACTTATTTTTTCGATGATTTGTTTAGCATGCTTTTCCTGCTGGATTGCATACTTTGTTCTGGACATCTAAGATATAACATTGGATTATTCAGCCAAGCAAGCTCACAAACAAGTAAACATATTTCACTTTGTGATTCCTTTGACAATCTTTTGAACTGTGGTATTAGGGCAACAAAATAAACTATACAGTCACATTCCTGAGAATGAGAGTTTTCATTTGATACATGACTTGTAATTTTAAGTAATATAAATGCAGATGTGATGGTTATCCCTGAAAAGTTCAGATTCTAAGCTTTCAAACGATACACCATTTGCCTTATTCATGAACACAATAACTTGAGCATTTTAGGCATAAACATTTTTTGTGATATAGTGCCCCCTTTAGGACCTGCCAGTGGGTTGAAGAGGTTAAACAGTAAATAGCCCATTTCTCCTGGTTTCTGTTTAGTCATCTCATTTTCATAATTTTTTTTGCACAAAGAAATTGTCAAAGGAATAGTTTACCCAAAACATTTTTAATTCTCTAACCATTTACCTAACCCTAACCCTCATGTAATCCCAGACTTTTCTTTCTTCTGCTGAACACAAATATTTGAGAAGAATATCTCAGCTCTGTAGGTCCTCACAATGCAAGTCAACAGAATCCAAAACTTTGAGGCTCAACAAGCACATAAAGGCAGCATAAAAGTAAGCCATATGACTCCATCTATCATATCACTTCTGAAGATATAGATTAAACCACTGGAGTTTTATGGATTACTTTTATGCTGCTTTTATATGCTTTTTGGAGCTTCAAAGTTTTGGTCACCATTCACTTGCATAATATGGACCTACAGAGCTTAAATATTCTTATAAAAATCTTCTTTTGTGTTCTGCTGAAGAAAGAAAGTCAAACATCTGTGATTGAATGAGGGTGATTAAATAAGATAATTTTTTATTTTGGGGTTAACTATTCCTTTAATATATCTGGAAAAAGGAAATAACAACAGTGCACACAGTAGTCCAGCAACCACTGACAGCATGTGCGCATTAGCATTATTTCACAAAAGACAGTGAACAGTGAATATGACATTTACTTTTAGCGCACGTGAAGCACTTTTACTTTGAAATTGTTCTCACATGCTCATGCGGATCCAGTGTGAGCAGTAATCTACTGACCACTTTCAGTTTACACAGCACGGATCGCCTGTTTGAAGTGTCACAGGAAGATATATGAGTGCTCCACAGGAAGAAAGAAGAAGTTTTGTGAAATTCGAGAAGTACTGCATATTTGTGGACAGTATATGATAGGAGTTTTATTGATATTTGCCTTTATATCATTAGACAACACAGATAAAAGTTACAGGGAACTGTTGAGGAGAGAGAAGGAGAATGAGACGAGAACACTTTAAACATCATGATCTCCTGCGCATCTGTCACAGCTCTGAAACGCTGAACAGTTTAAATGAGACGTTGTTGTACAATGTCAGTTAACTACAAAACAATCTGTGATTGGCCGTTTACATGTCTCAGACGGCTGCTTTACATGCAAGCTGGAGATTCTCGGTGCACTCGCAGCTTCAGAAACGAATCGGCCAAATGGGAAAATTTATCAGCACATGTCTATAATTACATAATAATACTGAATACCAGCCGATTTATTAGCCTGTGCGATATATCTGTCCACCACTTGTCAAGAGTTTTGTCAAACACTACAAAAAGCTTCCTTTTTTTATCTTCATTTCTTCAAACAATGTATAATTTTTTTTTCAACTGTAATTAAAGTAAGGATGTCCCGATACCATTTCTTTGAGAACAAGTATGAGTTCTGATACTTCTTACAGTGAATATTACATAACTTTCCACTAGTGATATATTTCTGTCATACTTTTTGTCATTTAAATTGAGCTTTTATTTTGATGGAGCTTTTATTTTGAAGTGTTTCTGAGTTGATATGTAGTCAATCCAGAAAAGCCGGTCGCTTCTTGACTCAAAGTGATTAAAACACTGCTATTTAATTAAACAAGTATGTACTCTGTTTGTGCCTCACGCTACAACTTGAGCACTCTGTTCACTGTCATCTGTTACAAACAGAGCGCTTGACGCTCATGACGGTGTTTTCCATGTATGAGTCAAAGGAGGAGCTTTAAAAGGTACATGCAGTCGGTGTCGGCACAACACTTCACAAGCGCTCACATTTGTAGCACAGAGCTCATGCAAATTATATATTTATCTCATTAAATTGCAGATTTTGTGGCTAAATAATCTCACTAAGACATAATGTTATTTTAATTTGTGTGCTGAATGTTTATGGAATGACATTCGTACGTCAGATGATATCGGTTTTTGGTGTCTGAGCATTTTTACAAGCACGAGTACAAGTAGATGAGTGCAGAATTGGACCCGATTCCGATACCAGTAATAGTATCGGGACATCCCAAAATAGAAGTAAAAAACTGAAAGACAGACAAGAACACATAAAGGTTAGAATAGTTAATGTTGCTCTTACTTTGGTTTCTCGAGGGGTTCTGGTTCATTCCGTCCTTCACCAACAGGATTTTTCTCGGCCTCCTCCCCCGTCAGCAGCTGCAGCTCTGCTTCTACTTTCCCCTGAACAAACGAATAAACCCATGTGTTATAGTCAGGGGGTCAGGGTTTGGCTGGTCAGCCTCTGTTAGTAGATGCTGTAACCACACCATTCTGTCTGCAAAAATCATCTTTCTCCATTGACAGTCACTCAAAAGTAGTTGTATATTCGGACAAAATGATATTTTGCAACCAACATACAGTATACATAAAAAAAATATATATTATATTGTCATAAATGTTTCACCAGTACCATTTTTGAGGGCTCTTCATAGTGTGAAATAAACATTTGTTTTTCCCCTGTCTGCTACTAGTGGGTCTAATACAGAGCGATCAGTCAAATGAAATTCACGGTTCAGGTGATTGGCTCACAAATGTGCCTAGAACTGAGTGCCTATGAAGCTAAAGGGCAGCATGCAGTTTGCAGACTTTCAGGGCTGTATGTTCCAGCTGAGCAACTGCCTTTGAGATGAATGATAATGCTAATGGATAGATTTCTCCAGGTTTATTAAAACTCCTTGATAAATCTAAACACCAACATTGAGCAAGAATTGCTGCAAGTGCATCATTGATGGTTTAAGATCAGCATTACATCTTTGCAACATGTTCATTCTCCTAAGATTACATTTCGAGAATAATAATAAACTGCGAGATGCTGTGTGTTACAGTCAGTGCTGGGCGTGATCTGATTACAAAGCAATTCATTACTGTCATCAAATTACTTTTTGTACAAAAAGTTGTGTAACACTCCTAAATTTCTTGTAATCAGATTTGTTACTGACTTTCAATTAATTAAATGAATTTTAAATACATTACTTGTGTTACAAATATTTCTAAATGAATACTTTTGATGTAGAATACATGTATAACATAAATTATGTTCATATGTAGGTCTTTTATGTTTCTGTGACAGCTTTGACTGGATGTGTGCCACATTACAAGTCACTGGAAGAGAGAAATGCAAGGTTCTGAGTGTATGACAAAACAAAGTAACTGTAATGTGATTACTTTTTTGATTAAGTAATCAGAAGTCAATAATCTAATTAAGTAATTTGTGTGTTGTTAGGCATGATGTGAAGTGGAGTAAAATTATTGTAACACAGCCTCTTGTGGTTTAGTGTTTATGTAAAGCGGCCAATAAAGACACCAATAATTAGTTAAAGCTGATGAATAAACATCTCACAGGCACCCGCATTTCACCCGCGAATCAACTGGATTTTGAATGAAGCTTTCAAAAATGGTAACTTTGATTATTAAGTTGCATGATTATTTTAGTAAAAAAAAGCTGTTTGATTAGTATGCTGTCTAAATTTGGTGAGTCGAATCAAAGCCAGAGACTATTTAGCCCAAAACGGAGCACTTGAATTAAGATGAATGTGAGAAATTGGAACACCCAATATGGAGGATGTAGAAAAGGAAGTCCCGCCTTACAGGTAAAAGAGTCAATCACCTTTTAGATACAGACACGTTCAACTCGGGAACGTGCATGCACATTAGCTCGACCAGCCTGAAAATCAGTGTTTTTTTAGTGTGATCTGAGGTAAAGCAGCATCATTTATGATACCATTGTTGTCAGATTTAACTGCTGATCTGAAATATGTTCTTTGATCGTAGTCCTAACCATCTGTTTTGGACATTTATGCTGCTTGTATCCATTGAAAATAGCTGCCTGGGAGCATTCCCAAGATGCGTGCCAAGTGGACTGACTTGCCTCGAAAAGCACTTTGTCGAAGTGAACCTTCTGCAGATTATGTGCTTTAAGCTGACATTTCTCTACCCATCTACCCACTCTCACGTAGCTTAAACTTGCATTACTTTATCCCATGGAACATGGGCTGTTGGTTTAATGCGTCAGTTCAGTGCGATAAATTATATAAAAAATAATGTGTTAAAAAAAATTATGCGATCATTAAGTTCCTCGGACTATATTAAGGAATATTCCTACCATCGGAGCAAATCTAACTTGAGTTACCACCTGTTTACAGCAGGGGGCAGTAAGTGAAAAAGAGAACAGACCACATTCAGGCTTGCTTGACACTAGCAACAGATCAGAACCCGTTCTTGCATTCACTACGGAAGCCCTGAACCGCAAGGTGAAAATATATTTAATTTACATTTAGTCATTTAGTAGACGCTTTTATCCAAAGCAACTTACAAATGAGGAACATAGCAAGCAATTTGTCATACAAAGTTCAACAACATCTACAGTGTTGTACTGCCAAGCTCTCAAAGTGGCTGGAGTAGTATAGGTGCTAGTGCAGAAGAAAGAGACAGAGAAGTATATATATATATATATATATATATATATATATATATATATATATATATATATATATATATATATATATATATAGTGTGTGTGTAGAGTAAGCGCAATTAGTGTGGATTGATTAAGAGCACAGTACATAGCACTAGGTGATAACAGGTTTTTTTTAGGTGTCTTTGTGCCTTCCTGAGCCTATGGACTAAAATCTTTTTCCCTCTGACAAAAATGATTTTTTTTCTCTCTGAAAATGTTTTTCTCTCTTAAAAAAATTGTTTTTCTCTGAATTTTTTTTTTATCTACTCAAGAGGCAACACATTTTTTTTTCTTGCTAGCTAACAATTAGCATGTGGTACCAACCTCAGCCACCAGGTGCCACTATCAGTAAATATGAAATCTTATGCTTACAAGAACACAGAATTGTGGTACTTTATCTGTTGATTTATAGTTATAGTATAATACAATAACAAGAATGTTTTGCAAATATTAATAAAAAAAAACATACTGTATAATGTTAGACAGTCTTCTAATACATGAAAATGTTTCATGTGGCACTCGTTGTCAAATCAATCAAGAGTTCAACACAGCACTTAAAGGTGCTATAGGTGATTTTTTTCATGGAAAGGTATGCCAAAAATAATTATACTCCCTGAAAGATATCACTAAAAGAACTGCCTTGAGATATCACACTGATCACTGTGACAGTTATAATCTCTGGAAAAAGTTAAAAAGTAAAATAAAAAAAAGTGTCCACGGACCGCGGACATATTCGTTCTGTAGCCAATCAGTTTTGTGTCGGTTTCAATGGTACCGGTGCGGTGTTTTGGAAAGAGGGGGCGTGGCTAAATCAACGGCTCCTTTAACACTGAAAACACAGTGAGAGGCTTTGCAATGGTAAAAGACGTCCATCTAGCAAATGTTTACATAAGCCAACAATTTAAAAAAAGCACAATATCAATAGCAGCATCGATATTCCCATATCATTAAAAGGTCATTAAAACATCAGATACACAGTAACTCCCATTGTCACACTTGACAATGAATGCCATATAAAACATTTCAACAATTTTTTTTTCATCTTCTGGTTCAGGGCTTCCATAAAACACAGCTGGACGGAGCACAATTCTGAATGCAGGGATCTCATGAGTGTTTTTCTAAGTTTCAAACTATGCTTAGCTTGACAGAGCGATCTAAAAACACTGTGTTTATGACCCAATGCAACCAAAGTGAGACGCTCCAAAAGCGTCCATCTGATGCACGTGTACATTGATGCATATCCTTAGAAAAGCCCTTATAATAAATCTTTCTTGGACAGATTGATTAATTCAGTTGCAAAATGGATTGCTGTAGGCCAAGTATAGGCTTACGCTCAATAATATGGAAATAAATAATATATTACTTTTGTATTGTCTAATCAATGCTTTACACATCTGCAACAATAATGTAATGCACTTTAATTATCTGAATTATTGTATTTTTAATCATTTCATCATTATACAGCAAATATTTATATATGCGATCAATTGCGATTCATTAGATGAATTAATTGGCATATCATGTCATTAATTCAATAAAAAATTTGAAACGATTGACACCCCTACATGAAACACAAAAGTTATCAAAATGTCAAAGGTGCTTCTGTCAATACAACGAAAATACACGGTGCCCCTGGAACAATCTATTATATAACTGACATTTTACAATTTGCTGATTTATGTGATGGCCACTTACTGTAATTTCCATCTCGTCATTTTCATCTCGTGCCACAAATGGCCACCATCCTTTAATTCTCTTCTGTTTGAAGAGGTTCACCATCGGCATGTCCTGCTCATTGAGGACCATGTCAATGGAGCACTGCTTCGCTGTTTTTGCCCCACGAGGGAATCTATTCAGGTCGAGTTCAATTGCGCCTGAATCCAAACACAAACATACAGCGGCGTGTAAGAAGTCAGTTAGGCAAAATTAGGCTGAAAATATCAATATTTTTTGATTGAGTCTCTACATAGTAAAAATACAACAGCACACCCAGGAAGTCATCAGCAGAGAAATGATCCGCATCCCACACTTGTAAATTCAGTCGGGCAGGAATTTTATACTCTGTCTCGTCCCATGAAAACATGGACTCTTTCTTGGAGATGACGATTTTCTCTTCTGCTTGTAGATAGTCAAAGGGGTAAATGAAGCGCCAGTTAAAGTTGCCCTCTCCGGTCAGTGAGTGATAGTGGACGTCGGTGTCCTGCTTGTCCTCCTGTTGGCCTTTGAGCCATCTGTTGGTCACAAATTAAACACGGATGGAGTTGGTTACCCTTATGAGCATGAAAAATACTTATATAATATGGGAAAAGTTTGTAGATACTTTATGAAAAAAATAACGTACCCTCTAACAAATATGTCACTGGACTTTTCCCCCGTAAAGATATCATCATCCTCCAGAACGACTTCATCTGTATTCCACACGATCACCCTGAGCTCAAATCTGTCAATGAAGAGTATATATTTTGAAGAAAATAAATAAAAAATTCTTCCTTATATCATATTTGATTTAAAATCTCAAAATGATGATTCCTACTTCTTTGGCTTTCTTGGTGAAATATCCAGAGCCGGACCAGGTGCTGGCATATCCTTTGGAAACATGTCCACCCACATCTCAATTCTCCCCTACATCAGGAGAATCACACCATAAACACTCGGTTTAGTTCATTATTTTAATTTTCTAAGACACCAATCATTTATGAGATGATTCCTGACCTGCTCAATCCCGGGTTTATCAGGATTCAGAAGAGGTCTCGTCTCCACGTGCTCTGGAACGAGTTTGCAGCCTATCCGTGGGATATCTTTCCAGTGGTTTAGTACAGCAAGAGCTAGATGCTCATCTGTCTGTTTCTTCAATCCTGAAATTGTATATTAATAAAGTGACCCCAACATATTTTTTCACTTTTGGATGCTTAAGTCACACTTAGAAATATATGAATGTCATAAGAATCAAAAGTTTCTTCTGCGCGCCAGATCTGCTGGAGCTTTTCTCAGAATTATCTTCACTTTCCAGAGTCATTTTTGCTCAGTGACTTCAAAACAGCTGGTGTCCTGGTGATTTTCCTAGTTCACACATGTGTCATATCAGAGTACTTCTGAAATGTAATCTTAAACTGATTACGAATTATACAATTGTAATCAGTAAAGTAATCTTTTCTAATCCAATTACGTTTGGATTACCTGTGGATTACTAATTGCATGTTTTGATGAAAATATAATTTTAAGTGTATTAATATTAGGGATGTCCTGATAAAAATTTTTTGAGAACGAGTACGAGTACCAGTACTTCATTTTTGGTACTCGCCGATACTGAGTCCGATACCTGTTTGTTTTTGTTTTTTTGTTTAATTTTTTCTGAACTCCATATCAACAGTTTATTTTAACTTTATCATCAAAATGGTGTTTAAATTA